>NC_041391.1:609731237-609781504 GCF_002162155.2 Triticum dicoccoides | reverse complement strand
GGGGAGGGGCAACAGGAGAGATTAGGGATTTAGTGTAGGGGGAAACTTTCTAATGGCGCACCACCATCTCGTGCGCCATAAGTACGACTATTCTAATGGCGCACCAGCTCTCGGTGCGCCATTAGAATTTTGTTCTAATCTAGCCCACTAGCCCTATCTACCACCTAACCCTATCTACAACAGAACCCACACACTAGCCCGACTGGTCAGCACGCAGCACACACACCAGGAGGTCCTGGGTTCAATCCCCAGGCTCCCCAATATTTTTTTATGCATTTTAAATGCTATTTTTTATATTTATTTGTGTTTAAATATGTTCTAACTTGTTTAAATCATAATAGTAATATATTTTTATAAAAACAGTAATAATTTTTTGAAAAATATGTTCAAATTTGTTACTTGAAAATATCATCGGCGGCGGCAGTGGAGCGGGGGAGGGTGCGGGGATCGAGATCGAGATGGAGGGGGAATCGAGATCGAGATGGAGGGGGATCGAGATCAAGTGTCCTCATGAATTCAAAAAGTGCCCATGAAATTTAAAAATATTCATGATATCAAGAAGTGCCCATGAAATACAATCGAGAAATGAAGACTACAATTTAAATACAATCGATCTTAGCTAGCTATCTGTTCACAATTTTCTTGCCCTTCTTTTTCACAAATGGAGTTCTTCTGTGGAACGAACGTCCTTTAGGTAGGGTGGTCCTGCTTCTTCTTGTGGTGTGTGCTGCTACTTCATGGTCGTCGTCATGTTCGATCTTCGGGTCATCGTACTTGTCGAAGTCTTGCTCATTGGCTACTCCATCCATTCCGATGATCTTCCTTTTGCCTCTCCTCACGACAACATGACTGGGCTTTGACGGGTCGGTAATGAAGAAGCATTGGTCCACTTGGGAAGCCAATACACATGGCTCATTTTTCGCGGTGATGTTTATGCCTGCGGTCTTGGTTTTGGCTTCGGGTATAACCATGGTGGTGAAATATCGGTCTTCTTTTAGGACGCTCTTGGCCCACCTGACACGGAACATCGGCACCTTCTCTCCAGCGTAGCTCAGCTCCCAGATCTCCTCGATCCTTCCGTAGTATCTGTCCTTGTCCTTACCGGTGTAGGATTCCATCGTTACCCCAGAGTTCTGATAACCATCGCTCTTCATGTCCTTGTCCTCGGTGTAGAATGTGTAGCCGTTGATATCGTATGCCTCATAGGCCATCAGGTTGTGCTCGGTGCCCTGTGACAACGCGAATATGAGTTGTTCTTCCGCGGAAGAATCTTCATGTAAAGGGTACGACAGAAGCTTCTGCTTGAACCAACGTGTGAAACATGAGTTGTGCTCTTTGAGTATATCTTCGTCCGTCCTCTGTTGGCCTCGGTCATTGTACGTCTTCTCAATAAAGGTTTTGTGCTCTACCACCCAAGGATCAACCACGTCTATGTGTTGTAGCGCGATTAGGTTTGCTCTTTCAAAGTCGGCGAGTCGACCCTCGAAGTCGACATGCATTTCGCGGTGACCCTCACGGTGACCCCATCCAGCGAGCCTGTCGAGGTGCCTATTGACGGGCAGACCAACGGGGTTCTCGATGCCTAGATAATTCGTGCAGTAGGAGATGCACTCTTCGGTCAGAAATCCCCTGGCTATACTTCCCACTGGACGTGACATGTTGCGAACGTATCCTTTGATGACACCATTCATCCTTTCGAACGGCATCATGCTGTGTAGGAACGTCGGCCCGAGTTGGATGATATCCTCCATGATATGGACCAGCAGATGCACCATAACGTCGAAGAATGCGGGCGGGAAGTACATCTCAAGCTCGCATAGTATCACCACGATCTCTTCCTGTAGTCTTCTGTGTTGCCTCGCGCCAATCGACTTCCGAGAGATGACGTCAAAAAAGTTGCATAGGCCAAATAGCATTTCACGGACGTGCGTGTCCATGATCCCACGGATTGCAACTGGAAGTATCTGCGTCATCAGCACGTGACAGTCGTGAGACTTCATCCCGCTGAACTTCTGCTTCACTGGGTCTAGGTATCTGCTTATCTTCCCTGCGTAACCGTAAGGAAGTTTTACTACTAGGAGGCAGGTGAAAAACTGCTCGATCTCCTCCTGACTTAGAGTGAAGCACGCGGGAGGGTAGTCATTTCCGGTCTTCTTGGCCTTTTTGCCTTTGCGACGACTTTCTGTGTCCTGCTTCGCCTCATCATCATCATCATCATCATCATCATCATCATCATCATTAGCGTGAAGCTCCTGCCTGATGCCCATTGATTTCAAGTCTGCCCTTTCTTTCGGCCCATCTTTAGTCCTCTCTGGCATGTTGAGCAGGGTACCAAGTAGACTCTCGCACACGTTCTTCGTGATATGCATGACATCAAGGCTGTGAGGCACACGGTGGATC
Organism: Triticum dicoccoides; assembly: GCF_002162155.2. Taxonomy (NCBI): domain Eukaryota; kingdom Viridiplantae; phylum Streptophyta; class Magnoliopsida; order Poales; family Poaceae; genus Triticum; species Triticum dicoccoides. The sequence goes on along the minus strand of NC_041391.1, from coordinate 609,779,104 downwards.
TTCCAATACGGCAAGTCCCAGAAAACAGACCTCGTTTTCCATACCTTCAGCAGCGGCTCTGGCGCCTTTCGCTTCTTTCCCGGCTCTGGAGCCTTTTGCTTCTTTCCCGGCAGTGGGCAGTCTTTCCAATTTTTCAACAGCTCGTCTATTTCCTCGCCGCTCCTCGTACACGGGCGTTTTCGGGGTTCAGTTTCACCATCGAACAGATCCTTGCATTTCCTCCACGAGTCATCGTCGCGAAGCCACCTTCGATGTCCCATGAACACGGTTTTCGAAGACCTAGGATCTCTATCTAGCTGGCGATACGTTATGTCATCCATGCACCTTACGCATCCAGAAAATCCGTGGACTACCTGCCCGTGAGATATCCGTAACCGAGATAGTCGTGCACCGTCATGAGCAGTGCGGCTCTCATAGGGAAATATTCTCTGTCTGCGGCGTCCCACGTATTGGCTGGCGTTTTCCACAGCGTGTCTAGCTCCTCTTTCAGCAGCCCTAGATACAGATTGATGTCGTTCCCTGGTTGTTTTGGCCCTTCAATTAGCATACTCATGTGAATATACTTCCTCTTCATGCACAACCAAGGGGAAAGGTTGTACATCCACACAAACACAGGCCAGGTGCTATGTGTGCTTCTCTGGCTGCCAAACGGATTGACTCCATCGGTGCTCGTGCCCAGCACGATGTTCCTTGGATCCTTCCCAAATTCTGGGTATTCGAAGTTCAACGCTTGCCACTGGCTCGCATCCTTAGGGTGACTCAGCATCTTGTCTTTTTTATTTATCTCCGGATCATTTTCGTCATCTTCCCGCTTCTTCTCCTCCCTATCTGCGTGCCAACGCAGGAGCTTTGCTACCTTAGGGTCCGCGAAATACCGCTGCAGACGAGGAGTGATCGGAAAGTACCACACCGATTTTCGAGGAGCTTTCTTCCTCTTCTTGTATCAAGTGACGCCGCACAGCGGACATATGGTAGACTCCGCGTGCTCGTCCCGATAAATGATACAATTGTTCATGCACACATGGTATTTGACGTGCGGTAAATCCAGAGGACACACGATTTTCTTCGCCTCCTAAAACTGGCCGGGCACTTGTTCCCCTTGGGAAGACGTTCGTGCCAGAATGACATGTTCTCGTCGAAGCATGCGTCGGTCATTTTGTGTTTTACCTTCATCTCCAGAGCCGTGAGCGTTACTTTCAGGCAGGTATCCTCGAGCCTGCATCCTTCATACAATGGAGTAACCGCGTCTATCTCAGTTGATCCAGCTCGGCTTTCTCTCAGGCGGCAGCTCTTGCGTTATCCGTCTGCTTGAGAAGTAGCTCTTGAATATGAGGGTCCTGCACCCAGCCTCCATCGTCGTCTGCTCCGGCATCTTCATCTTCATGATCATGCCCTTCGTCTTGATCTTCCCCATCATCATTTATGACATCTTCTACATGATGACTGTGTATAGCATCACCGTCGTGATCATGTCCTGGAGATTCTTCGTCTTCTCGCCCGCCCTCACCGCGGTGGTACTTGTCTTGTTGCCCTTCCTCATTTCTTGCCCGGCCCCCATGGATGACTTCATAGTCATCTTCATCACCTTGCCACCGATAGCCATCTATGAAACCACACAAGAGCAGGTGGTCCCGCACCTGCCCGAAATCCGGGTCCGCAATAAGGCTCTTCAGCTTGCATCTTCGACATGGACATCTTATCTCCGTCTCGTTCTTTTGAAGCATCTCGGCCTTCGCGGAGCTCAAAAACCTATTCACGATGCCTTCAGTCATCATGGACCATGGTCGCCTGCGGGGTAGAGCAAAACGATATTTTAGAACCAAGAAAATTTTTGGCATGTTCTTCCCTAAAAATAGGACGAAAAAGAATGCATAGTGCCAAAATTCTTGCCGAAACGGAAATGAATCAAAACATTCGGGCAAAATATTGGCAACTATCGCATTTCAAATACCGGTACCTTCAAACACAATCATATATGCAACACCACAAACACATGCAACACCACAAACATACATAGATCTAGCTAGGCCACAAAAAGTGCATGTGCACGTTGTTGGAGCGAGCTAGGGAGAAAAAATGTAGATCTACATCATGAAGATAGCTTTCCCCTTACTTACCTATCAAAAAAAGGTAATTTCACCACTTAATTTTGATGAATTTATTGTGGAAATGAGGTGAGGAGGAGGAGGCAGCCGAGACAAGCTTGGAGGAGGAGGTGGAGAGAATGAAGTGGGGAAAGTGAGTGGGTAGGTGGGCTGTCCAAAATATCTTGTTGGTCCCAGGTTACTAATGGCGCACCACCACATAATGTGCCATTAGTAACCCTAGTTACTAATGGCGCACCTGCAGGTGGTGCGCCATTAGTACTTTTTGCAGAAAAGTAAAAAAAACATATGTATACTAATGGCGCACGGTATCACAGTGCGCCATTAGTAGTTTAAACTACTAATGGCGCATTGTGATACGGTGCGCCATTAGTAGGTTTGCAAAAAAGTAAAAATATATATATATACTAATGGCGCACTATCTTGGCCGTGCGCCATTACTAGTTCTAACTAGTAATGGCGCACTTTGTCATCATGCGCCATTAGTTTGTATGGAAAAATGGGAAAAAAATCAATAGTAGTGGCGCACCGTGAGACTGGTGCGCCATTAGTGTCTTCCACACTAATGGCACACCGAAAGCCAGTGCGCCATTAGTATATAGTAGTGGCGCATTGTCTACCTGGTGCGCCATTAGAATCAGTCCTATCTATAGCCCTTTTACTAGTAGTGTTTCTTCTGAATGTCTTCAAAGAAAGCAAGACCTTGAAAAGATAAGAGTGGATTATGAAGATCTTCAGAAGGAGCGCGATTCATTACTTGCTCAACAAATCAGCGTTACATGGAAAGAATTTGAACCACCATGTCTAAAATGCATTGAGCGTGATAACGCTACATCTGTTGCTGAATGTTCCACTGCTGCTACTCTTTCATTGTCTTCAACTACTGATGTGGTAACTAACCCCTCTGCGGAAGATACCACTACTATTGCTGATGAAAATGCTAGGTTGAAGACATTGCTTGAAACAGGGATGTATAAAAGTCTAAAAGGGCATCAGACTCTTTGCGATGTCCTCAAAAAGCAGATTCTGAACCGAGACCCTAGGAAAGAGGGTGTTGGGTTCGAGAGGAAAATGAATGTTGATGGCTCCTACTGGAAGCCTGAGTAGTATCCCAAAACCACATGGGTTGCTGCAAAGGAACCTTTAGTGGACCCATCCACCTTATCTGGCTTTACCTGTGCTAATCCTATTATCATTGATGAATCCTTTGATGCAAACTATAAGCTATTCAAGAATCAGAATGATGAAGTGTTTGCCAGGTATATTGGTACTAACTAAAGGAATGGACCACCTATGAAGAAGATCTGGGTACCTAAACGGCGTATTGAGGATCTTCCTGTTAATGTCATCATGACACCACCAAGGAAGAAGACAAACCCCAGACCTATGGCTTCATATGGCCCAAAGGCTTCATACAGATATAGGACTCACCTGAGTCACCCTAACGCCAATGTTTTGCAGGGAAATCATACTCAGACTTATGAATATGAGCGTGTGTCTTCGAACCGCTATGTTCATAGAACTAAGAACTTTTCTGCTTATTCATATGAGTATCATTCATCTCCTACAAGGCTATTTGCTAGGGCTCCAAAGCCAAAATTCTCAGATGCTGCACTTAGACTCATTGCTTCTAAGCCACCCCTGAAAATGTGGGTGGCGAAGAAGAATTAACTTTCTTTTGCAGAGAAAGGTCTCTAGCCTGCAATCAAAGGCGTCCGATGCTATTGCTAGGGACCTAAAACACATTAAGGGCGCATGATAAAATTTCTTATTATGTATTTGACATCTGAAATGCTTACCAGTCATGCTATGAGTCCTAACCTTGATCTAAGCTGTGATAATCCTTGTGTGTGTCAAATGCTTATGCTTCACAACACTCTTTGTGAAGCCTATCCTCCTAACTGCACTGTAGGGTATGTCACCAAAAGCTTCAGAATGGATTATGGACAGCGGATGCACCAATCATATGACTGCTGATCGAAGTCTTCTCATGGACTCAACCTTACGTCCATTCGACAAGAGTCACATCACATTTGCTGACACTGGTAAAAGCAAGGTATTGGGTCTAGGTAGAGTTGCAATCTCAAAGGATCAACACATGGATAAAGTGATGCTTGTTGAATCCCTTGGTTTCAACTTAATGTCTGTCTATATGCTTTGTGACTTGAACATGATTGTGCTATTCGGAAAATATCGTTTCCTTGTACTAATGGAATCTGACAAGTCTCTAGTCTTTGAAGGGTATCGAAAAGATGATCTATACATGGTAGATTTCTCAGCAGGTCCACAGCTTGCCGTGTGTCTTCTCGCAAAAGCTTCAGAATGCTGGCTCTGGCATCGGAGGCTGGGGCATGCTGGCATGAGGAACTTACACACACTCGTCAAGAAGAAGCATGTCATAGGCATCGAGGGTGTCAAGTTTGAGAAGGATCATCTGTGTGGTGCCTGCGAAGCTGGAAAGATGACTAGGGCAAAGCACCCCTCGAAGACAATCATGACAACATCTCAACCCTTCGAGCTGTTACACATGGACTTATTTGGACCTACTCACTAGTCCACCCTCACAACAACTGCATGTCTCTATGGCTTCGTCATTGTTGATGACTACTCAAGATACACATGGGTGCACATAATTCTCTACAAGACTGAAGTGCAAGATGTCTTCAGACGCTTCGCCAATCGAGCAATGAACAATTATGGTGTGAAGATGAAGCATATCAGAAGTGACAATGGCACTGAATTCAAAAACACCGGACTTGATCTTTATCTGGATACAATGGGAATCACTCATGAGTTCTCTGCTCCATACACACCTCAGCAAAATGGCATCGTTGAGCGCAAGAACAGAACCCTCATTGAGATGGCTCGAACAATGCTCGACGAATGCAAGACACCAAGAAAGTTCTAGCCTGAAGCTATTGATACAGCATGTCACATCATTAACCGTGTCTACATCCATAAGCTTCTGAACAAAACATCGTATGAGCTCCTTACTGGCAAGAAGCCAAATGTCAGTTACTTCAGAGTATTTGGAGCTAGGTGCTGGATCAAGGATCCCCATCACAAGTCAAAATTTGCACCTAAAGCTCACAAAGGCTTCATGGTTGGCTATGGAAAGGACTCGCACTCCTACAGAGTCTTCAACCTCTATCACTAAAAAATCGTCGAAACAAATGGTTCACAAAGAGAACTCCTTCCAAGTACACTAGACGAAGCTTCGCCCAGCGAATCAATCAAGCTGATGGGAACTGGTGAAATCATGCCTTCTCAAGCACAGCCTGAAGAGGAACTTATCATTTCTGCACCTAACCAACCTGAAGACAATGCTCAGACCGACGACAATCCTCCCAATGATGACAATGATCAGCAAGAGCAAAGTCTTCGTCCAGTTCATCCTCGTGTTGCAAGAAGTACAAATTGAGAAGATAATTGACAGCATCAATGCACCTGGTCCACTCACTCACTCAAAAACAACACAGTTAGCAAATTTCTGTGGGCATTTTTCATTCGTGTCAATATCAGAACCCAAGAAAGTTGCTGAAGCCTTTATGGAACCTGAATGGATTCAAGCTATGCAAGAAGAACTTCAACAGTTCAAGCTGAACAATGTTTGGGAACTTGTCAAGCGACCTGACCCTCGCAAGCATAACATTATTGGTACAAAATGGATATATCGAAACAAGCAAGATGAGCATGGTCAAGTCGTCAGAAACAAAGCACGTCTTGTGGCTCAAGGATATACTCAAGTTGAAGGAATTGACTTCGATGAAACATTTGCTCCCGTTGCTAGGCTTGAAGCTATTCGCATACTGCTAGCCTATGCTAAGCACCACAACATCTTGCTATATCAAATGGATGTGAAGAGTGCATTTCTCAACGGCAAGATTGAAGAAGTATATGTCGCTCAACCACCTGGCTTTGAAGATCCAAAACATCCTGATATGGTGTACAAGCTAAACAGAGCACTATATGGCCTCAAACAAGCACCCCGCGCTTGGTATGATACGATCAAAAACTTCTTGAAGAGGAAAGGCTTCAAACCTGGATCCCTCGATCCCACACTCTTCACAAAGACATATGATGGTGAACTGTTTGTGTGCCAAATATATGTGGATGACATTATCTTCGACTGCACCAACCAAAAGTATAGTGATGAGTTTGGATACATGATGCAAGAACAATAGCAGATGTCCATGATGGGTGAGCTGAAGTTCTTCCTTGGTCTTCAAATTCATCAGCAAAGGAATGGCATCTTCATATCACAAGAAAAATACCTCAAAGATTGTCTGAAGAAGTTTGGAATGGAAGACTGCAAAGGTTACACGATGCCAATGCCAGCCAAACACCATCTTGGTCCCGACGACAATGGCAAAGAGTTCGATCAAAAGGTATACCGCTCCATGATTGGTTCTTTACTTTATCTATGTGCATCTAGGCCAGATATTATGCTTAGTGTTTGCATGTGTGCTCGATTCCAAGCGGCACCAAAGGACTCGCATCACTTAGCAGTGAAGCGAATTCTTCGATATTTGGCTTACACCCCAACACTCGGATTATGGTATCCAAAGGGCTCAGAATTTGATTTGGTTGGATTCTCGGATGCTGATTATGCTGGTGACAAGGTGGATCACAAGTCAACATCAGGCACATGTCACTTTCTGGGTCAATCACTTGTCTGTTGGTCTTCAAAGAAGCAGAACTATGTGTCACTCTCAACTGCTGAATCTGAATACATTGCTGCTGAATCTTGTTGCGCTCAGCTTCTATGGATGAAGCAAACTCTCAAGGACTATGGCATCAATCTGAAACAAGTACCTCTCTTCTGCGACAACGAAAGTGCCATCAAGATAGCCAACAATCTAGTCCAGCACTCGAAGACAAAGCACATTGAAATTCGTCATCACTTTCTCAGAAATCATGTCATGAAGAAATATATTGACATCATTCACGTCAACACTGAAGAGCAACTGGCAGATATCTTCACAAAGCCCTTGGATGAGAAAAGGTTTTGCAAGTTACGGTGTGAGCTAAATATCATGGAATCCTCAAATGTCATGTGATCAGGCACACATCCTAACACTTATGCATGTTGATGACTTAGATGTGCAACACACGAAGTAATGTATATCTTCAATCAATGAAGACTTACGCTCTGAGTGTGAATACATTAACGTGGAATATGACTTCGGAGCGCCACAATAATTGTGCGCCGTGTATGGGTCTAATACTTCCTATACGGTGGGTAACGCCACCACCAAATTTCTCTGTTTGAAGTGTTTCACTAATGGAGTTATTTTTGCAATAACTTCGCATTTGGTTTGTCTTCAGTTTCGATTTATCTTCATGATTTTCTTCATTATGATGACTTGATTGTGTTCTGATATATATATATATATATATATATATATAGAGAGAGAGAGAGAGAGACACACACACACACTAGTGTTCTGTCCTCTACAGCATTCACTTATAGCTATGTCTTCCTATTTGAATCTTTTGAACTAAGTGAATGTGATCGGACCCTAATCTCTCTATGCTTTCTATCTCAAACTCTATCTGTCCAAATCATATGCATGCTATTGAAACTGTCGAATGTCTTCTCTACGTCCTAGTCAGCAGAAGACACAGTGACAAACATTAAGTCAGTTTTAAGTGACTCATCTTTATTTTCTATATCCGAAGAAGCCGGAACAACCATCCGACATGCCTGGCGGGTGTGGGAACGTGGGAAAACTCTAAGTATGTTGCATGCTTGCCACATGCCCCTCAGATGTGAACCGCCAGGGGCACCTACGTAATTGCGTTGTGCCGCACACTTCCTTATAAATACATGTCCCCTGCGGTAAAGAAAACCTTCTTCCACCTCTCCGCCTCATCAAAACCCTAGCACCACTGCTAGCTCTCGACGTCGCCGACAACGAAGTGCTTAGCTGCCGCAACTTCTTCGACGTCGTCCTCACGCCGGCCGCGGAAATCGTCCTCTCCGCCGTCGCCGAAGGTATCCTCCGTCGCCAAGTTAGGGCACGGTGGACTGAACTGCTCGGTCTCCTGTTCATCCCATCTAGCAGTTCTTCGTGTGGTAAATATAACTCTATTTTTACTGCCTTTTTGATCTTCAAAGATTCATCCTATCTATCAAAAGTGGTTTCTGCCTACACAATGTTAGATCTATTCTGTCTGCATCTCATACTGCCTAGTGTATTCACTTAAACTTCATATCTAGTTGATTCCTCACTTGTACTTATTCACGGATTCGTACAAATCTGCAACCAACTCTCAACATATAAGTGAATGTCTTCGCATCATGAGGTCAATGTCTTCAAACTGATTTATCTTCAAAATCTGCTGAGAATGCATATGACCTCCTCCCCTTCCCTCGCATCTCTAATGCTGTCATAGGTACATGTCCGTGGGAGAATCCCTTGGTTCTCATAGTCTGCATTCGTTTGCAGAATTCTTACAGCATCACATTAATTCTCCCGAAGCCAGTTCCTCTTTGACCAGCAAGCGAAAGTCTTTGAAGCCTTTGAACGTATTGAAGCCATTCAGTTTGAAGTTCATGGCTACAGAAAAATCAGTAAGGAAGGGTGGCAGACAACGGCATGGGGGTACATCAAAAGATTTGCCTGATGACCTCGCAGAACTTTACAAGACAGATCCTGAGGAGAATTATCATCAGCGCAAGACACGAATCCAATGGATTCGACGCTATTGGGCTGAAGAATGGTTCAATTACAAGTTCGTGACCCAGGAATATGCAGAGAAGAATGCTATCAAGGGTCCTTGGGGTGATATTATCTATCGAGACCTTCAACCCAAGAACAGAGCTGAAGCTATTGCACAGGGTTTCTATCCTTGTATGGTCCGTGGACCTCAGCCTGAGAATGCCGACCCATCATCATTGCTCTGGTGTCGTGACGATACTCTTTTCAAGCGCAACTTCCAGCACGCAAAGGCATCGGCCAAGGAAAACAAGAAGTCATTGGGATTAGACTTCAACCCTGGTCCCTCTGCTCCCCGTGCTAACGGCTCACGTGATGCAGACCCAATGTCATCGGCCCCTTCTCCAACCTTGATGGCCTCATCACCTACATCTTGGTCCAAGGTGCCAAAGTAGATCATTCTGATAATGATGCTGACTCTGATGAAGCCCCAGCTCCTCCTTCGAAGCCGCAGAAGCTAAATAAGCCTAAGGCTTCAAGATCAGCTGCTCCTCCAAAAGCTTCACGTGCGAAGCCTCTGGCCACTGCACCTCCTGAAGACAGTGTGCAGTCTGAAGATCAATCGCGTATCTCCAAGAGGACGGAGAAGAAAAAGCAAATCGTCAAGCATACTGATCAAACCTTGACTCCTGCTGCCATTCTGCGTGAAGAACCCATTGATCTGTCCAGCGATGAAGATCTTGCAGATGATGCCCTTGAGCAACTGATCAAGAGAAAGGAAGAAGCAGAGATCTTCAATAATTTGCCTCTCTTTGATGTGGCAATCATCCATAACTTCATTGATAAGTGGTTTGACACCCCAAATCTCAGCTTTGAAGATCTGCAACTTCCCATTTGCCTCAGCGTCTCCTTCAGGCGCCATTGCTTCAGAGCTAGCTCTCACTCAGCGCATCGTTGAGCTGAAGAACAAGATTGATTATGAGAAAGCTCAGTTTAAGAAGCATGTGGCAAAGCTCAGCGTGCAAGATGTCAGAAACTTCAAGGTCATGCTGCACGAGCTTAAAGAAGCCTTTCTCAAGAAGCGCAAAGAAGCTCAAGGCTCTTGTGAGTGCATGAAGAGTTTGGCTGAGAAATGTGTGCTGGCCTACAATGAGGCTGAGAAGCGCAAATCTCTTGGTCGTCCTGGCATTGACCCCAGAATGGCTGCAAAGGAGAAGAAGCTCTCAACTGCTCAATCTGCACCTTCAGGTCAGGAAGCACCTCGCATTATCTTCCCAAGCAGCATGACTGGCTCAAAGCCAAAGGTCATGTCAACCGCTTCAGAATAGAAGAAGACAAGGGCTGCCGAGGCTGAAGCCAGAAAAAGGAAGAATACTGAAGCATCTGATGCTTCTCCCTCCAAGAAGAAGCGCAAAACCAAGAAGGCTGCTCCCACAGAGCCCTTAGTTGTTGAACCTATCTCAGTGGTTCGCCCTGCATCTAAACACCAAGAATGACAGATGATAGTTCATGAGCCACAGAGGCTCATGAAGCTGAAGACATTCTAGCAGTTGAACCCACCGCTGCTGAAGACATTGGTCACCATGACAATGTTGAAGATGATGAAGTTCTTCCTCAAATCGAACACAACCTGGTATCATCGCCTGTTATTACGAACAGCAAACTCGTCAGCATTGGTCGTCCTCTAACGCCAATTGCTCAGGATGCATCGTGGGCTGATCACCCACAGCAACAAGACTCCCCAAGTACTCCCCAACAACAACCACAAGTCATACCACCTATGCAAGAAGAAGAAGAAGACTTTGAGGCCCAGCCAACTCCATCCCCAAAGGCGTTGCCAGCATTCCGCAGGCATCGCAAAGGACAAAGGCCTCAAGTCCCTCTCTCGAGCGTTCCAGAAGGAGAAGTGCATCAGCAACCTGTTGCACGTCAAGTGTTTCCTGAAGCCACTCCAACTGTCAACGTCTCTGTGTCTGAAGCCCAAGCTGCTGAAGAGAATCCGGCTGCATCAGCCGATGACAATCAAGAAGATGTATGTGTCCCTACTCCCCCCAGTACTGCAGAAGTTGTTCCTGATGTGAACGTGCTAGTGCCCGACCCTCCAGCTCGTCAAGTGGAGGTTGAAAATCTTGAAGCTGCCACCACCAACGAAAATGAAGCCAATGACGTAGTCATGGCTGAAGCTAATGTGGAGCTTGCACCAACCAGTGTGCCAGAAGCCAATGAGGCAACTGCTCCCGAAGCACCTGTTGTGCAGCCTGAAGCCTCAGCTGTTGCCACTTCTCCAATTCTGCCACCAAGGCCCTATACAATTGAGCAAGCATACAGTCATGGTCAGCTAACCACTGTCCGATGGCCCATTCTGGTCCCTCCGCCTACTGCCTCTGGTCCTCAGTTTGATTATCATGTTGAGCATAGGCCTCAGGTCCGGAAACCAAAGCCAAGACTGCCAAGGATCCCAGGCACTGCAAACTCTACAGGGTCCTTCAATGCAAATGGCTTCAAAAGCCACAACACCTTCTTTGATAGTGCAAAGAACCCCTACACAAAGCCAAGAATATCATATGATCGGTTCTGGAGCTATCAGCAGAGAAGCTATTACTCATGCGTTCTGTATGATCAAGGGCGCATTTTCCCTCATATGCGCCTCGACACTGAAGCCATTGCTGGACTGCCATGCTTAGAAGAAGCACTTGACTGTTTTCGTGATGCCGGTCTGCTCAGCTTTGTGACAGACAAAGAACATTGGAATGAGGAACTCTTGCTTCAATTCTATGCTACCCTCCACATTCGTGGCTACAACAGGGATATCAAGACATGGGTTCTCGAGTGGATGACAGGAAATGTTCATCATGAAGCCAAAGCTCTTGATGTCATTGAGCTTACAGGCCTACCCACTCCCGGAGAGCTATATAAACCTGATTGTCAACTACACCGCAATGCACTGGAGAGCATCTTCCATAAGCCAGAACCCAACATGAGCCAGATGTTGAGCATGATGAAGCCTTTGCCATCTGACGCTGAATACCCAACGGAGTTCTTTGTTGATGACCTTGACTATCTGCCTCACACAATATATCACATCATCAGGCGAACTCTATGGCCTATCAAAGGGCATTCATCAGTGGCCAAAGTTGAAGGAGCCATGAAGACTTTGGTCTTTTACATCCTCAATGGCATCAGCTTCAATTCCCAGTAATTCTTCATCTGACAACTTGCTGCATCTGGATTTGACCTTTTTGGCATGAAATTCTATGCTCCATGGGTCATGCGCCTCATCAAGCGACACTCCTCTGTCAACTATCAGCCCTCTGCTCGCAATCATCTGATCTTTCTACCAGAGGTTCATATGTCAGTTGAAGCCATATACTCTGAGCCTGCCAAGAAGCCTCTTTGTCTTCAAAATGTTGAGCACCAGAGCTTCACTCAACCCATTGAAGGCGTCCAAGCAGTAACACGCATCTATCCAATGGCTGGGAACACTTGTCTGCCTCATCGTGCACAAACTGAAGCTACTGAAAGCACCATTGCCCAAAGGCCTCAGAAGCGCTCTCACGTTCTCAATGACCGAGAACTTCTTTTGGACCTTCATCAGAAACAAGATAAGCATCACTATTGGCTCAAGAGATAGATGCAAAGCCTCTTGGTGGACGTCAATCGCATTCGAAATCTTGCCACCAAGAATGCATTTGTCGCACACGAGACGTGTCAGCGATCATGGAAGAGTTTGACGCTCCTTAGTGCTGAAGCAGATCTTCAAGACGATGGCTTCACTAAAAGATTCAAGTTTGACTCCAGTCCTCCACGGACTGCTGTCCTCCGTCGAACTCCATCCCTTGAAGACTCTGACTATTCTTCCTCCGCGGCAACTGTGAATGCCAGAGTGATCGATGATGAAGATGATGCTACTTCACCGCCCCCTACTTCTGCACGCATCGACACTGCACCAAGTACGTCTGCACCGCCAAACAACAACGACAACCCTACTGCTTCACCTACTCATGAGGACGAGTAGATGCTCTATGTCTTCAAACCTTTTTGGTCCTTACTAACAAAAGGGGGAGAAGCATATGAGTTTGATAGTCTTCAAGCGGGTTCATATGGGCGGTTGCTTTATATTTTGCCTCGTGCTTACAACTCTCGCTTTTTATACATTTGGTTCTTTGAGTTGTAACACTTAAACTCGATGGTCGCCTGCTACTTATTTGTTTTACTGTGATGCGATGATAAATTCCGCATGTGCGATGATAACTTCCGCACTTAGATCATTCTGCAGACGTCCATTTTTCATTATGCATGTCATTCTATTTGCTATATCATTTCATGCATTATGAATTATCTTCATAAGTTGAAGTGGATCTCCACAAGTACAACCTGCCTTGTGCATTTGCATCCAAAAGCAAATTACTTATATGCACATCTTCAGGGGGAGCCCTTGCTACTTATTGAGACAATACCCTATCCTTTACAATTTCACATACTTTATCCCCGTTGAAAACTTCAACGAGTTTGTCATCAATCACCAAAAAGGGGGAGATTGTAAGTGCATCCAGTGCCACCCCTAGTTGGTTTTGGAGTATTGATGACAAAGTTGGTTGAGGGACTAATGCGTTTGTGAGAATTGCAGGATAACGCATGTAGTGTCCCTAATTGATTTGGTTTACCTACCGGAGATGACCCCTAAAAATGTATGAAGACATTGAAGACAATGGTGGAATGTGAAGATATTCATATTGAAGACTATGACATGAGAAGACATTGAGGGAAGACTACGGAGCGCGAAGACTGTGTGTTTCGATGTTTCCTTTTTCTTCTTTGTTGAGTCATAGGAACCACCGTACTATTAAGTGGGGTCCAAGTGAACTAAGTCAGAATGACTGAAGTGATGCTCAACCCAAATCCTATGTCTTCAAGCGAAGACAATGAGAGCAAATCTTATCCAGAGCTGGATGAGTTAGCTTTGCTTGTAGCCCAAGTAAAGTTGCCGTGTGTGTTTGAAATCTGACCGTTGGAACACGTGTCAGTTCCTTAGTGACCCAGGGTCATTTCGGACATATCAGGTCGGGTTGCCCAGTGGCTAAAAATAGCCCACCCCTACACCATAAATTGGTGGCTGCTCAGAGTTAGTGCATGGCTTTTGTCGTTTGAGAGCAACCCACCTCGAAGCCTTTGAGAGAGAGAAATCCTTGCGAGGACAAAGCCCACACACCAAGAGGCAAAGAGTGTTAGGCATCACTGAAGTCTTTCTGTCTGTGTGACCTGAAGACTTATTACACTTGAGGACTGTGAATCCTCCAGCCGGTTAGGCGTCGCGTTCTGAGAATCCAAGAGTCATTGTGGATCACCGGTGAACGAAGTCTGTGAAGGTTCAGAAGTCTGCCTTGAAGACTTACTAGAGTGATTGAGCGAGGACTGGGTGTCCTTAGCTCAAGGGGAATAAGGTGAAGACACGGTCTTCTGAGTTGGAGCTCAGCCTCCCTAACCAGACGTACAGTTGTCACAGCAACCGGAACTGGTCCAACAAATCTTGTGTCTTCAACAAGTGACTGGTTCTATCCCTTCCCATCCTTTACTTAGAGTTTGTCTTCATGAAGTCATTGCCTATCTGTTGTACCTGTTTGACTTCATTGCTTGACTACTATCGTTGATTGGCTTCATACTATCTTCCATCCTGATCCTTACTACTTAGCTGCTATTAGTCTTGTACTTTCACATCATTGCATACTTGACTATGGTTTGCTTATTGTAGTTAATCTTCCGCTGCATATCAATTAGGTTATTTCGACTGTTTGTCTTCGAAACTTCCAGGTTTTGAAGACTTTCATAAAAATCGCCTATTCACCCCCCTCTAGTCGATACTAGCACTTTCAGCCGCACCCTTGTAAGAACCTTCTAGCCGGCCTTTAGCTGGCGTAGTAGTTGCGGCCTGTCCGGATCTAGTCCGGCACCATCTTCAATATTATTGTCAGACCCATGCACACGCCGCACTTCACAAACTACTTATCTTTCAAAAATATATATTACTGGAGGGGGTCTCTGTGGCTCCCCCTGTGGCGGCTAGTGCGGCCTCAAGTTGGGCCTTGCACTCTTGAAGCTCCTGGGACAAGTGGGTATTCTTCTCCGTAAGATCCTGCATAACAAATGATCCTTAACTCAGTTATTCTAACTACTTTAAGTCTCGGGGGCTACTGGCATATATAACTGTCAAAAGTCCTCACCCGTATGTCTTTCACATACTGCTCCGTGGCTCTGGCTAGACCATCTTGAGCGGCATGGAGGTGCGCATCTCCCGAATTAAAGGCATTTAACGCCTCCGGGGAGAAGCATGCGTCATGAAGAACTGTCCGACGGTACCTGTGATTCATGGCGCTCTCCACCTCAGATCTGGTGGCGGACAACCTGTCGGCATCCTCCGTTGGAGGAACACCCGACGCGCGCCTTGCGTTCGCCTCCCCCTCCGGACCTGGCGTTGGAGCCTGGCTGGCGGAGGCTTGATTGGCAATCTCTCCGGACACAGTCCGACGAGCGCTCTTTCTCCTGAAAAAATCTCAAGCGTTTATATGCCTTCCAGGAATCTTTCCTGGCAACATGGTGACGCGCCATACCATTGCGGCGACGTCTCGATCCGCGCCGCACTTCTTTTCCGCCTGCTGGGCCGAGCTGCCCCTTGTTGGCCAGCCGCCGCGGGTTCGGCTTCCCGCCTCGAAGGCACCTCCCGCGGAACACCATTGGTATACGGTGGTCAGAGATAAGCGTGGATGATTAATGGTATCAGGACTCCGGTCACAGTTACCTAGGAAGCCGGAGATATTCCGGAGTAGTCGGTCGTAATGGCGACCAAAGCATTGTCGATGCTAAGTTGGTGGAACACCCCATCGATCAGCTCCACCTTTATGTCCGGATCCTCTTCGGAGGCCGGATCGAGGGATCGTCCCGGATCCTCTTGTTGTGGAGCCAGGCTATTTATATCCTCTACGGCCCGGCGCAGTTCCTGCGTCGAAATCACAGAGTGAGACACTTAACTTTGGGAATATGGATCGGATAGACGAATGTCCGCTTACCCAGCTCCGAGGGTTGTTCACGGAAAATCCATTCAATGGACTAGCACGGAGGAAGTCCTCCTTCTCCCCTTTGTACAGGCCGGACAGGATCTTCACCAGATCGGCGACTGATCCCGGCCCCTTGCGGCCATGACGGGTGGCATCATCCTCCCCGTTGAAATCCCACATGGGGTGGCCCCTATACTGGAGCGGCTGCACCCCTCGCATAATGCATGTGGCCATGACCCCAATCATGGTCAATCCGGAATGAGCCAATAACCTTATTCGGCCCATCAGATATTGGACGTCCCTATCATTCTCCCGTTGATGGCTCCGCGGGCGCCAACTCAGGCGTTTCTTCAGAGGAGCGTTGCTGAACTCCGGGAGGCCGATCCGAACTGGGTCCGGTAGCGAGGCGTCTTCCATATAAAACCATTCTGAAGGCCAGTCTTCGGACGCCTTCTTCGGGGTTCCGGATAGATATCCGGTCCCGGTGATGCGCCATAGTTCGGCTCCGCCCACTTTATATATCGACCCCTCATGAGAACGGGGTATGAGGCAGAATAATATCTTGCACAGCGCAAAATGGGCCTCGACGCCCAAGAACAGCTCGCAAAGGGCCACGAAGCCCGCTATGTGCAGGATGGAGGCAGGCGTAAGGTGGTGAAGCTGGAGCCCATAGAACTCCAGGATCCCCCGGAGAAACGGATGTATGGGAAATCCAAGTCCTCTTATTAGATAAGGGACGAAGCATACCCGCTCTCCTTTGGAGGGATTGGGGATGGTCTCCGCCTGCTTTCCGCCCTTGTAGGTGGCAAGCTGGCTCGAACCGGAACCATAAAGGCTGGGGGAAGAAATCCCTCAGCTTGGAGCGTCACTAAGCTCACTATGCGGGACCGAGCATCTCCCCCAATCTCCTGGCTGAGGGCTGGGAACGCGAGAGGAGGAGCCGCGTCGACTGTCCATGATGGAATGGATTTTTGGTCAGAGGAGCTCCGATGAATACTCGCGGAAGGAGGAGGGTGTGATTTGGATCTAGATCCTCGCCTCTCTTTATGGGCAGCTCATTCGTGCAGCTAGGGGGTAGAATGTAAAAATACCCTGGCTTTTCGCATTCGTACGACACGTGGAAGATGGCTATTATTGGACGTGGAAGCCAAGGAGCGTAGCATTTATAAGAAGTCGGACACCATTCCGCGAGTACATTGAATTTGGAGAAGAACCCGCCTTGCAATGCCAAAGAAAATATGCGCACCGGACTCATCGTCATAGAAGCCTGGTTCGGGGGCTACTGAGGGAGTCCTGGACTAGGGGGTGTCCGGATAGCCGAACTATCACCGTCGGCCGGACTCCAAGATTATGAAGATACAAGATTGAAGACTTCGTCCCGTGTCCAGATGGGACTTTCCTTGGCGTGGAAGGCAAGCTTGGCGATACGGATATGTAAATCTCCTACCATTGTAACCGACTCTGTGTAACCCTAGCCCTCTCCGGTGTCTATATAAACTGGAGGGTTTTAGTCCGTAGGACGAACAACAATCATACCATAGGCTAGCTTATAGGGTTTAGCCTCCTTGATCTCACGGTAGATCTACTCTTGTACTACCCATATCATCAATATTAATCAAGCAGGAGTAGGGTTTTACCTCCACCGAGAGGGCCCGAACCTGGATAAAAACATCGTGTCCCTTGTCTCCTGTTACCATCCGCTTAGACGCACAGTTCGGGACCCCCTACCTGAGATCCGCCGGTTTGGACACCGACAATGGGCTTCCTCAAAATGCCCTAGGTCTTCGTGAGCAAGCAAATTGGATGCACACCCACTTAGTTTCTTTTGTTGAGCTTTCATATACTTATAGCTCTAGTGCATCCGTTGCATGGCAATCCCTACTCACTCACATTGATATCTATTGATGGGCATCTCCATAGCCCGTTGATATGCCTAGTTGATGTGAGACTATCTTCCCTCTTTTTGTCTTCTCCACAACCACCGTTCTATTCCACATATAGTGCTATATCCATGGCTCACGCTCATGTATTGCGTGAAGATTGAAAAAGTTTTGAAAATGTTAAAGTATGAAACAATTGCTTGGCTTGTCATCGGGGTTGTGCATGATTTAAATACTTTGTGTGGGGAAGATGGAGCATAGCCAGACTATATGATTTTGTAGGGATAACTTTCTTTGGCGATGTTATTTTGAGAAGACATAATTGCTTTGTTAGTATGCTTGAAGTATTATTATTTTTATGTTAATATGAACTTTTGTCTTCAATCTTTCGGATCTGAATATTCATACCATGATTAAGAAGATTTACATTGAAATTATGCCAAAGTATCACTCCGCATCAAAAATTCTCTTTTTATCATTTACCTACTCGAGGACGAGTAGGAATTAAGCTTGGGGATGCCTGATACGTCTCCAACGATCTATAATTTTTGGTTGCTCCATGCTACTTTATCTATTGTTTTGGACTATAATGGGCTTTATTTTTCACTTTTATATTACTTTTGGGACTAACCTATTAACCGGAGGCCCAGCCCAAATTGCTGTTTTTTACCTTTTTTAGTATTTCGAAGAAACAGAATATCAAACGGAGTCCAAACGGAATGAAACCTTCGGGATCGTGATTTTCCAACCGAACGTGACCCAGGAGACTTGGACCCTACTCCAAGAAGCGCCATAGGCGGTCACGAGGGTGGAGGGCGCCCCTGGGCGCGCCCCCCTACCACGTGGGCCCCTTGGAGCTCCACCGATGTACTCCTTCCTCCTATATATACCTACGTATCCCCGAACGACCAGAACAGGAGCCAAACACCTAATTCCACCGCTGCAAGCTTCTGTATCCACGAGATCCCATCTTGGGGCCTGTTCCGGAGCTCCGCCGGAGGGGGCATCCACCACGGAGGGCTTCTACATCAACACCATAGCCCCTCCGATGAAGTGTGATTAGTATACTTCAGACCTTAGGGTCCATAGCTAGTATCTAGATGGCTTCTTCTCTCTTTTTGGATCTCAACACAATGTTCTCCCCCTCACTCGTGGAAATCTATTCATGTAATCTTCTTTTTGCGGTGTGTTTGTTGAGACCGATGAATTGTGGGTTTATGATCCAGCTTATCTATGAATAATATTTGAATCTTCTCTGAATTCTTTTATGTATGATTGAGTTATCTTTGCAAGTCTCTTTGAATTATCCATTTGGTTTGGCCAACTAGATTGGTAGTTCTTGCAATGGGAGAAGTGCATGGCTTTGGGTTCAATCTTACGGTGTCCTTACCCAGTGACATAAAGGGTTGCAAGGCACGTATTGTATTGTTGCCATCGAGGATAACAAGATGGGGTATTTATCATATTGCATGAATTTATTCCTCTACATCATGTCATCTTGCTTAAGGCGTTACTCTGTTTTTAACTTAATACTCTAGATGCATGCTGGATAGCGGTCAATGAGTGGAGTAATAGTAGTAGATGCAGAATCGTTTCGGTCTACTTGTCTCGAACGTGATGCCTATATACATGATCATACCTAGATAACCTCATAACTATGCTCAATTCTATCAATTGCTCAACAGTAATTTGTTCACCCACCATAGAATATCTATGCTCTTGAGAGAAGCCACTAGTGAAACCTATGGCCCCCGGGTCTATTCTCATCATATCAATCTCCATAACTTTATTTACTTGCTTTACTTTTACTTTTAACTTTGCATCTTCATACCAAAAATACCAAAAATATTATCTCTATCAGATCTCACTCTCGTAAGTGACCGTGAAGGGATTGACAACACCTAATCGCGTTGGTTGCGAGTAGCTATTGTTTTGTGCAGGTACGAGGGACTTGCGTGTGACCTCCTACTGGATTGATACCTTGGTTCTCAAAAACTAAGGGAAATATTTATGCTACTGTGCTTCATCATCCTCTCCTCTTCGGGGAAAACCAACGCAAGCTCGAGACGTAGCACTTACAACTTGATGTGTTGCAGCTATGTACAGCAGCATAGGTTCACCAATATTTGGCGCTGTTGGGACTGGATTACTGGCCAATAAGGTCTTTATTTCATCCAGTACGGCCGCGGCTGCATCCGTCCACACGAAGTGTTCAGTGCGCCGAAGAAGGCGATAAAGAGGTAATGCCTTTTCTCCTAACTTGGAGATGAAGCGGCTTAAAGAAGCCACGCATCCGGCTAGTTTCTGGATGTGCTTGAGGTCTGTTGGTATAGCCAACTATGACAGAGCTCGGATTTTTGCTGGATTCACTTCAATTCCTCTGTTGGAAACAATGAAGCCGAGTAGTTTCCCCGAGGGGACGCCGAAAACGCATTTTTCCGGGTACAGCTTGATGTCGTATGTCCGGAGGTTATTGAATGTAAGCCTCAAGTCATCTATTAGGGTTTCGACGTGTCTTGTTTTTATGACCACGTCATCCACATATGCCTCCACTGTTTTGCCGATTTGCTTTTCCAGGCATGTTTGAATCATGCGTTGGTAGGTTGCGCCGGCGTTCTTCATCCCGAAAGGCATAGTGTTGAAGCAAAAACGGCCATATGGCGTTATGAAAGCTGTTGCGGCTTGGTTGGACTCTACAATCTTTATTTGATGGTATCAAGAGTATGCGTCGAGGAAACACAGCGAGTTGTGTCCTGCTGTGGCATCGATGATTTGATCGATGCGAGGGAGGGGAAAAGGATCCTTGGGGCAAGCCTTGTTGAGGTCTTTAAAGTCGACACATAGGCGCCAGGATTTGTCCTTCTTTGCTACCATTACCATATTTGCCAGCCAATCCGGACGCTTGATATCTCTGATGAATCCGGCCTCGAGTAGTTTGGCTAGCTCTTCCCCCATGGCTTGCCGTTTGGGCTCTATAAACCACCTTAGAGTCTGCTTGACTGGTTTGTATCCTTTTAGTGTATTGAGGCTGTGTTCGGCCAATCTGCGTGGGATGCCCGGCATGTCCGATGGGTGCCAGGAGAAAATGTCCCAATTCTCGCGTAAGAAATCTCGCAGTGCGACATCCATTCCGGGGCTCAACTGTGTCCCGATGGAAGCTATCTTCGTGGGGTCCGTTGGATGGACTTGGAATTTCACTATCTCGTCTGCGGGTTTAAATGAGGTGGACTTGGGTCGCTTGTTGAGTATCACGTCGTCCCTGTCCACGGTGGACCGCAGTGTTGTTAACTCTTCGGCTACTAGGGCTTCGGATAATTCTTCCAGGGCTAGTGATGCGGTTTTGTTTTCGGCGCGAAGTGCGATGTCCGGATCACTAGCTAGAGTGATGATTCCATTGGGTCCGGGCATTTTAAGCTTCACGTACCTGTAATGGGGTATATCTTGAAAGCTTGTTAACACGTCCCGCGATAGAAGGGCGTGGTATCCGCTGCTAAAAGGAGCCACTTGGAATGTGATTTCTTCAGACCTATAATTCTCCGGGGTGCCGAATACCACATCGAGTGTGGTTTTTCCCGCACACCGCACTTCCCGACTAGGGATAATTCCCCTGAAGGTTGTGCCGCTTTGTTCAATGCGGCTTCTATCAATTTCCATCTTGTTGAGTGTTTCTTCATAGATCAAGTTTAATCCGCTTCGGCTGTCCATGAGTACTTTAGTGAGCCGAAAGCCGTCCACGATTGGGTTAAGGACCAGAGCGGCTGGTGCCTGGACAGTCTGGAATTGAGGTTCATCACTGGCATTGAAAGTTATAGTAGGGTCATTCCAGGGGTTTATTTTTGCCACATGGCAAATTTCAGCGGAACTTCGATGAGCTCGCTTGTGCCTATTGTTTGAGGCAAAAGTCTCGAAGACTGTTTGTACCGTATTGTGTTTGTTGGCGGGATGTTGTTCTGCTTTATGGCTTACAAGAAGATCCTCGCCACTTTTTGCAACCTGACGGAGTATCCAACATGCCCTAAGGCTATGAGTTGGTGTTGTGTCCGGAGTGCTGTGGAGTTCACATGGCCCATTGGGCCATTCTTCCAATACGGTTCCCCGCCCTGGGGTGGGCTTTGGTTTCTTGGGGTTTGGTTCGGCCGACATACGAGAGTTCGCCCGTTTAGTTCGGATAAAGGTTTTGGTGAAAGCCGGACTATCCCAAAATTCTGTTTGGGTTTTCCAGGCGCTTTCCATCGCACAGTACTTCTGTACCATGGTTGCCAAGTCCGCAAAGTGTACTATGTCACGGCGACTTATGGCATTAAGGATTCCTTTGTTCGTGCAGTTTTTGCAGAAAAGTGAGACTACATCCTCCTCGCGGCAGTCCTTGACCTTGTTTAGCACAAGGAGGAATCTGGCCCAGTAACGATGCACTATCTCCTGGGGCTCTTGCCTGATATGGGAGAGACGATTTAAGTCCGTGTGGCTGAGAATAGCTGAATCCGGATTCTGATCCGACCTAGCACCCGGGGGCATGGGAGTTTCTGAGTTTGACAGCTGGGGATCCAGGGTGCTGCCCAATTTCTCTGGCCCAATGCCCGATTCTAAGTCCGGGACCCGGGTCATGTCTTCCCTTGAGCGGGTGTCCGGCTCAAGGAGCTCGGTGATCCGGACATAATTCGTCCTCAAAATAGAGGGATAATCCTTGTGTGGTTCCTCCACTACCGCTATCTCATGGGTGGCCGGCGAGGATTTAATGTCCCTTTGGTTGGGTTTAAGCCCGATACAGTCATAGTCCGTAGCGACTCCCAAAGCGGCGATGCGATCCAAGAGCTCATTAAGGGAGGAGAGCTCTATCGGATCCATCTATTCGGCGAGTTCCGAATTGATGCGAAGGTTATGCGAGATGACTCGAGAGGCCATCGTCGGTGCGACACCCGATGGGGTGGCCATGATGAAGCCGCCTAGTCGGAGAGTTTGGCCTACAGCCAGAGCTCCCCCAGAGGTAATGTTGTCCCTGACAACAAGACGAGCCATCGAGCCTTGTGGCGACGACAAAGAGGAACTCACAATGAAAGCACCAATGTCGGTGTCAAAACCGGCGGATCTTGGGTAGGGGGTCCCGATGTGTGCGTCTTAGGCTGATGGTAACAGGAAGCAAGGGACACAATGTTTACCCAGGTTCGGGCCCTCTCGATGGAGGTAAAACCCTACTTCCTGCTTGATTAATATTGAAGATATGGGTAGTACAAGAGTAGATCTACCACGAGATCGTAGAGGCTAAACCCTAGAAGCTAGCCTATGATGATTATGATTGTAATTGTGATCACCTTCTAAGGACCAACCTCTCCGGTTTATATAGACACAGGAGAGGGCTAGGGTTTACATGGAGTCGGTTACAAGGAAGGAAATACAATATCCGGATCGCCAAGCTTGCCTTCCACGCAAAGGAGAGTTCCATCCGGACACGGGATGGAGTCTTGAGTCTTGTATCTTCATGCTCCAATAGTCCGGACAATGTATACAGTTTGGCTATCCGGATACCCCCTAATCCAGGACTCCCTCGGTAGTGCTGCAAGATTTGAAGAAATACCTCTCCTCTACCCCAGTGCTGGTTGCGCCCAAACCACAAGAACCGTTGCTGCTTAATCTAGCGGCAACAAATCAGGTGGTTAGCGCCGCACTAGTGGCGCAGAGAGAGGTCGATGAGGAGACAGCAGCAGCGGCAGAGTCAATGGTTGGTGGGCCAGAACCCTCCCTGGTAGGGCTCGGTCCCGGCAAGAGTGAGTCCCCGGCAGGGCTCGGTCCCGGCAAGACTAGCACTAGTATGACAGGACCCGCACGACCGGGTGAAGAGGTGTAGAAGAAGAAAATGGTACAACGCCTAGTCTACTTCGTCAGCTCCCTCTTGCAGGGGGCTAGGTCGAGGTACTCAAGTGTGCAAAAGCTGCTCTTCAGCCTCCTTATGGCTTTGAGGAAGCTGCGCCATTACATCCAAGCGCACGAGATCACGGTGATCACCTGCCTCCCATTGCAACGGATACTGCATAACCCAGATGCAACGGGGAGGATCGTGGAATGGGCCCTAGAGCTGTCAAGTTTCGGTTTGAAGTTCGAGAGTACCTCGACGATTCAGAGCAGAGTCTTGGCGGAGTTTGTTGCAGAATGGACCTCGACGCCCGACGAAGAGTTATAGGAGACCACTCTCCCCGGCAAGGAAACGAGCTGCAACTGGATCATGTACTTTGATTGTGCCTTCTCGCTGCAAGGCGCTGGTGCTGGTGTGCTTCTTGTCGCACCCACCGGAGAGCACCTCAAGTATGTCATGCAGATGCACTTCCCCTGGGAGATGTCAACCAACAACACTGCCGAGTACAAGGGTTTGCTTGCTGGTCTCAGGATCGCGGCAGACCTCGGAGTTAAAAAGCTCATCGTCAGGGGTGACTCACAGCTCGTCGCCAGGCAGATCAACAAAGATTATCAAAGCCCGTTGATGGAAGCTTACGTACATGAGGTGAGGAAACTGGTGGAGCACTTTGACGGTATACAAGCGGAGCATGTCCCTCGGGCGGAGAACGACATCGCCGACTACCTTTCAAAGCGCGCTGCCCTCAAGCTACCTGTGGAACCAGGTACTTTTGTACTTCAGTTAACTCAACCATCCGTTGAGCCGTCAGCCTGGCAGAACAAGCGGAGGAAGCTAGGCCCCGGCAAGTACTTCCCCACCGAGCTCGCCGGAGCCGCCGGCGAAGATGTTGCCGTGGATGCCGATCCTACCGCGGGGCAACCGACTCCGGCAGGACTTTAGGTCATGGCCGTGGAGGCGGCCGCTCCCGTGGCAGAAGAGATGCCTTTGGTCCTTGTCGTTGAGCCACAGGCTCCGGCATGGGCGCAACACACCGTCCGATTCCTTCAAAAAGGAGAGCTTTATGAGGAGCAGGAAGAGGCATAAAGAGTAGCCCGTCGGTCTGCTCTGTACCAATTCGTTGATAACATATTGTACAGAAAAAGACTGAATGGGGTGAAATTGAAGTGCATCTCCCGGGACAAAGGATTAGAGCTGTTGGCAGAGATACATGGAGGCATATGTGGCTCCCACATAGGGTCGAGGGCCCTTGCTGCCAAGGCTTTCCGGCAAGGTTCTAGCCCACCGCCCTCCAGGATGCGACAGCACTAGTAACCAAGTGTGAAGCGTGCCAGTTCCATTCGAAGAAGCTCCATCAACCCGCTCAAGCCCTTCAAAATATCCCTCTCTCCTGGCCCTTCTCGGTGGGGGCTCGACATATTGGGCCATTTCTCCCGTGCTGTCGGGGGCTTTGAGTACTTGTACGTCGCGATCGACAAGTTCACAAAGTGGCCAGAGGTGGAAGCAGTGAGGAAGGTGACAGCGCAGTCAGCCATCAAGTTCTTCAAGGGACTACTGTGTCGTTTTGGGGTGCCCAATAGGATCATCACTGACAACGGCACACAGTTCACAGGCCATGCCTTCATGTAGTACATTGAGGATCTCGGCAGCAGGGTCTATTTTGCTTCCGTGGCACATCCACGAAGCAACGGCCAAGCGAAGAGAGCAAATGCTGAAGTCCTGCGAGGCTTAAGAACGAAGACTATTGATAGGCTGCGCAAGAGTGGAAGGCGCTGGATTGATGAGTTGCTGGCGGTTCTTTGGTCGATCAGAACGACACCAAATCAAGCCACCGGCCAGACACCCCTTGCCCTGATTTACAGGGCAGAAGCAGTTCTCCCCACAGAACTCATATACAGGTCACCTCGAGTGCTCGCTTATGATGAGCTTGAGCAAGAGCGATTGCGGCAATATGACGTGACGCTCCTTGAGGAAGATTGTCTCCGGGAGGCTGTGAGAGAAGCACGCTACCAGCAAGCCTTGCGCCGCTACCATAGCCGCAAGGTTCATGCCCGGAGCTTTGAGGAAGGCGACCTTGTTCTTCGGCACGTTCAGTCGGCCAAGAATTCCAACAAGTTGACGCTGAAGTGAGAAGTCCCTTATCAGGTGACACGAGTCACCAGGCCCGGCGCAGTCCGGCTGGAGACCGAAGATGCCGTTCCAGTGAGCAACTCCTGGAACATCGAGCATCTCCGCAAGTTTTACCCATAAGGCGCGGCTGCTGGGCCTCCCGGCAAGCCACCCTTTTGTACAAGCCTTGCCGGCAAGGCATGTAACCCTTTGTACAAAGCTAGGCGCAGACCCTCGGCATAAATAAACGAAGCGCTGGCGCCCTAAGTTATAGCATGCATGCTAGGTTGAGTCTCTTCCTTGGTTAGGGTTGATAGTGCTTAGCGGTGGCTAACCCCTAGCTTAGAGGTCGAGTGCGCGTCTCTCTGTTCTTCTCTGTCTTCTTTGGTTCGCAGGGCACATAAATATCCTTGCCGAGCTATTTTGGAAGAAAGGGGACGGACCGGCGTCCGGGCCCCGGCAAGCCAAAGTTGTCGGGGGCTGCAGATCCAGAAAAGTTTCCTATCCTCTATCATGCGTTTCGTTATGGACCGAGGTATGTGAAACCTTGTTTTATCCTTGGGCTACCGTGCTCCCCTCATCCCGGACCCTAGGACTCATCCCCTGGGACCGAGTTTGGTCGTAGTCGCGGCAACAAGGAAATGAAATGAGGAGCCTAAGCCCACCTCATCCCTACCTCCGCCAAGGGCGTGAGAAAGGTCGAGTGCAGTGGGGGACGGCCAGGCCTGTTGCCGAGTGAAAAACGTTTATCTTAAAGGTAACAAGGATTCACTCCTTGTCGTGGGTTCCACCTGCGAACGGAAAACCCGGCAAACATCCCTTTTTCATTAAAAAGCATCCCGTACAGGTACAGTTCATACGAAATGAAAAACATGAATAGGGGGATTACAAGTTCTAATGTTAACAAAGGCCCTAAGTCTTACAAGACAAAAAAGGATAAGATGTCCGTAATCCCTTTCTTGTCCCTCTCCTCAGGAAATGGAACAAGAAAGCAGAAGGGCAAAAGGGGTGCCTAGGCGAGCTACGAGTGGCAGAAGACACCAAGAGAACATCTCGGTGGCCGTCCAAGGGCTGGATGGTGATGGCGGCAACGGAGGCAGAGCTCGAAGATGAGGCGGCAAGACGTCAATACGCGACAAAGGCGTCGGTGCCCGCGTACTCCGACTTGATGGCCTTGCCACTCGCCCTCTTCCTCTTCTGCAGCCTGCCAACACCAGCCAGCCAAGGAGACGACCCCGAGAAGTTCAAGGTGCCGGCAACATGGATGATGGGGTCGCCGGTGCCGCTCGGAGCGGCACCCGACGCCTAGTCGGACCCGTCATCGTGCCGCCCGCTAGCCTCGTCGTCGATGCCGTTGTCCTCCTCGCCACTCTCGGTCGAGGAGGAATCTTCATCATCAGAAGAGCTCTCCACGCAACACCTTACGCGAGTCCCGAAGTGCCCGAAGATCTTGACGGAGAGGAGGCCATTCTCCATTAGTTTGAAATGGAGAGTGAGCCCCTCCGTCAGGCTATGGAGGCGAGCGAAGGTCTTCCACCCTCGGTGGAGATACATGATGGGAGGGGCGGGGAACTCGACATGGGCCCATGTGCCACTGTTCCCGCAACCCCTCATGTGCAGCTGCAACGCCTGCGGAGGATCTAGCTCCATCTCCCGCACAAATGGAGTTGGGAGGCGAAGGCGACAGCGCGATGGCTGGCGCGGCCTGACAAAGAATACGCAAGAGTTGTCCCCGGCATGGCCCTCCATCAGAGGAGGGGCTGCTGGCGGAGGCGAGGCCGATCTGCCGCCCCGTCCTCCTCTACCTCGAGCACCACAGCGGCCTCGACCTCGCCCCCTCCCCCTTCCTCTAGCGGCCGGCTCCTCCGCTACGAGTGTCGGCGTTCTGGGAACGGGGGTCCCCAGACTTGCCTGCTTGCGGCCTGTGGCGTGGCTCAAGTGGGGGCCCAACGCAGCCCAGCTTCATCAGCTCAAGCTCAAGACCCTCGCAAGGGGCCAAGCCTCGCGGGGCGGACGACAGGAAGCTTCCTCGGGAGCAGCCTCCTCAGGCAGGCTCACAAGGAGGCGGAGAGATCAAGGCAGGTTACCTCCCAAGGATCCTGTGACGCAAGCCATGATGATCGAGACCAGGCGGGCGCCGGCCTACGTAGTGTCCTTGTTTCCCTTTCGGTGCAAAGGGGGCAAGCACAGACCGAGGCATCAGGCAAAGGTTATCGTTTCGGTGCAACAAGACCAAGACCAGCAGAACAACAGGACGGAGGTCATCGTGGAGCCCAGGAGGGTGTCATCGTCAGAGCCTTTGGCAGCCGAAGACCATCTTTAGTCAGGATAAGTGTACTAGATGTTCCCCTTCAAAATGACCAAGTGTTGGCACCCTTCCTGCTCATTATTTGGGAAGAGGCCCAGGGCCTCCATCTATAAATAGGACTAGCCACCCACAGGGTAGAGGCATCTAGGGATCGCATCGAGCATCTATCTCAAGAAGACGCATAGACTAAAGAGAGGCGACTGAACTCACCCTAGCAGTTCATCGCACCAGCTCAAGAACAGACCCTCGCGAGGCTGTTCTCCCTTTGTACTGTTCATCATCAGCCCCTGAGGCAATCCACCACACCACACACTGGAGTAGGGTATTACGCCACAATGGTGGCCTAAACTAGTATAAATCTTGCGTCCCTTGTTCGTTCTTCTTTCTAGCCTAGATCCTTCCGAGACTTCGACGTGTGAGCTGGTACAGGAAAGATCTTCATGCGCACCCCAGTGTTCGAAACTCAAGGATCTGCCGGAACCCGAAATCCGACATTTGGCGCACCAGGTAGGGGGTGCGCCGGAATCTTTCTTCCGCTAGTCGCGTGTGATCTCCCACCGTGTCCATGGCTGACGCTCGTCGAGCTCGCGCCGAGCGTCGGGCTGCTCTCGCCACCCGCGTCGCCCAGACGGCGCCCGTCGGCGATCGCCCCCATCGTTCCCCGTCGCCTGCCGCCAATGCCGCCACCGGCCTAGGGGGAACAAGCAGCAGGCCTCGTCCCTGCATCCTTCAGTGCGGCGCGATGGCCGCACCACCACCCCGTCGCTGACTCCAGCCAGTTCATCGTCCCACGTCCATCGCGGCCCCACGGACGCGCATGCCGCGCTGCTCCTGGCGCGCGAGCTCCTGCACTACTGTCCCGTCGACGACCTCTACGAGGACTGGCTCGCCTGCATCATCAAGCTTGTCAGCACCGCATGGGGCTCTCCCATGCCATCCCTCTCGCTGCCTCGCCCTCCATCCTGCGCAGGAGGTGAGGAGCAGGAGGTGCCTCCACCACCTCCTCCCCAAGAAGGCGCCCTGGCTCCAAGGCGCGTGGCCCCAGGACGAGAACCACCGCTTCCGGCTGCGCGACAAGAAAGGAGCTGCCAGAAAATCCCTCGTCCCCAAGAAGGTGCTCGTGTGCTCCCAGCACCAGAGCACCGTGACCACGTCCCTGCACTGCCACATCAAGACCTCGCGCTGCTCTAGGCAGCGGTGCGTGGCAATCCCCAGGAGCAAGCCCCGCATCAGCAGTGAGCTCCGGTGGCCCCTGCAGGCTGCCGTGCCTTCACCCCCGAGTTGCGTAGCGTCGCATGGCCCGGAAAATTCAAGCCGGACCTACCTCCTCGCTACGACGGCACAGAAGACCCCTTGGAGTTCCTCTAGCTCTACGAGCTGGGCATCAAAGCTGCCAACGGGGACGAAAAGGTCATGGTGAACTAGTTTCCCATGGTGCTCAAGGACGGTGCCCACACCTGGCTCCTGAACCTGGCTCCTGGCACGATCTCCTCCTGGGACGAGATGCACACCTGCTTCATCGCCAACTTCCAAGGCACACGCGACCGGCCCCCGGCCATGAGTGACCTGCGCCGCATCAAGCAACAGCCAGGAAAGACCCTGCAGAAGTACATCCAGTGCTTCAACAATGCCTGCCTCAAGATCCCCAAGGTGACTGAGGAGGCCATCATCTCAGCCTTCTCCGATGGCGTGCGTGGCATCAAGATGAAAGAGGAGCTAGCAATCCATGAAGACCTGTGCACATCACTGGAGCTGTTCAACTTGGCAACCAAGTGCGCCAGGGCTGAGGAAGAGCGCCTCTCCCTCCTTGAGCTTCCGGCTGCCGACCCAGAAGAGAAGAAGCCCAAGGTCAAGGACGTGAAGCGCAAGGGGGCTGCCGTGCTCGCAGCGGAGCCAGACACCAAGCGAGGCAGGGATCAGCCTGAGTCATCCAAGGGAAGCCGGTACTGCGTGTACCATGACCTCCACACCCACAACACCAACGAATGTCAAGAGCTCAGGGCCGTGTGAGATGAGCGTATCGGCCGACGTCCCGACCGCAACGACCGGGGCTATGGCCGAGGAGGAGGAAGAGGTGGACGATCGGAAGACCGTGGCCGTCGCCAAGGGTGGCGTGACCGACCTCGCGAGGACCGCTGGCAGGACCAGCCTCGCAAGGGAGGTTGGAGGGATCAGCCTCGTGAGGACCACCCTCAAGGCAATGCAGGCCTCCCTCCTCTGCCACCACCGCCAACGAGGAATGAAGACCATCACCAGGACGAGGGGGCTGGGGGCTTCCAGGAGCCTCGCACAATCGCTTGCATCCTGGGCGGCGCTCATGCCCCAGCCTCTCAGCGCATCTTCAAGCAGTTTGCTCGCGAGGTGAATGCAATCCTCCCCAAGATTGAGGCCACATGCCCTCTCAGGTGGTCAGCATGCGCTATCACGTTCAGCTCAGCGGATCATCTCAAGTGCGCAGCAACGACCGGAGTCCTCCCGATGCTTTGTTCCCTAGTCATCAGCAATGTGCAAGTCACCAGGACCCTCATCGATGGTGGAGCTAGACTCAACGTCCTGTCCGTTGAGACATTCAACAATCTCCAAGTGCCATACGATCAGCTTCAGCCGACCAAGCCTTTCTCAGGAGTCACTGATGGTTCCACTGTTCCGATAGGGAAAGTTCGCCTTCCTGTCACCTTTGGGCAGCGCAACAACTACCGCACCAAGCTCATTCACTTCGACGTTGCTCACATTCGTCTGCCATACAATGCCATCCTCGGGTACCCAGCTCTGGCCAAGTTCATGGCAGTAACTCACCATGGCTAGAATGTCCTCAAGATGCCAGGAAGTGGTGGAATCATCACAATGCCTTCTAAGAAAAGGGATGCAATCTGTTCTCTTGAGCGTGCCTTCCAGGCCGCGGCACTCGAAGACCCAGATCACAGGAGAAGGAGGCTCCTAGAGGCGATCCCCAGGAAGAAGAAGGCTTCACCTGGCCCAAACACTCACGAGGCAGGCACCTCCGGAGGCGTTGCGTCAGGATCCGCGCCCGTTCAAGGGGCGCCACCCTCTGTCCCATAAGAAGGCGCGCCCAGTGCCCTCCTCGGGCAGGGCTCGGGGGCTCTCTCCTGGAGGGCCACCGACCTTGCCAAGTTCACGAGGGAGGTGCTCGGGCACCACTTGGAGGCGTGCTTCAAGGCACGTTTCCCTCAGGAAGGTATGAGGCAAGGAGGGCCAAACCCTTAGGAGTTCATCGCGAGGAACATTCAGGAGCTACATGAGTCAAGGGTCATGCACGACAGCCGCCGCCTACCCACCGTGGCCCCACATCCCGGAGAGGATGGTGGGCTGCGTGTATACATCGACGTACTAGGGCTCAACCGAGCCGCGTCTCAGGAGCGCCTCTGGCCTTCACGCGTGGGGCGTTGCGAGCGACCACCTCACAGCTACGTTCGCATGCCTTTCGGCCTACCAAACACGGCTGCTGCCCACCAGCGCATGAAGAGGAGCATCTTGGAGGCTCAGGTGGCCAGGCACCGTTCGTTCCTGGAGGAGATGGAGATGGACCTTGAGGAGCCGCCCGGACCCCCAGAGCCTCCCGAGGCTCAGGGTTCCGAAGGCTCGTGAGGGGTGGCTTCTTCACCACGCGTCGTCAGCTACTCCGACACTTCATCCCCAACGGTATCAGGTGACATCTTTCCAAGTTCCATTTTCAGCTGGGAGCGCCCATAGGGCTGCATCATTCCCAGGTCGCTTGGGTCCGTCCCTGCGGTGTGTATCTGTTTTGCTTATGCCCTTTACCTACCTTGTTGGGGGCGCCCCTCGGGCTGCATTATCCCCAAGCTGCTCGGGCCTAACCCAGCGGCATTTGCTTTTTCTGCATCTATCTAAATGAATTTGCTGCTCCGAGCTTAACCTGGTCCCCATGGTTATCATTTGCTGCTTATCGTGGACCTCTCCGCTCGCATGCAAAGCGCTTGCACGTTAAAAGGGGGGCACCTGGGCATCGCGACTCATGGGCTCTTACTGGCTCTCCAGCCCTCACCCCCTGGCCTTGACCCACGGCATTGCGACCTATCATACCAGCGGCGGCTGAGCTCGCTCGAGGGCCGGGACCTGAGGACGTAGACCATTTGCATTCTAACCACCCTGCAGGAACACTCCATTGATAAAGGCCCAGAGCCAGGCGCAACTTGCCTCGTGGTAGGGCCTCGTGAGTTCCGCGCTGGATCACGGGTGCCCAGATACACCTCTCCTAGCCCTACCGTGCCAGTCACGTGTTAGGGCGGGGCTGTACACGCCCCGGGGGCTCCTCCCGGAGGGGAACCCCCTCCCACGTACCAGTAGAAGCACCATGCTCCGCGCTGGCTGACGACACTGCCGAGGAGCGGCTATGCCCGTACACATACGGAAGCGCTATGCTCCGCGCTGGTGATAAACAACTGAGGGCGGCCCACGGCCGTATCAACCTCAGGGAGCCCAGAGCTTAGTGTCTAGCACCATCACAACGCCTCCCCTCGGGAGTGCTGCGCGAGGGGGATGGACACGCGGGCTGCGCCCGGGCTACACCCGAACGCACGCCACCCAGCCAGGTCCCTCGGACCTGGTCATCACGCGCCTTTCCCCGAGCGGAGCCAAGGTATGAAGACTCGTTTGCACGTCAAGGGGGACTCCTGAGCATCGCGACTCAGGAGCCTAACTGCTCACGTAGCCCCTCACTCCTTAGTCCCGTCCTGGTTTCCGGTCGGGGCTAACAGCGGCTAAGGTATGCGCGGGGCCGGGCCCTGCCGACGTAGAACACAAGCAAATAGGAGGGGGAAATGCAAATTCTAGGTAATTCAAAAGAAAATATTACAAGCCATAGAGTGTTTCACAACACCAAACACAAGTTTAAACGTCTCCACAAGGCATGGTGCATGTTGCAGGAATTAAAACAGGACAGAAGCCGCAAAGGGATAAGTTTCCAGTGGAGCCGCCCCATGTGGTGGAGTCACGCTGGGAAGCTCCGCCTCCTGAAGCCGCGGAACTGTTGGCGTTGCGTCTAGGCAAGGTGCTGAAGGCACGGAACCTTCCCAGGAAAGCCTTGGCTCGGCCCTTCACGGCCTCAGCAGCTGCGGTGGCAAGGTCGCCGCTCACGGGTCCCATCAGGCTATCAAGGTCGACATTGGGGTTGTGAAGGTAGACATGGCTGAAGACGCGCGTCAGCGCTGTAGACGGCAGGGCACGCGCCTCGGCCTCGACCGTAGGGCCAAGCCGTCCGCGGCATCTTCAAGTGCGCGGACCAGGAAGGGAAGAAGCTCGGCAGGGCCGTCCTCTTCGCCAGCCAACGGCTCCTCTAAGCCACCCTCATAGAGCGTCTTCAGCGCAGTGCGAGCCTTCTCCTCCATCTTGGCGAAGGCCACTCAATCCTCGGCCAGGACCTTCGCCTTGCGGTCTAGCTCGGTCCTCTCCACCTTTAGCGCCTGCTCCAGCGTCTCCAACCGGCCACGACGGTCATCAAGCTCGGCGTCCCGGTCCTTGACGGCAGCCCCCCGAGCCTTCATCCCCTCCTCCTTCTGCTGGCGGATGCGGACCTCCTTTGCGAGCGCGTCACGCAGGTCTTGTAACTCGACCTCCAGCGCCTTGCAGCGGCCTCGGGCATTCGCAGCGTCACCCTTGGTAGCATCGCGAGTGGCCTTGGCCTGGCGGGCGGCTTGCTTCTCCTCGTCAGAGGCAGACAGAGCCTGGCTCAGCACCGCTTGGACAGAGGCGGCAGAGAAGGCCCAACCAGAAGCTAGCTCCAGGCGCCCGACCACCAGGCGGGGGTCCGCGCTCTGGAGAACCTCCCGCAGCCGGCTCAGTTCATTGGCGGTCTGGTCCAAGACGGCCGAGGAATCAGAAGAGACGGGAGCCGGTGGAGCAGGCGGAGAGGACGGAAAGGTGATCACGGGTTGGGAGGAAGGAGCCTCCCGGGCTTTGGGCATCTCGGCGGCAGCATCAAGCCCAGGCACCTATAGGGTCAGCGGGGCGACGGGGGCTGACTCCTCGCTAAAGTGTCCCTGCTGGGCTCGTGAGGACGACCGGGCAGGGGAGGCACGGGCCTCAATGCCTCTTTTCCCCGGAGACGGAGGCACAGCCTCGGCAGACGAACTCGCCTCAAGCGGGGTCGCAGAAGCCCCTTTCAATTTCTTCGCTACAGGTGCCGGTCTGGCCAAAAGAGTGCAGACGTCAAGTCTCAGCAGCAGAAACAAAGCAAAGCGCGGATCGAGCACTTACTGGTCATCGTTCACGGGCTCGAGCAGCCTCCGGCCAAACTTGAAGCCCGAGAGCCTGCAGCTGGGATCAGCCTTGGGAGGCACGGAAGCAAGGACGCGTCGGGAGGGCTGGAGCTGGCCTCAGACCGCCCCGGAGACAGAGCGGATCCTGAGAGAACCAGCCCAGACCTGTCCTTCATCGGGACCAGGGCAGAATCCTCTCCTTCCCGCCTGGCGCTGGCCTCATCGTCGTCCGGCATGGAGCGGAGGGCACGGGACCAGCGCCGGGGAAAGGACTCCTCCGACTCCCCTACAGTCGCCTCGGAGTCAGACTCTTCTTCCTCCTCCTCTTCTTCCTCCTCACTCCTGCTGGAGTCGCTGGAGGACACATTCACCATCGGCAACGCCGCCAGATCCTCGAGAGCCACTGCGGGCACCAGCCCCTCACCGTTGAAGGTGGGCATGGCGTTCACCACCTGCTCCCAATAGCCGCAAAGAAACAGGGAGACGGGAGCACCGTCCGGCCTCGCCACGTCTCCACCGAACAAGGAGTGGAGGGCCGCGACTAGATCTTCGTCGGCAAGGGCTGCAGAGCTCAAGCGAAGGGCAGTGTCCACTTCCCCAAGCCTCCACAATGGGAGCGAGTGCTCCTGGAGTGGAGCCACCCGGTGCTCCAGGAACTCCCTCAGGAGCGTGTCCCCGGTCAGCTTCGCCACCCCCAGGTTGCTTGGCCTCAGGTCCGCGTCCATCCTCTTCAGCACCACCCTCGTGCGCGGGTCGACAAGCTCCGCGCGAGACTATGCATCGACGGTCTTGGGCTGCCCCGTGGGCAGCACCAGTCGGGGGTGGAGGCGCCCGACACCCACCATGACCCACTTGCTCCGGAAGCCCTCGATCCTCTTCCCGGGCTTCAAGATGGCGTTGGAGCCGGAGTATGCGATAAAACTCGCACATGCGGAGATGGGACCGCGAGAAACCCGGAGGTAAAAGTAATGGCGCAGCAAGGCCACTCAGGGCTTTACCCCAATGTGAGCCTCACAATAGTAGGCGAAAATTGCCAGGAGAAGAATAGAGTTGGGGTGGAGGTGCAGAGCTTGCAAGTTGTACACGCGAAGAACAACAAGGAAGAACTCGGATAAAGGGGGCACTAGACCAGCAATGTGAAGGAAATATGCCCTAGAGGCAATAATAAAGTTATTATTTATTTCCTCATACCATGATAAATGTTTATTATTATTGCTAGAATTGTATTAACCAGAAACATAATACATGTGTGAATACATAGATAAACACAACGTCACTAGTATGCCTCTACTTGACTAGCTTATTAATCAAAGATGGTATTTTCCCTAAACATAGACATGTGTTGTCATTTGATTAATGGGATCACATCATTAAGAGAATGATGTGATTGACATGACCCATTCCGTTAGCCTAGCACTTGATCGTTTAGTATATTGCTATTGCTTTCTTCATGACTTATACATGTTCCTGTAACTATGAGATTATGCAACTCCCGTCTACCAGAGGAACACTTTGGGTGCTACCAAACGTCACAACGTAACTGGGTGATTATAAAGGAGTACTACAGGTGTCTCCAAAGGTACATGTTGAGTTGGCGTATTTCGAGATTAGGTTTTGTCACTCCGATTGTTGGAGAGGGTATCTCTGGGCCCTCTCGGTAATGCACATCACTATAAGCCTTGCAAGCAATGTAGCTAATGAGTTAGTTATGGAATGATGCATTACGTAACGAGTAAAGAGACTTGCCGGTAACGAGATTGAACTAGGTACTGGATACAGACGATCGAATCTCGGGCAAGTAACATACCGATGACAAAGGGAACAACGTATGTTGTTATGCGGTTTGACCGATAAAGATCTTCGTAGAATAGGTAGGAACCAATATGGGCATCCAGGTTCCGCTATTGGTTATTGACCGAGAATAGTTCTAGGTCATGTCTACATAGTTCTCGAACCCGTAGGGTCCGCATGCTTAACGTTACCATGACAGTTTTATTATGAGTTTATAAGTTTTGATGTACCGAGCTTTGTTCGGAGTCCCGGATGTGATCACGGACATGACGAAGAGTCTCGAAATGGTCGAGACATAAATATTGATATATTGTACGACTATATTCGGACACCGGAAGTG
The DNA here is from genome assembly GCF_002162155.2 of Triticum dicoccoides. Lineage (NCBI taxonomy): Eukaryota > Viridiplantae > Streptophyta > Magnoliopsida > Poales > Poaceae > Triticum > Triticum dicoccoides. Next base: position 609,742,779 of record NC_041391.1, on the reverse strand, counting down.
TTCCGGATGTTTTCAGAGAAAACCGGAGTGCCGGAGGGTTACCGGAACCCACCCCCCGGGAGAAGTAATGGGCCTTATGGGCCTTGGTGCAGAGAGAGAGGGGCAGCCAGGGTGGGCCGCGTGCCCCCTCCCCCTTTGGTCCAAATTGGACTAGGAGGGGGGCGGCGCCCCCTCTTTCCTTCTCCCCTTCCCCCTTCCTTTCCCCCTCCTAGTAGGAGTAGGAAAGGGGGAGTCCTACTCCTACTAGGAGGAGGACTCCTCCTCCTGGCGCGCCCTCTAGGCCCGGCCGGCCTCCCCCTTGCTCCTTTATATACGGCGGCGGGGGGGCACCCTAGTACACACAAGTTGATCTAAGGATCGTTCCTTAGCCGTGTGCAGTGCCCCCCTCCACCATATTCCACCTCGGTCATATCGTCGTGGAGTTTAGGCGAAGCCCTGCGCCGGTAGAGCATCATCATCGTCACCACGCCGTCGTGCTGACGGAACTCATCCCCAAAGCTTTGGTGGATCGGAGCCCGGGGATCGTCATCGAGCAGAACGTGTGCTGAACTCGGAGGTGCCGTATGTTCGGTGCTTGGATCGGTCGATCATGAAGACGTACGACTACATCAACCGCGTTGTCATAACGCTTCCGCTTACGGTCTACGAGGGTACGTGGACAACACTCTCCCCTCTCATTGCTATGTCATCACCATGATCTTGCGTGTGCGTAGGAAATTTTTTGAAATTACTTCGTTCCCCAACAGTGGCATCCGAGCCAGGTTTTATGCGTAGATGTCATATGCACGAGTAGAACACAAGTGAGTTGTGGGCGATACAAGTCATATTGCTTACCAGCATGTCATACTTTGGTTCGGCGGTATTGTGAGATGAAGCGGCCCGGACCGACATTACGCGTGCGCTTACGCGAGACTGGTTTCACAGTTACGAGCACTCGTGCTTAAAGGTGGCTGGCGGGTGTCTGTCTCTCTCACTTTAGCTGAATCGAGTGTGGGTACGCCCGGTCCTTGCGAAGGTTAAAACAACACTAACTTGACAAACTATCGTTGTGGTTTTGATGCGTAGGTAAGAACGGTTCTTGCTAAAGCCCGTAGCAGCCACGTAAAATTTGCAACAACAAAGTAGAGGACGTCTACTTGTTTTTGCACGGCATGTTGTGATGTGATATGGTCAAGACGTGATGCTATATTTTATTGTATGAGATGATCATGTTTTGTAACCGAAGTTATCGGCAACTGGCAGGAGCCATATGGTTGTCGCTTTATTGTATGAAATGCAAACGCCCTGTAATTGATTTACTTTATCACTAAGCGGTAGCGATAGTCGTAGAAGCAATAGATGGCGTAAACGACAACGATGCTACGATGGAGATCAAGGTGTCCCGCCAGTGACGATGGTGATCATGACGGTGCTTCGAAGATGGAGATCACAAGCACAAGATGATGATGGCCATATCATATCACTTATATTGACTGCATGTGATGTTTATCCTTTATGCATCTGATATTGCTTTAATTGACGGTAGCATTTTAAGATGATCTCTCACTAATTATCAAGAAGTGTTCTCCCTGAGTATGCACCGTTGCGAAAGTTCTTCGTGCTGAGACACCACGTGATGATCGGGTGTGATAGGCTCTACGTTCAAATACAACGGGTGCAAAACAGTTGCACACGCGGAATACTTAGGTTAAACTTGACGAGCCTAGCATATACAGATATAGCCTCGGAACACGGAGACCGAAAAGTCGAACGTGAATCATATAGTAGATATGATCAACATAGTGATGTTCACCATTGAAACTACTCCATCTCACATGATGATCGGACATGGTTTAGTTGATTTGGATCACGTAATCACTTAGATGACTAGAGAGATGTCTGTCTAAGTGGGAGTTCTTAAGTAATATGATTAATTGAACTTAAATTTATCATGAACTTAGTACCTGATAGTATTTTGCTTGTCTATGTTTGTTGTAGATAGATGGCTAGTGCTATTGTTCCATTGAATTTTAATGCGTTCCTTGAGAAAGCAAAGTTGAAAGATGATGGTAGCAATTACATGGACTGGGTCCGTAACCTGAGGATTATTCTCATTGCTGCACAGAAGAATTACTTCCTGGAAGCACCGCTGGGTGCCAGGCCTGCTGCTGATGCAACTGACGACGTTAAGAACATCTGGCAGAGCAAAGCTGTTGACTACTCGATAGTTCAGTGTGCCATGCTTTACGGCTTAGAACCGGGTCTTCAACGACGTTTTGAATGTCATGGAGCATATGAGATGTTCCAGGAGTTGAAGTTAATATTTCAAGCAAATGCCCGGATTGAGAGATATGAAGTCTCCAATAGGTTCTATAGCTGCAAGATGGAGGAGAATAGTTCTGTCAGTGAACACATACTCAAAATGTCTGGGTATAATAATCACTTGATTCAACTGGGAGTTAATCTTCCTGATGATAGTGTCATTGATAGAATTCTTCAATCACTGCCACCAAGCTACAAGAGCTTCGTGATGAACTATAATATGCAAGGGATGGACAAGACTATTCCTGAGCTCTTTGCAATGCTAAAAACCGCGGAGGTAGAAATCAAGAAGGAGCATCAAGTGTTGATGGTTAACAAGACCACCAGTTTCAAGAAAAAGGGCAAAGGGAAGAAGAAGGGGAACTTCAAGAAGAACAGCAAACAAGTTTCTGCTCAAGAGAAGAAACCCAAGTCTAGACCTAAGCCTGAAACTGAGTGCTTCTACTGCAAGCAGACAGGACACTGGAGGCGGAACTGCCCCAAGTATTTGGCGGATAAGAAGGATGGCAAACTGAACAAAGGTATATGTGATATCCATGTTATTGATGTGTACCTTACTAATGCTCGCAGGAGTACCTGGGTATTTGATACTGGTTCTATTGCTAATATTTGCAACTCGAAACAGGGACTACGGATTAAGCGAAGATTGGCTAAGGACGAGGTGATGATGCGCGTGGGAAATGGTTCCAAAGTCGATGTGATCGCGGTCGGCACGCTACCTCTACATCTACCATCGGGATTAGTTTTAGACCTAAATAATTGTTATTTGGTGCCAGCGTTGAGCATGAACATTATATCTGGATCTTGTTTGATGCGAGACGGTTATTCATTTAAGTCAGAGAATAATGGTTGTTCTATTTATATGAGTAATATCTTTTATGGTCATGCACCCTTGAAGAGTGGTCTACTTTTATTGAATCTCGATAGTAGTGATACACATATTCATAGTGTTGAAACCAAAAGATGCAGAGTTGATAACGATAGTGCAACTTATTTGTGGCACTGCCATTTAGGTCATATCGGTGTAAAGCGCATGAAGAAACTCCATACTGATGGGCTTTTGGAATCACTTGATTATGAATCACTTGGTACTTGCGAACCATGCCTCATGGGCAAGGTGAGTAAAACACCGTTCTTCGGAAATATGGAGCGAGCAATTGATTTGTTGGAAATCATACATACTGATGTTTGTGGTCCAATGAATGTTGAGGCTTGCGGCGGGTATCGTTATTTTCTCACCTTCACAGATGATTTGAGTAGATATGGGTATATCTACTTAATGAAACACAAGTCTGAAACATTTGAAAAGTTCAAAGAATTTTAGAGTGAAGTGGAAAATCATCGTAACAAGAAAACTAAATTTCTACGATCTGATCGTAGCGGAGAATATTTGAGTTACGAGTTTGGTCTACACTTGAAACAATGCGGAATAGTTTCGCAACTCACGCCACCCGGAACACCACAACGAAATGGTGTGTCCGAACGTTCTAATCGTACTTTACTAGATATGGTGCGATCTATGATGTCTCTTACTGATTTACCACTATCGTTTTTGGGTTATGCTTTAGAGATGGCCGCATTCACATTGAATAGGGCACCATCAAAATCCGTTGAGACGACGCCTTATGAACTGTGGTTTGGCACGAAACCAAAGTTATCGTTTCTTAAAGTTTGGGGCTGCGATGCTTATGTGAAGAAACTTCAACCAGATAAGCTCGAACCCAAATCGGAGAAATGTGTCTTCATAGGATACCCAAAAGAGACTATTGGGTACACCTTCTATCACAGATCTGAGGGCAAGATTTTCGTTGCTAAAATTGGATCCTTTCTAGAGAAGGAGTTTCTCTCGAAAGAAGGGAATGGGAGGAAAGTAGAACTTGATGAGGTAACTGTACCTGCTCCCTTATTGGAAAGTAGTTCATCACAAGAACCGGTTCCTGTGACAACTACACCAATCAGTGAGGAAGCTAATGATATTGATCATGAAACTTTAAAATCAAGTTTCTACTGAACCTCGTTGGTCTACGAGAGTAAGATCCGCACCAGAGTGGTACGGTAATCCTATTCTGGAAGTCATGTTGCTTGACCATGATGAACCTACGAACTATGAGGAAGCGATGATGAGCCCAGATTCCGCAAAATGGCTAGAGGCCATGAAATCTGAGATGGGATCCATGTATGAGAACAAAGTATGGACTTTGGTTGACTTGCCCGATGATCGGCAAGCCATTGAGAATAAATGGATCTTTAAGAAGAAGACTGACGCTGATGGTAATGTAACTGTCTATAAAGCTCGACTTGTTGCGAAAGGTTTATCGACAAGTTCAAGGGTTTGACTACAATGAGACTTTCTCACCCGTAGAGATGCATGTTAGCTATTGCTGCATTTCATGATTATGAAATTTGGCCAATGGATGTCAAAACTGCATTCTTGAATGGATTTCTGGAAGAAGAGTTGTATATGATGCAACCAGAAGGTTTTGTTGATCCAAAAGGTGCTAACAAAGTGTGCAAGCTCCAGCGATCCATTTATGGACTGGTGCAAGCATCTCGGAGTTGGAATAAACGCTTTGATAGTGTGATCAAAGCATATGGTTTTATACAGACTTTTGGAGAAGCCTGTATTTATAAGAAAGTGAGTGGGCGCTCTGTAGCATTTCTGATATTATATGTAGATGACATATTATTAATTGGAAATGATATAAAATTTATGGATAGCATAAAGGGATACTTGAATAAAAGTTTTTCAATGAAAGACCTCAGTGAAGCTGCTTACATATTGGGCATCAATATTTATAGAGATAGATCAAGACACTTAATAGGACTTTCACAAAGCACATACCTTGATAAAATTTTGAAAAAGTTCAAAATGGATCAGGCAAAGAAAGGGTTCTTGCCCGTTCTACAAGGTGAGATGTTGAGTCAAACTCAATCCCCGACCACAGCAGAAGATAGAGAGAAAATGAAAGATGTTCCCTATGCTTCAGCCATAGGCTCTATCATGTATGCAATGCTATGTACCAGACCTGACGTATGCTTAGAAATAAGCTTGGCAGGAAGGTACCAAAGTAATCCAGGAGTGGATCACTGGACAGCGGTCAAGAACATCCTGAAATACCTGAAAAGGACTAAGGATATGTTTCTCGTATATGGAGGTGACAAAGAGCTAGTCATAAATGGTTACGTCGATGCAAGCTTTGACACTGATCCGGACGATTCTAAATCACAAACCGGATACGTTTTTTTATTAAACGGTGGAGCTGTAAGTTGGTACAGTTCTAAACAAAGCGTCGTGGCGGGATTTACATGTGAACCGGAGTACATAGCTGCTTCGGAAGCAGAAAATGAAGGAGTCTGGATGAAGGAGTTCATTTCCGATCTAGGTGTCATATCTAGTGCATCGGGACCAATGAAGATCTTCTGTGACAATACTGGTGCAATTGCCTTGGCAAAGGAATCCAGATTTCGCAAGAGGACCAAGCACATGAAGAGACGCTTCAATTCCATTCGGGACCAAGTCCAAGTGGGAGACATAGACATTTGCAAGATACATACGGATCTGAATGTTGCAGACCCATTGACTAAGCCTCTCTCACGAGCAAGACATGATCAGCACCAAGACTCCATGGGTGTTAGAATCATTACTATGTAATCTAGATTATTGACTCTAGTGCAAGTGGGAGACTGAAGGAAATATGCCCTAGAGGCAATAATAAAGTTATTATTTATTTCCTCATATCATGATAAATGTTTATCATTCATGCTAGAATTGTATTAACCGAAAACATAATACATGTGTGAATACATAGACAAACACAACGTCACTAGTATGCCTCTACTTGACTAGCTTATTAATCAAAGATGATTATGTTTCCTAACCATAGACATGTGTTGTCATTTGTTTAATGGGATCACATCATTAGGAGAATGATGTGATTGACATGACCCATTCCGTTAGCCTAGCACTTGATCGTTTAGTATGTTGCTATTGCTTTCTTCATGACTTATACATGTTCCTGTAACTATGAGATTATGCAACTCCCGTCTACCGGAGGAACACTTTGGGTGCTACCAAACGTCACAACTTAAATGGGTGATTATAAAGGAGTACTAAAGGTGTCTCCAAAGGTACATGTTGAGTTGGCGTATTTCGAGATTAGGTTTCGTCACTCCCATTGTTGGAGAGGGTATCTCTGGGCCCTCTCGGTAATGCAAATCACTATAAGCCTTGCAAGCAATGTAGCTAATGAGTTAGTTACGGAATGATGCATTACGTAACAAGTAAAGAGACTTGCCGGTAACGAGATTGAACTAGGTATTGGATACCGACGATCGAATCTCAGGCAAGTAACATACCGACGACAAAGGGAACAAGGTATGTTGTTATGCGGTTTGACCGATAAAGAGCTTCGTAGAATATGTAGGAACCAATATGGGCATCCAGGTTCCGCTATTGGTTATTGACCGAGAATAGTTCTAGGTCATGTCTACATAGTTCTTGAACCTGTAGGTTCCGCACGCTTAACGTTATGATGACAGATTTATTATGAGTTTATAAGTTTTGATGTACCGAAGTTTGTTCAGAGTCCCGGATGTGATCACGGACATGACGAGGAGTCTCGAAATGGTCGATACATAAAGATTGATATATTGGACGACTATATTCGGACACCGGAAGTGTTCCGGATGTTTTCGGAGATAACCGGAGTGCCGGAGGGTTACCGGAACCCCTCCTCCCCCCGGGAGAAGTAATGGGCCTTATGGGCCTTAGTGGAGAGAGAGAGGGGCGGCCAGGGTGGGCCGCGCGCCCCTCCCCCTCTTGTCTGAATTGGACTAGGATGGGGGCGGCGCCCCCTCTTTCCTTCTCCCCTTCCCCCTTCCTTTCCCCCTCCTATTAGGAGTAGGAAAGGGGGAGTCCTACTCCTACTAGGAAGAGGACTCCTCCTCCTGGCGCGCCCTCTAGGGCCGGCCGGCCTCCCCCCTTGCTCCTTTATATACGGGGGCGGGGGGCACCCTAGTACACACAAGTTGATCTACGGATCAGTCCTTAGCCGTGTGCGGTGCCCCCCTCCACTCATATCGTCGCGGAGTTTAGGCGAAGCCCTGCGCCGGTAGAGCATCATCATTGAGGGAGTCCTGGACTAGGGGGTGTCCGGACAGCCGGACTATCATCGTCCGGCGGACTCCAAGACTACGAAGATACAAGATTGAAGACTCCGTCCCGTGTCCGGATGGGACTTTCCTTGGCGTGGAAGGCAAGCTTGGCGATATGGATATGTAGATCTCCTACCATTGTAACCGACTCTGTGTAACCCTAGCCTTCTCCGGTGTCTATATAAACCGGAGGGCTTTAGTCCGTAGGACACAACATACATTACAACAATCATACCATAGGCTAGCTTTAGGGTTTAGCCTCCTTGATCTCGTGGTAGATCCACTCTTGTACTACCCATATCATCAATATTAATCAAGCAGGACGTAGGGTTTTACCTCCATCGAGAGGGCCCGAACCTGGGTAAAACATCGTGTCCCTTGCCTCCTATTACCATCCGCCTAGACGCACAGTTCGGGACCCCCTACCCGAGATCCGCCAGTTTTGACACCGACATTGGTGCTTTCATTGAGAGTTCCTCTATGTCGTCACCGATAGGTTCGATGGCATCTTCAACCAATGACGCTGTCCAGGGTGAGACTTTTCTCCCCGGACAGATCTTCGTATTTGGCGGCTTCGCACTGTGGGCTAATTCGCTTGGCCATCTGGAGCAGATCGAAAGCTACGCCCATGGCCGTCAGGTCAGATTCGGAAGCCTAAACTTCACGGCCGACATCCGCGGGGACTTGATCTTCGACGGGCTCGAGCCATAGCCAAGCGTGTCGCACTGTTACGATGGGCATGATCTAGCTCTGTCACCGAACAGTGCCTTGGTGGCCGCACAACAATCCGCTCTGGCCCTTAGACCGGAGCCGATCGCCCAGATCGAGGACCGGTGGTTGGACACCGCCTCGGGGGCTCCAACTTCCACGGCGATGGAGCCGAACACTACCCTTGTCCCTCGCGAAGCTCGTGACTCCGAGGTGCCGGACTCCTTGCTGGACCCCGGACCTCCCGCGCCCCTGCCAATCGAATCTGATTGGGCGCCGGTTATGGAATTCACCACCACGGACATCTTCCAACACTCGCCCTTTGGCGACATCCTAAATTCGCTAAAGCATCTCTCGCTATCCGGAGAGTCCTGGCCGGATTATGGCCAGGATGGTTGGGATACGGACGAAGAGGAAATTCAGAGCCCACCCACCACCCACTTTGTAGCCACTGTCGACGATCTAACCGACATGCTAGACTATGACTCCGAAGACATCGACGCTATGGACGACGATGCCGGAGACGAACAGGAACCAGCGCCTACAGGGCACTGGAAGACCACCTCGTCATACGACATATACATGGTGGACACCCCAAAAGACGGGGACGGCGAAGAAGCAGCGGAGGCAGATTCTTTAAAGAAGCAGCCCAAGCGCCGGCGTCAGCGGCGCCGCTCTAAATCCCGCCACAGCAAGAATGGAGATTCCGGCACAGGAGATAATAATACCCCAGAGAGTGCCGAAGATAATCCCCTCCAGCAAGACTCAGCGCAGGAGGATGCAGAAGCAAGCCCTCATGAGAGGGTGGCAGACGAAGTGGTCGAGGATTATAACTATATGCCTCCCTCCGAAGACGAGGCAAGCCTCAACGATGACGAATTCATCGTGCCCGAGGATCCCGTCGAACAAGAGCGGTTCAAGCCCAGGCTTATCGCCACGGAAAATAGCCTAAAGAAAAAGCAGCAGCAGCTTCAAGCTGATCAGGACCTGCTGGCCGATCGATGGACCGAGGTCCTCGCGGCCGAAGAGTATAAACTCGAACGCCCCTCCAAAAGCTACCCAAGACGCAAGTTGCTCCCCCGACTAGAGGAGGAAGCGTACATACCTTCATCACCAGCGCACGATACGGCAGACCGACCACCGCGTGGTCGCGACAGAGAGGCATCCAGGCCCTCAACCAAGACCGTACCCCGGCATCGCTCCAAAAGTACGAAGCCAAAAGGGAATGCGCCGGACTTGCGAGACGTATTGGAGGACAAAGCAAGGCAATCCAGATCCATCTACGGATCATGAGGGTGCCCCACGAGCCACGACGAATACCGTCGCACCGGATACAATATCCCTGGCCGGGCCAAACACAGCAGACAACGCTCTCTCGAGCTGCGTCGTGATATCGCTCAATACAGAGGCGCCGCACACCCGCTATGCTTCACTGACGAAGTAATGGATCATCAAATCCCTGAAGGGTTTAAACCCGTAAACATCGAATCCTACGATGGCACAACAGACCCCGCGGTTTGGATCGAAGATTATCTTCTTCACATCCATATGGCCCGCGGCGACGATCTCCATGCCATCAAGTATCTCCCACTCAAGCTTAAAGGACCAGCTCGGCATTGGCTTAACAGCTTGCCCGCAGAGTCAATTGGGTGTTGGGAAGACCTGGAAGCCGCATTCCTCGATAACTTCCAGGGCACCTAATGACCTCAGCCACATAATTCAGCAGCCAGACGAATCGGCCAGACAATTCTGGACACGGTTCTTGACAAAGAAAAACCAAATCGTCGATTGTCTGGATGCAGAGGCCCTTGCAGCCTTCAAACATAACATCCACGACGAGTGGCTAGCCCGGCACCTGGGACAGGAAAAGCCGAAATCCATGGCAGCCCTCACATCATTAATGACCCGCTTTTGCGCGGGAGAGGATAGCTGGCTAGCTCGCAGCAACAACCTCAGTAAAAATTCTGGCAGTCCGGATACTAAGGACAACAATGGCAGGTCACGTCGAAGTAAAAATAAACGCCGCATTAATGACGACGACAAGGAGGATACGGCAGTAAACGCCGGATTCCGAGGCTCTAAACCCGGTCAACAGAAGAAGCCATTCAAAAGAACCACTTCGGGTCCGTCCAATTTGGACCGAATACTCGACCGCTTATGCCAGATACATGGCACCCCTGAAAAGCCAGCTAATCACACCAACAGAGATTGCTCGGTGTTCACGCAGGCAGGCAAGTTAATTGCCGAAAACAATGACAAGGGGCTAAACAGCGACGACGAGGAAGAGACCCGACTGCCGAACAATAGAGGACAGAAGGGTTTCCCCCCACAAGTACGGATGGTGAACATGATTTACGCAACCCACATACCCAAGAGGGAGCGGTAGCGTGCACTAAGGGACGTCTATGCGATGGAGCCAGTCGCCCCGAAGTTCAATCCATGGTCCTCTTGTCCGATCACTTTCGATCGAAGAGACCATCCGACCAGCATACGCCATGGCGGATTCGCCGCATTTGTTTTAGACCCAATCGTCGATGGATTTCACCTCACGAGAGTCCGGATGGACGGCGGCAGTAGCCTGAACCTGCTTTATCAGGATACAGTGCGCAAGATGGGCATAGACCCTTCAAGGATTAAACCTACAAAGACAACCTTTAACGGTGTCATACCAGGTGTGGAAGCCAATTGTACAGGCTCAGTCACACTAGAAGTGGTCTTCGGATCCCCGGATAATTTCCGGAGCGAGGAGTTAATCTTCGATATAGTCCCATTTCGCAGCGGCTATCACGCTCTGCTCGGACGAACCGCGTTTGCAAAGTTCAACGCGGTGCCGCATTATGCATACCTCAAGCTCAAGATGCCAGGCCCTCATGGAGTCATCACGGTCAATGGAAATACGGAACGCTCCCTCCGAACGGAGGAACATACAGCGGCTCTCGCGGCAGAAGTACAGAGCAGCCTTTTAAGGCAATTTTCAAGTCCGGCCGTTAAATGGCCGGATATAGCAAAACGTGCCCGAAGCAATACCAACCAAGACCACCTGGCACGATCAGAGCCCGCGTCGCAATGCGGCCCTGACCCCCGCCCTCGCATGATTGCAAGAACAACCCTCCGCGTACATCATTACGCCTTGGAGATACCATGGGCGCAGGGGAAGGGGCACGATCACAATGGACCCAGAGTGCGGCTCGACCACACCAGGGGCTCGCAAGCGTGCCCCCTTTTTTTATTATTATTATTTTCCTTCTTTGTATACACAGGACTCCGTTAACCAGAGGCCCTGTCCGGCGGTGAACCAGCCGAACTCATGATGCAACAGCCAGGGAAGAAAGAAGGCTGCGACGAACACTAAGGTGGTCTCAATTACGAGCATTAAATT
>NC_041391.1:609718520-609730579 GCF_002162155.2 Triticum dicoccoides | reverse complement strand
ATTATGGTGTGATAAGTCCGAACACTTTCATAAGTGTGGCACCCCGAACTTATAGCATTATATGAATCGGCTCCGAATCATGTCTTGGGTCAATAGCTGGGTTTGCCCGGCTCCCACGTTTTGGTGCCTTATGTTCCGTTCTGTCGGCTAAGGTGGCACTGGGAGAACCACTACGATTGCGCCCCGATTGAGCCGGGCGAGCGCCTCAGTGGAGAAAGCTAAAACTGACCGACATGATAAGGCGAGAGACTGGTCGCTGTTCGAGAGGTCTTTTCGGGTCCTTAAAGACTCGCGCCGCTTCGAGCGAAGTTCCGGATAATGTCCGACGAAGGCGTGGATAGCGCCCCGGATTCGGTCTTCTGAATACCAGGGGCTTCGCCGAAATTTAAAATTATAGAATTCTATGGATAAGTGAGAGTGTTCAAGCATTATAAGTCCGGTGCCTTGTTCGTTGTGTTGAGCGCCTCCCTAGATGGACCCAAAAATGGGAACAAGAGTGCTCAAGTTTATCCCGAACACCCCAGCACTCGCGGCTCGAGGGCTGAAGCCAACGACTTGCCATCTCTCAGATTTTATAAACGGCCGCACAGAAGGTAATATTTTAAATTAAACCAGCGTTGCTTAAGGCGCATATGAACAAAGTTTTCAGCGCACAGGATAATACATAGCAAGTTCACTCAAAAATTACATCTCTGGGGCACTCATCCGCAATATCGCGGGCTCCCTTCAGGACAGTTTTATAATACATTTCGGGCGTGCGATACTCCTTGCCCGGTGGCGGTGGGTCCGTGAGAAGCTTCTCCGCATCCAACCTGCCCCAATGCACCTTTGTGCGGGCAAGGGCCCGACGAGCACCTTCAATACAGGCGGAGCGCTTGATGACCTCCACCCAGGGACACGCATCCACCAGCCGCCGCACGAGGCCGAAGTAGCTCCCAGGCATGGCCTGTCCAGGCCACAGCCGGACTATAAGGCCCTTCATGGCCTCCTCAGCTACCTTGTGGAGTTCGACCAGCGGCTTCAACTGGTCGCTCGGGGGCACCGGATGGCTGGCCTCAGCGTACTGAGACCAGAAGACCTTCTCCGTTGAGCTCCCCTCCTCGCCACGGTAGAAGGCGGCAGCATCGGACACACTGCGCGGCAGATCTGCAAACGCCCCTGGAGTGCTCCGAATGCGGGTAAGTGTCAGGTAGTTTACATTAACATGCTTGCTTTGCATGAAAAATGCCTTACCCGCCGCTATCTTCTTTAAATCTTCAACCTCCTGAAGGGCCTTACGAGCCTCGGACTTGGCGGACTTGGCACTTTCGAGAGCCGAGGCAAGCTCGGACTCTCGAGTCTTGGAGTCACGCCCCAAGCTCTCATGCTTCTCCATGAGAGCCCGGAGCTCTTGCCATACTTCCGCCACCTGTGCCTCCTGCTTTTCCCGTTCTGCCCGTTCCGCGGCCGCACTACGTTCGGCTGCGAACACAGCCTCCTTCAGGGCTGCCACCTCGTTCGTGGCCCCTGCAATACTCATATTATCCTTGTTAATTTTATTGCAACCTAAATCCTTTTCTGTAAGGTAACTCACCTTCTTTGTCCTCGAGCCACTTCTTGGCATGGCCGAGCTCTTGCTTGGACCGCTCGAGATCCTGCTTCAACGCATCGACCTTCGCAGTCAATGCGGCAGAGGTCAGCAGCGCAGCCTGCAAACCCATATTGACATATTTTAAGCAACCCTGCGCATATCTTTTTAGATCCTCAGTCCGGCTCTTCTTTCCGAACACCGAACTAAGCATCAGGGGCTACTGTCTGTGCGGTATTACATTACATAATTATAACTTCTTACCTCAAAGCCTGTTAGAAGGCTATTGCAGGCTTCGGTCAGCCCGCTCTTGGCAAGCTGAACCTTCTAAATCACCGCACTCATGATAGTGCGGTGTTCTTCCTCGATGGAAGCACCTTTGAGTGCCTCCAGCAACTTGTCCGGCGCCTCCGGCTGGACGGAGGCCGCCGGCGTCACGGCCTTGCCCTTCTTTCGAAGGGGCCGCCTGTCGGACTCCGGAACCATTGCAGGTTCCGATGTAGAGTCCGGCGCAAAGTCCGAGAGGCTGCCTGGTGGCGCCTCCGGAGCCTCCTCCTGATGGGTCCCTCTCTGGGATCCCACCTCGGCGTCCTCGTCGGCGCGGGGGGTAGAGGAAGTCGGAAGTGAAATCCACATCCGATGGGGCCAACGACCCGCTCGATGAAGCGGGGAGATCATCATCGGCCGGACTGCGGACAGTATGCGGCATTAGTAGGACACTATGTGACACAAAAGAAATTGTATATCAGGGATCCGGATACTTACGATCTCGCCGGAGGCCTGGCCCTTGAAGGCCACTCCTCCTCGCCAATGTCGATGTTGGCAGAGCTGTCCGGGGGAATAGTGCTTCCCCTCTTGGACCCTTCGGCCTCCCCTATCGTGGAAGCCTTCCTCTTCTTCTCTCCCTCCTCTGGGAGAGAGTCTTCTTCCTCCTCCTCGTCTTCGGGGGAGGATTCCGCCTCGTCGTCGGACACCTGATTGCGGGAACTCTTTCGAGTCCCCGTGGCCACCTTCTTGGCCTTCTTCTCCGGCACCACGTGCGGTGCCGGAACCAGCAGCCCCGCTAGACGGGCGTCCACTGGGTCTTCTGGCATGGGAGCCGGACAGATGAGCTGCTCGGCCTTCTCCATCCATTCCTGCCAAAGGAAAAGAGAGATTGAAACCCTCTTAGAATCAATCTATTCACCACAAGTGTCCCGTAAAGGGGTTGAATCACTTACCTCGTCAGCTGGATGCTGCGAGAAAAATCCGCGATCTTCCGTCGCGGATGCGGGGGCTTCGGCGCCCTGAAACAGCACCCTCCAGGCGCCTTCGTACGTCGTGTGGAAGAGCCCGCTTAGCGCCCGGTGCTGTTTCGGATTGAACTCCCACAGATTGAATGCCCGTTCTTGGCATGGGAGAATCCGGCGGATGAGCATGACTTGGACCACGTCGACGAGCCTGAGCTGATGGTTCACCAGCTTCTGGATACAGGCTCGGAGTCCCGTCAGCTCCTTCGGATTGCCCCACAACAAGCCCTTCTCTTTCCAGGAGGTGAGCTACGTGGGAATACCAGATCTAAACTCGGGGGCCGCCGCCCACATGGGTTCGCGCGGCTCGGTGATGTAGAACCACCCCGATTGCCACCCCTTAACAGAGTCCATGAAGGCCCCTTCGAGCCAAAGGACGTTGGGCAACTTGCCCAACATGGCGCCTCCGCATTCCGCTTGCGTGCCCTTCACAACCTTCGGCTTGACGTTGAAGGTCTTGAGCCACAGGCCGAAGTGGGGCCGGATGCAGAGGAAGGCCTCGCACACGACGATAAACGCCGAGATGTTGAGGATGAAGTTCGGCGCCAGATCGTGGAAATCCAGGCCGTAGTAAAACATGAGCCCCCAGACGAATGGGTGGAGTGGAAAGCCCAGTCCGCGGAGGAAGTGGGGGAGGAAAACAACCCACTCATGGGGCCCGGGGGTGGGGATGAGCTGCCCCTCGTCGGGCAGCCGATGCGCGATGTCGCCGGAAAGGTATCCGGCGCTGCGCAGCTTGGTGATGTGCTCCTCCTTAGCGGTGGATGCCAACCATTTGCCTCCCGCTCCGGACATGATCGGAGAAGGTCAAGGCGAGATGCGCGAGCTTGCGTGTTGGAGCTTGAGTGAGCGGAGATGGATAAGCAACGGAGAAGGCGTAGGTGAGAAGGTAAATCCTTATCCCTTATATATATAGGAGGACGGAGACTATGCGTCCCCCACCAGCCTGGTAAAACTCGCTTATCTCCCAAGCGCCACCATCAATGGCGCGGTTGGGTTACCCACGTTCGTATTGATGAGAATCCCGGAATAAGGGGAACACGATCTCTGCTTCGACAGGACGTGCCAAGGAAACCGCTTCGCTAAACGTGTTGAGGTGGTATAATAAAAAATGATTCAAATAAAGGCTTGGTAGCGGTGTGATGTCATGCCGCATAACACGTCAGCAGATTGGACTGGTGTGCATTTTATTCTCTCTATGGTGGAATGTGGAATTTATTTTGCAGAGCCGGACACTATCCTGGTGTTCATGATCTTCTCTGGATTATTCAAGGGAGGAACCCGCCTTGCAATGCCTAACATTATGCGCGCCGGACTTATCGTCATTGAAGCCTGGTTCAGGGGCTACTGAGGGAGTCCTGGACTAGGGGGTGTCCGGACAGCCGGACTATCATCGTCCGCCGGACTCCAAGACTACGAAGATAAAAGATTGAAGACTCCGTCCCATGTCCGGATGGGACTTTCCTTGGCGTGGAAGGCAAGCTTGGCGATACGGATATGTATATCTCCTACCATTGTAACCGACTCTGTGTAACCCTAGCCTTCTCCGGTGTCTATATAAACCAGAGGGCTTTAGTCCGTAGGACACAACATACATTACAACAATCATACCATAGGCTAGCTTTAGGGTTTAGCCTCCTTGATCTCGTGGTAGATCCACTCTTGTACTACCCATATCATCAATACTAATCAAGCAGGACGTAGGGTTTTACCTCCATCGAGAGGGCCCGAACCTGGGTAAAACATCGTGACCCTTGCCTCCTGTTACCATCCGCCTAGACGCACAGTTCGGGACCCCCTACCCGAGATCCGCCGGTTTTGACACCGACAATCATCGTCACCACGCCGTCGTGCTGACGGAACTCATCCCCGAAGCTTTGCTGGATCGGAGCTCGGGGATCGTCATCGAGCAGAACGTGTGCTGAACTCGGAGGTGCCATACGTTCGGTGCTTGGATCGGTCGATCGTGAAGACGCACGACTACATCAACCGCGTTGTCATAACGCTTCCGCTTACGGTCTACGAGGGTACATGGACAACACTCTCCCCTCTCGTTGCTATGTCATCACCATGATCTTGCGTGTGCGTAGGAATTTTTTTGAAATTACTACGTTCCCCAACACAATGATGGCGCTCACAAAAAGCGGGTAGAAGGTGCTCGCCTTGCCTTCAGGATGGTCGGAGCCGGCCTTGAACACAGTCGCTCCCTCGTTTCCCTGCGCCACCGTCCTCAGGCGCATGAGGGCGAGATTCTTCTCCGACACATTCGGGGGATCCAGAGCCGGCGAGTAACAGGCCTCAGTCGGGGTCTTGCGAGGCGCCATGGCGACCTGTCATACCAGCGGCGGCTGAGCTCGCTCGAGGGCCGGGACCTAAGGACGTAGAGCATTTGCATTCTAACCACCCTGCAGGAACACTCCATTGATAAAGGCCCAGAGCCAGGCGCAACCCGCCTCGAGGTAGGGCCTCGTGAGTCCCGCGCCGGCTCACGGGTGCCCAGATACACCTCTCCAAGCCCTACCGTGCCGGCCACGTGTTAGGGCGGGGCTGTACACACCCCGGGGGCTCCTCTCGGAGGGGAGCCCCCTCCCACGTACCAGTGGAAGCACCATGCTCCCCGCTGGCTAACGACACTGCCGTACACATATGGAAGTGCTATGCTACGCACTGGTGATAAACAACTGAGGGTGGCCCACGGCCGTATGAACCTCAGGGAGCCCAGAGCTTAGTGTCTGGCACCATCGCAACGCCTCCCCTCAGGAGTGCCGCGCGAGGGGGCTGGA
Source organism: Triticum dicoccoides (assembly GCF_002162155.2). Classification (NCBI taxonomy): domain Eukaryota; kingdom Viridiplantae; phylum Streptophyta; class Magnoliopsida; order Poales; family Poaceae; genus Triticum; species Triticum dicoccoides. The sequence continues at coordinate 609,724,940 of NC_041391.1, read as the reverse complement.
CATGGGGGTTGCGCCCGGGCTACGCCCGAACGCACGCCACCCAGCCAGGTCCCTCGGACCTGGTCGTTGCGCTCCTCTCCCCGAGCGGAGCCAAGGTATGAAGACTCGTTTGCACGTCAAGGGGGACTCCTGAGCATCGCGACTCAGGAGCCTAACTGGACACGTAGCCCCTCACTCCTTAGTCCCGTCTTGGTTTCCGGTCGGGGCTAACGGCGGCTCAGGTGTGCGCGCGGGCCGGGCCCTACCGACGTAGAACGAAAAATCCACTCCTACGCATCCCTTCCCTACTTGCTGTTTGCGCGTCAAGGGGGACTCCTGAGCATCGCGACTCAGGAGCCTAACTTGCCACGAAGCCTCTCAGTCATTAGTCTCGTCCTGGTTTCCGACGTAGAACACAAGCAAATAGGACAGAAAAATGCAAATTCTAGGGAATTCAAAAGCAAATATTACAAGCCATAGAGTGTTTCACAACACCAAACACAAGTTTAAACGCCTCCACGAGGCATGGTGCATGTTGCAGGAATTAAAACAGGACAAAAACCGCAAAGGGATCACGTTCTAGTGGCGCCGCCGCCTGTGGTGGAGTCACGCTGGGCGGCTCCGCCTCCTGAAGCCGCAGAACTAGTGGCGTCGCATCTAGGCAAGGTGCTGAAGGCACGGAACCATCCCAGCAAAGCCTCGGCTCGGCCCTTCATGGCCTCAGCAGCTGCGGCGGCAAGGTCGCCGCTCACGGGTTCCATTAGGCTATCGAGGTCGATGTTGGGGTGGCGACGGTAGACATGGCTGAACACGTGCGTCAGCGCTGTAAACGGCAGGGCACGTGCCTCGGCCTCGACCCTAGGGCCAAGGCCGTCCGCGGCATCTTCAAGCGCGCGGACCAGGAAGGGAAGCAGCTCGGCAGGGCCGTCCTCTTCGCCAGCCAACGGCTCCTCTAAGCCGCCCTCATAGAGCGTCTTCAGCACAGTGCGAGCCTTCTCCTCCAGCTTGGCGAAGGCCACTCTATCCTCGGCCAGGACCTTCGCCTTGCGGTCTAGCTCGGTCCACTCCACCTTCAGCGCCTGCTCCAGCGTCTCCAACCGGCCACGATGGTCATCAAGCTCGGCGTCCCGGTCCTTGACGGCAGCCCCCCGAGCGTTCATCCCCTCCTCCTTCTCCTGGCGGATGCGGACCTCCTTTGCGAGCGCATCAGGCAGGTCTTGTAACTCGACCTCCAGCGCCTTGCAGCGGCCTCGAGCATCCGCAGCGTCACCCTTGGCAGCATCGTGAGCGGCCTTGGCCTGGCGGGCGGCTTGCTTCTCCTCGTCAGAGGCAGACGCAGCCTGGCTCAGCGCCGCTTGGACAGAGGCGGCAGAGCGGGCCCAACCAGAAGCTAGCTCCAGGCGCCCGACCACCAGGTGGGGGTCCTGTCTCTGGAGATCCTCCCGCAGCCGGCTCAGTTCATTGGCGGCCTGGTCCAAGACCGCCGAGGAATCAGAAGAGACGGGAACCGGTGGAGCAGGCGGAGAGGACGAAAAGGTGATCACGGGTTGGGAGGAAGGAGCCTCCCGGGCCTTGGGCGTCTCAGCGGCAGCGTCAAGCCCGGGAACCTCCAGGGTCAGCGGGGCCACGGGGGCTGACTCCTCGCCAGAGTATCCCTGCTGGGCTCGCGAGGATGACCAGACAGGGAAGGCTCGGGCCTCAATGCCTCTTTTCCCCGCAGACAGAGGCACAGCCTCGGCAGACGAACTCGCCTCAAGCGGGGTCGCAGAAGCTTGGGCAAAAGAGTGCAGATGTCAAGTCTCGGCAGCAGAAACAAAGCAAAGCGCGTGTCGAGCACTTACTGGTCATTGTTCGCGGGCTCGAGTAGCCTCCGGCCAAACTTGAAGCCCGAGAGCCTGCAGCTGGGATCAGCATTGGGAGGCACGGAAGCAGAGGACGCGCCGGGAGGGCCGGAGCTGGCCTCAGACCGCCCCGGAGCTAGAGCGGATCCCGGGAGCACCAGCCCCGACCTGTCCTTCCTCGGGACCAGGGAGAATCCTACCCTCCTCGCCTGGCGCTGGCCTCGTCGTCGTCCGGCATGGAACGGAGGGCACGGGACCTGCGCCGGGGAAAGGCCTCCTCCGACTCCCCTCCAGTCGCCTCGAAGTCAGACTCTTCTTCCTCCTCCTCTTCTTCCTCCTCACTCCCGCCGGAGTCGCTGGAGGACACATTCACCATCGGCAACGTCGCCAGATCGTCGGGAGCCACTGCGAGCACCAGCCCCTCACCGTTGAAGGTGGGCATGGCGTTCACCACCTGCTCCCAATAGCTGCGAAGAAACAGGGGGACGGGAGCACCGTCCGGCCTCGCCACGTCTCCCCCAACAAAGGAGTAGTGGGCGGCGACCAGATCTTCGTCGGCCAGGGCGGCAGAGCTCAAGCGAAGGGTAGCGTCCGCTGTCACGCCCAATTTGCGACCCTATCCAAAAGGAACTCGATGGTCCCACCAAGGATAGACACGCATATTGGAATGCTTTTGCAAGGTGGATATCATTACATCAACATTACATAATAGATGGGGATACATACAAAAGGCATACAATGCCACATGAATACAACAATACATCACATAAGATCAACATCCGACTACGGATGAAACACAAACAGAAGCTCAAACGACATCCACCCTGCTAGCCCAGGCTGCCGACCTGGAACCTATCCCCTGATCGAAGAAGAAACAGAAGAACTCCAAATAAGCAAGCATCGCTCTCACGTCATGATCATCGCATAACCTGTACCTGCAACTATTGGTGTAGTAATCTGTGAGCCACGAGGACTCAGCAATCCCATTACCATGGGTAAAAAGACTAGCAAAGCTTAATGGGAAAGGAAGGGGTAAAGTGGTGAGGTTGCAGCAGCTACTAAGCAAGTATGGTGGCTAACATACGCAAATAAGAGCAAGAAGAGAGGCAAAGGAACGGTCGTGAAGCTAGCAATGATCAAGAGGTGATCCTGAACACCTACTTACGTCAAACATAACCCGGAAACTGTGTTCACTTCCCGGACTCCGCCGAGAAGAGACCATCACGGCTACACACGCGATTGATGCGTTTTAATTCGGATCTGGTGTCAAGTTATCTACAACCGGACATTAACAAATTCCCATCTGCCACATAACCGCGGGCACGGCTCTCGAAAGTTTAAACCCTGCAGGGGTGTCCCAACTTAGCCCATGACAAGCTCTCGCGATCAACTAAGGAATAGACCTTCTCCCAGGAAGACCCGATCAGTCTCGGAATCCCGGTTTACAAGACATTTCAACAATGGTAAAACAAGACCGGCAAAGCCGCCCAATGCGCCGACAATCCCGATAGGAGCTGCACATATCTCGTTCTCAGGGCAACACCGAATGAGACAACCTACGAGTAAAACCAGACCTCGAGTTGCCCCGAGGGGGCCCCGCAGTCTACTCGGTTCGAACCAGCACTTAGATAAGCACTGGCCCGGGGGGGCTAAAATAAAGATGACCCTCGAGAGAGCGACTCCCAAGGGAAAAAGTAGGTGGTGGTGAGGCAAATGGTAAAACCAAGGTTGGGCCTTGTTGGACAAGTTTTATTCAAAGCGAACTGTCAGGGGGGTCCCATAAATCACCCGACCGCGTTAGCAACGCAAAATCCGGGAACATAACACCGGTATGACGGAAACTAGGGCGGCAAGAGTGGAACAAGACACCAGGCATAAGGCCGAGCCTTCCACCCTTTACCAAAAATATAGATGCATTAATAATATAAGAGATATTGTGATATCCCAACCAAAATCCTGTCCACCATGGAGAAATCTTCAACTTCACCTGCAACTAGCAATGCTATAAGAGGGGCTGAGCAAAAGCGGTAACATAGCCAAACAATGGTTTGCATAGGAAAGGTGTCAAAGGTTAGAGGTTCATGGCAATATGGGATGGCTTGATAAACAGGTAATAGGTAGCGCAGCATAGCGATAGAACGAAGCAACTAGCATAGCAATGATAGTAGTGAGATCCAGGGTAGCGGTCATCTTGCCTGAAATCCCGCTAGGAAGAAGAACGAGTCCATGAAGAAGACGAACGGATGAAGCCGAACCAATCGTAGACGAACGAATCCTCACGATCGCAACGAAACATGAACTAACAAGAAGCAGCACACAACATAGTAAACACACCACACATAGACAAGACATGTTGCACAACAAGCATGATGCATGAGAAAGCTAGATGAGCCTACTCATGGCAAGAGATGATGCAAACAAGAACAACACATCAAGGCAAGTTTAAATGAGGCCGAAAACAACATATAACAATTCCGGTAAGTCCTCATATGCAAATTTCGAAATTGGTCTAGAACTGAATAAACCTTACGTTCAAGTTGTTAAACAGCAAGTTAAGATGCACCAAGATGATCTACATAAAATTCTAGTCAAGTTACATATAAAGTTCATAAGATTCAGAGCTACGGCCTAGAAGATATGAGCAAAACAAGTTAAACATGGCATTGATGCAAAATGCACCCAAACATCAAGAAAACACCTCAAAACAAGGATGCAACATGATGATATGAAACTACATGCAAAATCAAGCAAGTTTCATATAGAGCACACTCAAAACGGAGCAACGATTCAACACATGCACACTATACAAGTCATAACAACAATCTGTCCAAAACAGCAACTAGGCATATTGCAAGCATCAAAACAATATGCTACAGCACCCCAACATAATAACAAAATGCATGGGCATGATTTACAGGTAAAGCATAACAAAACATGAACACTGAGCTATCTCTAGAAACATCTAGAACATGCTCACAAAGACATGGGAAGATTGCAAATTATAACAGTTTCACACTTGGCAGAAATAACATCAGGTTGCAATGTTTAGAGCTATCAAACGACATGTTACAGGAACATATCGTGGCAAACGAAGGCACGGCATGAATCTACTAATTGCATAGATCAAAAGTCCCTTACTGACCATCAGCCAAAAGGGCACACAAAATATGATGGCACCCATGTAAACATGGCAAGTTATATTACAGATTCATACATGGCAGGAACAACAATAAGTAGGCATGTTCGTGAGCTTGAACCACTCACCATAGAGCAATACATGGCATGGGAAGGCAACCAACAGTAAGAAGACATGATTATGAAGCTAATCATGGCAATAGCAAGGTCATAGGGTGCATGGATCACTACCAAACAATCATGGAAACATGGAACTTAATGTTAACAGGCTGATAGCAACATTTTCAAGCAACTTTAGAGCAAGATTAAACCATGTCCCAGCAGGCTATAATTGCAACTAAGGGCATGAATGGATAGAGCATGACATGTAGATCAAAACATATCTATAGAACATCTCCAGATTATGCATAGAATGATTAGTAGAAACATGTTAACATGGCATCACAAAATTACAGAATCTGTCTAGCAAAACAGCAACATCATGTACACTACTTAACAAGCTCGATTCACTCACCACAAGTCATTTCATGACAAGATAAGCATAGCATCATCAAGAAGGCATGTTTGTGTAACAAACCAAGGCAATAACAAGTCCATAGCATACAAGGATGAACTATAGCAAGCTTGGCCATATTGAATAACATGTAAACAATCTGCCAGGAAACATTTTGAAGCAAACGTAGAGCACCAAAATGACATGCTAGGCTACTCCATAATTGCAAAAAAGGGCATGAATTGATAGACAATAACCATATGTTCAAAACACCCTTACTGAAGTATCTATAAATATGCATGGATCGCTCTGTAGCATCAAGTTTACATGGCATCAAAATAATAGCAGAACAGGGACTAAAATCAGCAATATCACGAAGCCTAGTTTGCATGCTTGTGCTAGTCACCACATTGATCACAAAAATGCATGGCATACACCCCTGGAAAGATGGCATGGCATAGATCAAAACACATGTAGACATCAACCTCATAGGATGCACACATCAATCATGGCAAAAATGACAAATGAGCAAGTTATAACAGCTTCAGCAGATTAATATTAACATGCACTCTTCCAACAGCGTATCGGGCATCAAGATGAGCTCAAATGAAAATGATGCAATGGAATGAAATGAAGTACTCATCGAGGCGAACAATTTGACATATTATACGCACGAAACAGAGCTACGGATGCAGAGATGTGATGCGATGAACATGGCATGAAAATGTCAGGAAACGGGGACTTAGTGGATTTGGACCTCGGGGAAAATATCCACGGCGTCGGGATCTCACCGGAGTTCGTCGCCAGAGAGCTGCCGGAGTCGAGGAAGAAGCCGGAGGAGGCTGGATCCGGCCCTCCCGTGGCCGGATCTGGTCGGGGCAACGGGCGGGGTGCGCCGGAGGGGCTTGGGGCGGCGCGGCAGCGCGCTCTCGTGGCCGGCGGCGGCCGGGGTCGGGGAGACCGGAGGGAGCC
>NC_041391.1:609695052-609717958 GCF_002162155.2 Triticum dicoccoides | reverse complement strand
CGTGGCGGCGCCCGCTTGGACGAGGGCGGCGGCGGGCTGACGTGGCGTCACGGGATTGGTCGGAACGACGTGTCCGGCGGACACGTCCGGCGCGGACGGACGTGTCCGGCGGCGCGAGGAGGATGACGCTAGGGTTGGACTGCGCGAAAAATCGGGGAGGGGCACATATTTATAGGTAGAGGGAGCTAGGAGAGTCCAAATGAGGTGCGGTTTTCGGCCACGCGATCGTGATCGAACGACCGAGAGCGTGGAGGGGAGTTTGCTGGGTTTTGGGCCACTTTGGAAAGGGTGTTGGGCTGCAACTCAAAGAGGGCTTTATGGTTACCCGGTTAACCGTCGGAGTATCAAACGACCTCCAAATGGCACGAAACTTGACAGGCGGTCTACCGGTGCTATATCAAGGCCGCTTGGCAAACCTCGGGCCATTCCGAGAAAGTTTAACACCCGCTCACAAAAGGAGAGAAGAAGGGGACGCCGGATGACATAGGAGCGCCGGATTGCAAAACGGACAACGGGGAAAAGGCTCAGATGCATGAGACGAACATGTATGCAACATGAGATGCACATGATGACATGATATGAAATGCAGATGATGACATGGCAAAGTGCAACACGCAAGCAAAAGACATGGCAAAGACGGCGAATAAGTGGCAGACAACTGGCGCATCGAATCCGGGGCATTACAACACTCCTCCACTAACAAGAGGTCTCGTCCCGAGATCTTAGGACCGAGACGGAAGGGAAAAGGGATGAGGTGAAACAAGAACTCAAGAGAAGAAGCAAAGAATCGAGATCACTCGAGAAGAAGAGAGGAAACAACGAGGATGACGAGAATCGAAAAGCTCACGGAATCAGATAGACTATGACATCACTCGTTCTAACCGGAGTGGTTAGAATGAGAAAAGAAACGAATAAGTCTGAAAGGATTTAGGCAGCACTCCGGCTGAAAATGGGAGGATTAGAACGAACTTGAGAGGATGGAATGGTACTTGATGAACTCTTGAAGAATGAATTAAATCATGAAGAATCTCCATGAAGTACTCTGGTAAAATAAAGGATGATGAGATAGAATGAAGGATGAAAGAATAAGATTAAAACCTTGCGATGATTCAGATGGAGGTTCCGACGAGATGGCCGAGGAAATTTGAACTCCGGAAAAGAAAAGATGAAAACACTTGGAACTAGAATTTATTCACCAAGAACAAACTCCGAAAGAAGGGATTAATCGCTTGGATGAAATAAGAATAAGATTTATTGTATGCTTATCCTTCATCAAATTAAATTGATGAGAAGCAATGGATTTTGCATACTACTTATCCTTCTTGAAAAAGAATTGAGAAGTGACATATCGCAAACTTGAGAAGGTCTTCATGAACCACCGGTAGGATAGAAAAGAACGAATGGATTTAAATGATGACAAAGGAAAAAGAATCTGAATGAACCACCGTAAGAATTCAAAATGACTGATGAAAGAGAAAGAATCACCGGGAAGAATTAGAAGACAAATATGCTTGAAGGGATTTAGATGCAAAGAACAAAGAGATCATGAGCTAATTAAAGAACACTTGAACGAAGCACTTGGGTAATTGGATAACGGTAGCTGAAATGTGAGGATGACGAATTCTTCTGGAACGATGGCCTCCGGTGAAAAGAAATGGAAAACAACTCTTGAAATACTCCGGATGGGTAATAAAGAATAACTGACAAACGGAACAAAATGAGAGGGTAACATGAAACTAGAACCACGAAACTTCGAGAGAACGGGCAAGATTTAGAGGAAAAACTCTTCTTCAATCTTCAAATGATGACGAGAAACACCACCAAAATTACTGAGATACTCCGGGAGAATGAAAAGCGCAGAGGTTGAGCCAACAATGAAAAGAATTTGAAAACGATATTGGATAAGGCATGTGACTGATGAAATCCATTCTTACATCCCACTTGAAAAGAATTAGGAATGTCTCTGGAATAATTAGAAGAGTCAGGTAAGATCCTGGGAAAAGACCTGTGGGTCAGGGCCCACTGAAGAAAACACCGTTGGAAAGGGATGTTGAACAGATAGATGATGCACCGGAACAATTGAAATATTTGAATGAGGTGACAACCTTGAATTAATTCGAATACAGATGAATCTCCTGAGATGTCTTGAGCACTCCGGAAGGATAAACTGGCGAGAGGCGAACGAGCGAGGAAAACACTTGAGCCGAGGGAAAGAATATAATCACTACCGAAAAATTGAATTGAATCCACCGGAAAAGAAAAAATAGATGAAGAATGTCGAGCGAGACGAGAGTTCATCGGATGAAATAATTGAGGGAAGAATGAAGAGACTCCACACGAATGAAATTGATGGTCGAAAGAGACTCAGGCTCCGGGACGAAAAAGGGTGGGAGGGCGGGAAAAACACAGGCAACTGGAAGGGAGAACCAATGAATATCTTGAAAAGAAAACACCAGTTGAAATCATTGAGGAGAGAATGCAAAGGCTTCGCACGAGTATGATGGATACTCGATTACGGACTCCGGATTCGAGAATAAGAAGGGTGGGCGGGTGGGAAAAGAAAACAACTAAGGATTGAACTTGACAAAGATGAAGAGGCTCGAGTCAACTTGACGAGAAATGCACTGGATGAAAAGGAGCTGAGAACCAACGAACGAAAAACCAACTGCGTGAACCTAAAGAAAATTTGAAGGGGAAGAGGAGTAGTTCAAAACACCTACGTCAAGATTCCTCACCAGAGCGACGAAGGGGCTGAGGAGTAAAAAGAATTCCTACTCTCCGATATAACTAGACTCCGAAAACAGTTTTCTTCTAGACTCAACAACGGCCAAACTACACGATCAATCAAGGGGGGCTCCTAGGGTCGGTCGAGGCTCTGATTACCAACTTGTCACGCCCAATATGCGACCCTATCCAAAAGGAACTCGATGGTCCCACCAAGGATAGACCCGCATATTGGAACGCTTTTGCAAGGTGGATATCATTACATCAACATTACATAATAGATGGGGATACATACAAAAGGCGTACAATGCCACATGAATACAATAATACTGTCAGGACCCCGACTCAATGTCACATCGATCTAGCCTGTAACACCTCATATCACTTTGCGGCCTCACGCACGGTATTCCCACGGGTGTCGCCTTACTTTTGCCCGGGACCGTTTGCGCCTTTTGGCACACGTATATGATTGTGTCGCTAGCATCCATATGATAAGGAGCCCGGGCTGACATGGCTAGTCGTAAACCCGAAGTGGCATAGACTTACAGGGACAGGCATCCATGACCCAGCATCGAACGTGTCGGTCATCAGCGAGTGAGTTCCGGGCTGTAGCACTGGGCTAGCAGGACTCCGGTACTCAAGGCGTGACATTTCCCCGAAGGGACAGACACAGGAACGAAGAAGGACACATGCCGGCCAGCCTAAGCGTTCCGGAGCAGTAGCAAGCTACCAGGCACAGTGGAAACACTAGGAGACATTTCCCGGTAAGAGAGGCTACTAAAGATAAACAACTAGCACTACTAGGAAAAAGGCTACTAGCAGCGCGGGTAAAATGGCTACTAGCAGCGCGGGTACCCGTGCTACTAGTATCGCGCTACAGCTAATAGTTAGTAGTAGCGCGGGGTAAACCCGCGCTACTACTAACATTTTACTAGTAGCGCGGATGTCACCCGCGCTACTACTAACGAAATAGTAGTAGCGCGTCTGTAGTACCACACGCTACTAGTATCCTAAATACTAGTAGTGCTCGATTTCACCCCCACGCTACTACTAACTAATTAGGAATTAAAAAAAATAAAATCCATCAATTCCATTTTATGCATACAATTCTAACAACTAAAACAAGCCCAGATTTGTAATAAACCAACAGCATTACACATCATTCCAAATTGAAGATTTATAGTAACCAGGAGCATTAGAGCATATCCATACATCCACACTTATTGCCTAGTCACTTATTCCCAGCTAGTGCAAACATAGTTGAAAGCAAACAAAAATGCATAAAAACACCAAACAGTGGCATTCTATCCCTCCAAATGATTTGCTCCCTCTCCATCCTTGCAATCATCTTCTTCTCCCTTATGTGCTTCTCCCATTTATGAATCCAAGATTTCTGTAAAGAGCAAAGAACAAATAAAATTAAATTTCAGATGACATATATTTCCTTGCATGCTGTGATGTATAGTAGCTACGGGAATAAATATACGAAAACAAAAAAGTGAGTGATTTCTATTAACAAGAGATCGCCTATGTAATAGCTACAAAACTATATATTGCCAGGTAATAGGACATATCTAATTTTCACATTAATTGCCTTTAGTTTTCTTAAAAACTAAATATACTTAAACTTAGATCATTTCATATAGATGTTCAAAGGATAATACGGCTAAAAGAATCCAATTTCTTTGTTTTTTTGAAGTAGTTTAAAAGGAAAGCATTAACACATAATAGAAATGATTATCTGCCATAGGGTGATGCTGGACAGCTAAAAAGCTCACAACCCATCAGATCAATTGCTCGATAGGACAACACAAATCTTATAGGATGATTTTCCAAAACGAAAGCAGACCAACAAGGACAAACAAACGGCCCATCAGACCACTTGCTGTGAACTATAAGAACATTATTTCACCTCCTCATATGGTACTACTAAACTCGCAATGAACATCGACACTGAACTAAGTTGCAGTCCCCCTCAACAAGTGTGAGTTGTAATTAATTGACTGCAACATCATTGGTAGTCTCAACAAAATAAAACAGCAGCACTGGTTGCAACACTATCAACACCATCCCTTCAAGCAGAATAAGTAGGAAAACATCGTGATCCATTGGTAGTCAAATATTGTATTGTATTTTTATTCTATCTGTATATACCAGGATAGCAGGGTTACCTTTGCTTCCTTAACAGGAATGTGCAAGGAAAGAAGTGAAGATGCTGCGTCTGCATTCAGTAAATGAGATAAAAGTTGAGACTCTTGATAGCCAATATCCATTCTTACTTGTAATATTATAGATACAGAACTGATAAATGATCTTAATATTAAGCAGATACCACTTTATAAGGTGCAAACTTTTTTTAAAACAGCCTCTACAAGGCCGTAAACTGGCATACGAAAACAATGCGCTCAGGATACTAACTTTCAGGACAACAAACTAAAACGATGGCTGCTCTCAAACCATACATCCAAACGACTCAAATAAATACTCTACGGAAAGCTTGGAACTTGCTTTACAAATTTCATATAGAGGCAACTCGAAATTCTGAGAATTACTAACTCATTTTTCACCTAGAAGCTGGCTGTCCAGATTTGACAGTGCAGTTTTTAACTGAGCCAGATTCAGTTTACAGCCAGAGATACCCAACGCTCTAGATGTTTCCTAGAAGGCAATCAACACCTCGCAACATCATGGATGGGCTATATCCCTAACTAATTTGGCTAAGCAAAGGAACTAACATAGAGAAGGTCCGACCAGGCACCAAAACCAAATAAGTATAAGCACTGAAATCACCAACGAATTTGCAAATTGGTTCAGGAATCCATCTCCAATTATCAAATCTAATTCTAATCTATGAGCTGCTGCCACAGATCCCTAGCCGGACTCAAGTTAGTATTTTTCCTAATCTAATTATACGGCCACGTTGATCACAACTTACTAGTTCTGGCCGGACACTAGTAACACAAGAAGCCTTGATTCATTCTTGTTGCGAATGAATAAATTATTTCCATGTCAACTCAATATCACCAACAAAAACATCATAAATCAAACCACATGAGGCTAAATGTTCAGGATACCCTGTCAAGATATTTGTAACATGAGGTCAGATGCTTCAGTAGTTTGCATTGGCTGGATCAGCTTTACTTGTTCGTTTGACTACACTAGTTCCCCTGTTGGATCCAAGAAAAACACTAGCTGGTTTACTACTTGAATCCGTCATTTTCAAACGATCACATGGCTTCCAAGCCAGCGGCCGCATAGGGAAGAATCACAGCCCAGGCAGGCATTTCGTCGAGCACCTGTAGGGCGCGACCCGAGCAGCTACAGCGATAGCTCACCCGAAAGGCGGCAGAGGCAGGAAGGTGCGAGAATCGACAGGGGGTTGGCGGCGTTGAGGTCGGCTACCGTACCAGTGGAAGGCCTTCATGGAGGGGACCTTGTCGACGAGGCCGGAGTAGCCGCTGATGAGCCCTTGCAGCCGCTCCGGCGTCACGTCCTCCTTGAACTGCACGATGACGAGGTGCTTCACCACGCCGCCACCGCCGCTCCCCGCCGCCGCAGCCATCGTCGCTCCCGGCTTGTTTTGTGCTGCTGGCCGGCGCTGCGCACCGCCGCCACCTCTCCTCCCCGCCCGCTTGCTTGCTTGTGTGCCCGCTGCCTCAGACCCCGACTCCGCGCGCAACGGGACCGCCACCGCGCCCGCTCCCGCCGAACCCTAAATCCCCGGCCGGCAGCTTGAGGTAGAGCATTCCCCGCCGGAGCGCGCCCGGCGAATCAGAGCAGCCCCCGCCGAGCCCTCCCCGCGTGGAGCCGGAGCCGCGGGCCGGGAGAGGCTTCTGGAGTAGGAGGAGGTGGGAGGGGAGGAGATTTGGTGGACGGCGGCGGCGGCGTGGGATGGGAGGGAGACGAGGGGTGAATCAGGAGAAGAGAGGAGGGGATCGATCCAGGGTTGGGCGTTTTTTTTAGACAAACAGTGGTGGGTGGAGTGGGACGGTTGATGGGGGTGGACCGGGGGTGAGTGGTGTGGGAATATACTAGTAACGTGGGCAGATGACCTGCGCCACAGCTATTCACAAAGTAGTAGCGCAGTTTTATAACCCTCGCTACTACTATGGCATGTCCCGGGGTGGCACGGCAGAGACCACTTAGTAGTAGCGAGGGTTACAAACCCGCGCTGCTGCTATCAACTTAGTAGTAGCGAGGTTTAAAAACCTGCGCTGCTAGTAAGTAGCAGTAGCGAGGGTTTTTAACCCTCGCTGCTGCTAAGATTCTGTGTATAGGCTTTTCCCTAGTAGTGTAGATAGTCAGATCCCACACATACCAAGCATTTCAATAACATACACACAATATGCTCGATATGTGCAAATACAACATGGCATCACAACATGACTCTACGACTCGAGTATTTATTCATTAGGCTCCGAGGAGCGAGATATTACAAACATAGGTCTCATGACCCAACATTCAGAGCATACAAGTCAAAGCACAAGCGGAAGCTAACATGTCTGAGTACAGACAACTACAAATGAAAAAGGCTTAGACGCCTGACTATCTACTAGATCCTGCCGAGGGCACAAGATCGTAGCTGAGGTAACAAGCTAAACGTCGAAGTCCACGTGGAACTACTAGTGAGACTGAAGTCTCTCTGCAAAAACATAAAATAGGCAAACGTGAGTACAAATGTACCCAGCAAGACTTACATCAGAACTAACTACATATGCATCATTATCAATAAAGGGGATGGTGGGGTTTAACAGCAGCAAGCCAGCTTTGAGTCGGTGGCTATCCTAAACTACGACTGCAAGTAACTCTTTTGAGGTGGCGCACACGAGTCCACATATTCACCATATCAATACACCACTATGGATCCGCTCCGTCTCCCTACGAGAACGCCATCCATAGCACTCACGCTTATCTTGCGTATTTTAGAGTATCCACTTCCACTTGTCTATGAACTGTACAGGCAACCCAGAAGTCCTTTTCCGCGGACACGGCTATTCGAATAGATGATGTTAACCCTGCAGGGGTGTACTTCTTCACACACGCTCTCACCACTTATCGCCGTTTACACGACATGTACTCGGCAACCTTCAAGCGGAAGCCCAACGTGGGTGTCGGCCACGACCTACCTAAACACTCAAGTCCCTAGTCCAGGTTTATCGCCTATTCGGGTTCCATCCATGAGGAGATCCGGCCGAAGTTTCGCTCACAGCCCCAAACAATGTGAGCAGGGTTCCCGAGACACCAAACGGGCGCCCGGTACACCGTGCCACGTGCCTACCGCATCACAGCCCACCCCTACGGTCAGCGCTCCGAACAGCCTCCAGCATACTACAAGCACCAGAAACTACTTGCAACTCCTGGACAGAGGACAAGGGTGATTAAGAAGCCGAGAGGGTCCATTGGTTTCGGGCCCAATGCGTGGTAGTAGCTGAATCATGGATCACAAACACAGAACTCAGTTCCTGAGGACGGCTGCAATGAGAAAACCCACCATGTACTCCTACATGGCCTCTCACCGCTACCTTTACCAAATCGTGTTCACACACTTAGCTCACACACAGTAGGACATGTTCACGCACCTCTGATTCATCCTCGATGAATCAGACCCGACTCAACTCTAAGTAGTAGCAGGCATGACAAACAAGCATGTATGAGTAGGCACAACAAGGCTCAAACAACTCCTACTCATGCTAGTGGGTTTCATCTATTTACTGTGGAATGACAGGTCATGCAAAGGATAAAGGGGTTCAGCTACTGCAGCAAGTAACTGATGAATCGTTGTTGTCCTAATGCAGTAAAAGAGAGCAGGAGCGAGAGAGTAGGATTGTATCGGAATGAACAAGGGGGTTTTGCTTGCCTGGCACTTCTGAAGATAGTATATCTCTTCATCAGTGTCATCGAACTCATCGTCGAAACATCGTCTACCGAGAGGGAACAGTTACCGGCAAACACACAAGAACACAATCAATGCAATGCGACAATATGATGCATGCTATGACATGGCAATATGCTGTGATTTGGGCTAATGCAGCTAAGAACAGAAAGGTTTGAGCTTATTCGAACCAAAGATTCAAATTCAAACTCAAACTATGAATTCATAAAGTGCATTATCATGTTTTGATATGAACAGCAAGGTTAAGTTGCTTAAACATGCATGAAACCAGTGCAGATGGATAGATTGTATTTTTCTGATCATTTTTCATATATAACTTGTTTCATTTGGAGCTACGGTTGAATTTCTATGAATTTTAGAAGTTAGCACTATTTTCTGGAATTTCCTGTATAAGAATAAATCCAGAAAATACTTATTGCGTCAGCATAGCGTCACTATGACGTCAGCAGGTCAACAGACGCTGTTGCAGGTCAAACCTGACGTTGGGACCCACTGGTCAGTGACTAGGCTAATTAACAGGGAGTGTTAGTGCTAATTTAATCCTAACTAAAGGGTCAGTGGGGCATGGGCCCACATGTCAGTGGCTTAATTAATTAACTAAATTAATTAGTGATAACTAATCTAACACCTAAATGAATAGTGCCTGGCCCACACGTCAGTGAGCCAGAGCAGGTCAAAGCGCGGTCAAACCTGGGTCAAGCTCGTCGGAGTTGACCCGCGGCTCGTCGCCGGCGGAGCCAGAGACGGCGGAGGGCTTCGGAAACGTTGTTCCGGCGACCAAAAGAGCGGCGGAGGAGCTCTACGCGCAGCTGGATATCTCGCGCATCTAACAGTGTAAGAAGCAGCAGCTGGGGTGGTCCGAAACGACGGCGACGTCGAGCTTTGGGGCGGCCGGAGTTCGGCGCACGGCGGGTTAGGCGATGCAGGGAACGGCAGGAGCCGCGGGTGGTCGCGGTCGACTCCTGAGAACGTGCTGAGCACGGTGGCGCGCTCAGTTGCGAGCTTGCGCGGCTGTGGCGACGACTATGCCATGGCCGGCGGTGAGATGCTCTCGTCCGTCAGTGAACTAGGAGCTACGGCGTGAAAATGGGACAACAGAGAGGGGGGTTCGAGGGAGAGGCTTACGGCGGTTGCAAAGGTGCAGACGGTGAGCTCGGGGAAGGCCGGAGCTGAGCGGGGCGGCGAGGTCGATCTCCGGCAGCCGAGGAGGGGAAAAGCATTGGTGGCGGCGTTGCAGCGCGTCCGGGGCCTCGTGGGTCGTTGAGGGGGTCGGGGACGTCGAGACGGAGCTCGCAGGCACGGCGAGGGGTCGAGGGGGAGGCGGTGGCCGCGGCTATGGTGAACGGCGGCGACGAACTCGCTCGGCTGTTCGCGGGAGGGAGAAACAGAGGAGGGGAAGGAGCGAAGGAGTGTGAGGGAGAGAGGCAGGGAGGTGCGTGGCACCACCAGAGAAGGCCAGGGCGTCGAGGGGGAGCGGCAAGCAGGAGGTGTCCGAGGCGCGTGCGCGCGCACGGCGGCCACACGCCCTGCGTCCTACTGTCGCGAGGAAGACGACAGGGGGGAGGCTAGTGGGCTGGGCTGGTGGCTGGGCTGCCAGCTGGGCCGGCCGGGTGAGGCCCAGGTGGGCTTGGTAGGTGCCAGGTAAGCTGAGGTAAGTTCTCTCTCTCTACTTTTATTTATTGTTTTCTATTTTGTTCTGTTTTGTTTTGGTTTAGTAAAAATACTAAACCATCTTATAAAATCCTGAAAATAATTATGTGGCTAGAACTAAAATATACCAAACCACATAAAATGTTCCAGAATTATTGGACATATATTAATTATATATAATATATATATCCAATGCAAATAGTTATTGGATTAACTCAAAGGCCCAAAATAAATGTTTCAGTCACTCCAAAAATATTGGTTTGCACTTTACCTCATGCCAATATTTTTACGGAATAGCAGGAACATTTTCTTGGACTCACTTGATGGGATTTAAATGTTGGTTATTTTTAGAGGTTTTCTGAGGCTTTTGAAAATTCCTCAATTCAAATTTCATTTGAATTTAAACATGATGCACACATGGAAGCTAGCATAGGTCAGGCCAGAACTAGGGATGTGACAACTCACCCCCACTAAACAAGAATCTCGACCCGAGATTCAAGCGTAGGGTAAGATGAAAGGAAAACGCAAACTAATATAATCTTCACGATCCAAGTTGCACTTCAAATGAATGTTGATTCGATCACCATCATTGTCTCGAAGTCTTGCTCTGAGAACTCCAACTAACATGACAATGAGAGGAAAAGGAAACTCTAAAAGAATCGATCTTCTTGGAGATCAAACAACTTAGGATCAGCTCACGGGGTGAGTCATAAAAAACATCTCTCAGACTGAGGTACAAAGCATACGTCTAGAGGAATGGAGTGGAACAGATGACGAGGGTTCACTAGGTAGACAACAATTCCACACCTAAGAGGGTGGTGAACGGTTGTCAACGTAGCGAGAGTTTGAGTTGCCATGATACCACAGCGAGACATTTTAGAGGAAGGCAATTCATGGATATATCCCCTTAAGTGGCAAAAATAATTACCTTTGATTCAGAGATCATTGAAATTCTTTATACCAGCCTAAGGCAATTCACAATCGATCATTTGAAGGAGTCCGAAAGAATGACATTCTCGGGCCAGAATGGATGATGTGGATTACCTTGTTGAAGACAACACAAGGGATGATTTTGCTTATCATCGGAAATGGATGGGACCCAAGATAGGATGGCACAATGACAGTGCAAGTTGGGAACAAAATACAAGTGCTGGGAATGATTCTAGTAACTGGGGAGAAACTCAATGGCAGAGAGTGATTCCACTATTGGAATGGTTATAGCATAACCGGGGAAACTGAGAACAATCCCGGTTAGTAACTAGGATAGCACCTAATGCTTGTGCGTGCTCTCAAGAACTTGAGTATTTCCATATTCATCAATGTTTTACCAATTTCCGTGTCAAGGATCCTGGCAACACAACATACTACCATGATGAATAGCGATGGACGATGCAGATGCAAAGGAAGATAACACCTTCTCAGATTTCACCTTGATGGGGCCAAGGGAACAAAATCTGGATGATTGACCGAGAGGCATTTAGCACTCCGCTTCTAATGTTCTCCTTGATGTGCTAGCATATCCCATTCATAGATATGGTTTGATATCTAGAACATCAAGTAACAGGTCGGACGTCGGGAGCACAGAAATCATAAGGCACACAAACAGGGAATAATTCCTACGAAGTCCTTATGGAGAGGTGGCCAACTTCTTCAATCAAGATATTACAATAACAGGTCTTCCGGCTGGGTGTGTTGGCCACGACATCCATTTTACCGGGTTACAGAGAGACCAATAATATAATTCTTGGGAAACGTTCCAACCATCATATCTGCCTGAGATTCAGATCTGGTTGGTGTCAGAATAATCTAGACTCGTCGAGTCTAGAAAGTAAAATGAAAAGTTGCAACACAAATCGACGAGATGACGTTGCGAGATTCTCGGGAAATGAACTACGATAGCAAGCTCCAAAACATGAGCTGGTTCTGCTACATACATGTGAACACGCTGTCCCAGACAAACATGATCCCATGGTAGTCTTGCAATAAAACACTACCGAGTTCCGGTGGGGAACCATCAACAAGGATATCGTGGTCCTTGCATAAGTCTTGCTCTTAAGAAGGAACTTCTTCTCCTTGAACAAATCAATCAGTGGCTTGGTGTGCTACGGAATACATATGGAGTGGAGGTAATTAATCTACCAAACCATAGTATACTTTGCACATGTGTGACTAACTTGGGATGATTCCAAGGAAGCAACATTGACTTTATCGAATTCACGGCGGCAACTTACATTAAATGCACGTGAATAGAGGAAGTCACTTCTTACATCCGAACATATGCTTCATGAACGGAACATGAAGATAATGCTTATAGAAGTTTCCAACACTAGCTTAATGTTCAACAAAATCATGGAGGAGATAAGGGTGTTGTCGATGGGCTCAACAACAATTCATCCAGATTCCCATGGGGATGGAATTCCATAACTGTGTGAACAAGGTGATAGTATTAGTCAGACCCAAAAGACATAACGGTGTATGCTCGAGGAAAATCCACGAGTAAGACAACATTACGAACATCGTTGGTTCTGATTTGATTTGAGAATAGCCCACACTCAAATCAAAGTTTTGGCAAGACAATAGCTCCAACAACTGGTCTCGAGGATCAATTGATGAAGATATCATCTTTCTTCAACACACACAAAAAGATATCCCTTAGAAGGAACTAAGCCAGGCAATCTTTTATCTTCCAACTTTCCAAGTTGTTGTTCAGCTTACCCAACTAGCTCAGGGATACCCGACACAGATCCTTGGAGAAGGGGTGGTTTATATGAAACCAACTTGATCACGAACTCAACATAGTGGTCAGGTGACAACCTGGTAATACTTCCGAGAAGATATTCGGAAAATCACGAACCACCGATATGTTACTAAGCTCGAGAACAATCTTGCTTCCCAGAGCAAGACGATATGATCAAATAAGCAAGGGATTGAATAATCCTAACTCATTGATCGAGGAGTGCACCAGAAATAAGGACTAGGTAGCACGATCAATCTTAGGATGATGATTTAACAACCAACACGCTAAGAATGTGAATATAGTCCATTAACTACCAAGCAACGGAGTTGCTAGGAGTATTGATTTCACACATCATGACTCACTTGTCAGCATTCCGGTTACAATAACACGGAAACCGAGGAATGAACAATGATGGCAAGAAGTATTACTGCGTCAAGAATTCATAAGAGATAGTGCAATTCTCATGACGATCTTGACGTAAAGAGGGTAATACTTCAGGGTAGAAGGGATCAAAAGCTTGTTTGCATTTTGATCTACGGAATACAACTGCTTTGACCCAATCCTAGAAATGGATGAGGTACTGGAGTTTGTTTCTCCTAGTCATTCTGAATAGAATGGCCTGACGGACCACAAGAGTGATAGGCATCGATAAACGAATGCATGCATACTCTTGACTATCAATTGATAGACGGCGGTCAGAATATAACTAAGAGGGACAACTCAAAGGAACATATGATTTTCTGAGTTGTGGATGCATAGATTAGTATGTCGAACCAAGTTCAACAAATTTCTTCCGGATAATCCATGCGGAAGGGTAGAACTGGCAGAGTCACAATATAAAATGGAGAACTCATCAAGAGCACCCCTGTTGTGATCTTTTGATCCAACAAACTTCTGCCATAAGCGGTTCATAGTATTTGGAAGAAGGAAATACCACGGACCACGAGGAATAATGCAAAGGTTACTAATAACCTAAAGGAACGAGCAAAGACTATCAACATGAGGTAAATAGGGTGAGTCTTGGGTTCAAAACCCAGGAATAGAATACCTACTAGCTAAATTGCATCACGGGATGCTTTCGAGAATGATGGCCAGAATCATCACACCGGGAACACAAATCATGGCTAGATTACTAGATGATCCTCTAAGACACCTAGGGTCATAATAATAATTCCAACATATATGTTAAGGCAATAAATTACCTCAACGCACCGGTTAGTGTGCTTATTCTGACCATAAAGGACATCAGGAACGGAAAGAAAGGATTTGCAAATGCATCAGACTATTTAGAAACCTGGGATGGCTCGGACAGCATAACGGCTGTAAATGCTCAAAAAGTTTGGAGACATACTACAGAAATGGTGGCATAGCCACTCCAAAGCACAATATCAAGGTTTCGAGACCAACAGTTATGAACATACGGAAGTAGCAAAACTGAGCTGAGATTTGAAACTAACAATTCTATAAGTCTATGGATTAGTAACACGTCATCCTGATAGATAGATGAGAAAGCCTAGTTCTTAAACCCCATAGAGGAGAAGAGGATGACTCAGATCAGAAGGCCATGAGGTATAAGGAGTAAAAAGAGCCCTACGTTCCATCCCTCCATCAATTCCCTTATATAACTAAAGCATTTCTAGACACAACTTCGACCAGTTTGGCTTGGTAATCCTACAGGCAGTCAGGCTCTGATACCAAAGCTGTCAGGACCCCGACTCAATGTCACATCGATCTAGCCTGTAACACCTCATATCACTTTGCGGCCTCACGCACGGTATTCCCACGGGTGTCGCCTTACTTTTGCCCGGGACTGTTTGCGCCTTTTGGCACACGTATATGATTGTGTCGCTAGCATCCATATGATAAGGAGCCCGGGCTGACATGGCTAGTCGTAAACCCAAAGTGGCATAGACTTACAGGGACAGGCATCATGACCCAGCATCGAACGTGTCGGTCATCAGCGAGTGAGTTCCGGGCTGTAGCACTGGGCTAGCAGGACTCCGGTACTCAACGCGTGACATTTCCCCGAAGGGACAGACACAGGAACGAAGAAGGACACAAGCCGGCCAGCATAAGCGTTCCGGAGCAGTAGCAAGCTACCAGGCTCAGTGGAAACACTAGGAGACATTTCCCGGTAAGAGAGGCTACTAAAGATAAACAACTAGATAGTCAGATCCCACACATACCAAGCATTTCAATAACATACACACAATATGCTCGATATGTGCAAATACAACATGGCATCACAACATGACTCTACGACTCGAGTATTTATTCATTAGGCTCTGAGGAGCGAGATATTACAAACATAGGTCTCATGACCCAACATTCAGAGCATACAAGTCAAAGCACAAGCGGAAGCTAACATGTCTGAGTACAGACAACTTCAAATGAAAAAGGCTTAGAAGCCTGACTATCTACCAGATCCTGCCGAGGGCACAAGATCGTAGCTGAGGTAACAAGCTAAACATCGAAGTCCACGTGGAACTACTAGTGAGACTGAAGTCTCTCTGCAAAAACATAAAATAGGCAAACGTGAGTACAAATGTACCCAGCAAGACTTACATCAGAACTAACTACATATGCATCATTATCAATAAAGGGGATGGTGGGGTTTAACAGCAGCAAGCCAGCTTTGACTCGGTGGCTATCCTAAACTACGACTGCAAGTAACTCTTTTGAGGTGGCGCACACGAGTCCACATATTCACCATATCAATACACCACTATGGATCCGCTCCGTCTCCCTACGAGAACGCCATCCATAGCACTCACGCTTATCTTGCGTATTTTAGAGTATCCACTTCCACTTGTCTATGAACTGTACAGGCAACCCAGAAGTCCTTTTCCGCGGACACGGCTATTCGAATAGATGATGTTAACCCTGCAGGGGTGTACTTCTTCACACACGCTCTCACCACTTACCGCCGTTTACACGACATGTACTCGGCAACCTTCAAGCGGAAGCCCAACGTGGGTGTCGGCCACGACCTACCTAAACATTCAAGTCCCTAGTCCAGGTTTATCGCCTATTCGGGTTCCATCCATGAGGAGATCCGGCCGAAGTTTCACTCACAGCCCCAAACGATGTGAGCAGGGTTCCCGAGACACCAAACGGGCACCCGGTACACCGTGCCACGTGCCTACCGCATCACAGCCCACCCCTACGGTCAGCGCTGCACACGGCCTCCAGCATACTACAAGCACCAGAAACTACTTGCAACTCCTGGACAGAGGACAAGGGTGATTAAGAAGCCGAGAGGGTCCATTGGTTTCGGGCCCAATGCGTGGTAGTAGCTAAATCATGGATCACAAACACAGAACTCAGTTCCTGAGGACGGCTGCAATGAGACAACCCACCATGTACTCCTACATGGCCTCTCACCGCTACCTTTACCAAATCGTGTTCACACACTTAGCTCACACACAGTAGGACATGTTCACGCACCTCTGATTCATCCTCGATGAATCAGACCCGACTCAACTCTAAGCAGTAGCAGGCATGACAAACAAGCATGTATGAGTAGGCACAACAAGGCTCAAACAACTCCTACTCATGCTAGTGGGTTTCATCTATTTACTGTGGAATGACAGGTCATGCAAAGGATAAAGGGGTTCGGCTACTACAGCAAGTAACAGATGAATCGTTGTTGTACTAATGCAGTAAAAGAGAGCAGGAGCGAGAGAGTAGGATTGTATCGGAATGAACAAGGGGGTTTTCCTTTCCTGGCACTTCTGAAGATAGTATATCTCTTCATCGGTGTCATCGAACTCATCGTCGAAACATCGTCTACCGAGAGGGAACAGTTATCGGCAAACACACAAGAACACAATCAATGCAATGCGACAATATGATGCATGCTATGACATGGCAATATGCTGTGATTTGGGCTAATGCAGCTAAGAACAGAAAGGTTTGAGCTTATTCTAACCAAAGATTCAAATTCAAACTCAAACTATGAATTCATAAAGTGCATTATCATGTTTTGAGATGAACAGCAAGGTTAAGTTGCTTAAACATGCATGAAACCAGTGCAGATGGATAGATTGTATTTTTCTGATCATTTTTCATATATAACTTGTTTCATTTGGAGCTACGGTTGAATTTCTATGAATTTTAGAAGTTAGCACTATTTTCTGGAATTTCCTGTATAAGAATAAATCCAGAAAATACTTATTGCGTCAGCATAGCGTCACTATGACGTCAGCAGGTCAACAGACGCTGTTGCAGGTCAAACCTGACGTTGGGACCCACTGGTCAGTGACTAGGCTAATTAACAGGGAGTGTTGGTGCTAATTTAATCCTAACTAAAGGGTCAGTGGGGCATGGGCCCACATGTCAATGGCTTAATTAATTAACTAAATTAATTAGTGATAACTAATCTAACACCTAAATGAACAGTGCCTGGCCCACACGTCAGTGAGCCAGAGCGGGTCAAAGCGTGGTCAAACCCGGGTCAAACTCGCCGGAGTTGACCCTCGGCTCGTCGCCGGCGGAGGAGACGGCGGAGGGCTTCGGAGACGTTGTTCCGGCGACCAAAAGAGCGGCGGAGGAGCTCTACGCATAGCTGGAGATCTCGCGCATCAAACAGTGTAAGAAGCAGCAGCTAGGGTGGTCCGAAACGACGGCGACGTCGAGCTTTGCGGCGGCTGGAGTTCGGCGCACGACGGGTTAGGCGATGCAGGGAACGGTAGGAGCCGCGGGTGGTCGCGGTCGACTCCTGAGAACATGCTGAGCACGGTGGCGCGCTCGGTTGCGAGCTTGCGCGGCTGTGGCGACGGCTATGCCATGGCCGGCGGCGAGATGCTCTCGTCCGCCAGTGAACTAGGAGCTACGGCGTGAAAATGGGACAACAGAGAGGGGGGTTCGAGGGAGAGGCTTACGGCGGTTGCAAAGGTGCAGACGGCGAGCTCGGGGAAGGCCGGAGCTGAGCGGGGCGGCGAGATCGATCTCCGGCAGCCGAGGAGTGGAAAAGCATCGGTGGCGGCGTTGCAGCGCGTCCGGGGCCTCGTGGGTCGTCGAGGGGGTCGGGGACGTCGAGACGGAGCTCGCAGGCACGGCGAGGGGTCGAGGGGGAGGCGGTGGCCGCGGCTATGGTGAACGGCGGCGACGAACTCGCTCGGCTGTTCGCGGAGGGAGAAACAGAGGAGGGGAAGGAGCGAAGGAGTGTGAGGGAGAGAGGCAGGGAGGTGCGTGGCACCACCAGGGAAGGCTAGGGCGTCGAGGGGGAGCGGCAAGCAGGAGGTGGCCGAGGCGCGTGTGCGCGCACGGCGGCCACACGCCCTGCGTCCTACTGTCGCGAGGAAGACGACAGGGGGGAGGCTAGTGGGCTGGGCTGGTGGCTGGGCTGCCAGCTGGGCCGGCCAGGGGAGGCCCAGGTGGGCTTGGTAGGCGCCAGGTAAGCTGAGGTAAGTTCTCTCTCTCTGCTTTTATTTATTGTTTTCTATTTTGTTCTGTTTTGTTTTGGTTTAGTAAAAATACTAAACCATTTTATAAAATCCTGAAAATAATTATGTGGCTAGAACTAAAATATACCAAACCACATAAAATGTTCCAGAATTATTGGACATATATTAATTATATATAATATATATATCCAATGCAAATAGTTATTGGATTAACTCAAAGGCCCAAAATAAATGTTTCAGTCACTCCAAAAATATTGGTTTGCACTTTACCTCATGCCAATATTTTTACGGAATAGCAGGAACATTTTCTTGGACTCACTTGATGGGATTTAAATGTTGGTTATTTTTAGAGGTTTTCTGAGGCTTTTGAAAATTCCTCAATTCAAATTTCATTTGAATTTAAACCACTATGATTTAAACATGATGCACACATGGAAGCTAGCATAGGTCAGGCCAGAACTAGGGATGTGACAAATACATCACATAAGATCAACATCCGACTACGGATGAAACACAAACAGAAGCTCAAACGACATCCACCCTGCTAGCCCAGTCTGCTGACCTGGAACCTATCCCCTGATCGAAGAAGAAACAGAAGAACTCCAAATAAGCAAGCATCGCTCTCACGTCATGATCATCGCATAACCTGTACCTGCAACTGTTGGTGTAGTAATCTGTGAGCCACGAGGACTCAGCAATCCCATTACTGTGGGTAACAAGACTAGCAAAGCTTAATGGGAAAGGAAGGGGTAAAGTGGTGAGGTTGCAGCAGCGACTAAGCAAGTATGGTGGCTAACATACGCAAATAAGAGCGAGAAGAGAGGCAAAGGAATGGTCGTGATGCTAGCAATGATCAAGAGGTGATCCTGAACACCTACTTACGTCAAACATAACCCGGAAACCGTGTTCACTTCCCGGACTCCGCCGAGAAGAGACCATCACGGCTACACACGCGATTGATGCGTTTTAATTCGGATCTGGTGTCAAGTTATCTACAACCGGACATTAACAAATTCACATCTGCCACATAACCGCGGGCATGGCTCTCGAAAGTTTAAACCCTGCAGGGGTGTCCCAACTTAGCCCATGACAAGCTCTCGCGATCAACGAAGGAATAGACCTTCTCCCAGGAAGACCCGATCAGTCTCGGAATCCCGGTTTACAAGACATTTCGACAATGGTAAAACAAGACCAGCAAAGCCGCCCGATACGCCGACAATCCCGATAGGAGCTGCACATATCTCGTTCTCAGGGCAACACCGGATGAGACATCCTACGAGTAAAACCAGACCTCGAGTTGCCCCGAGGGGGCCCCGCAGTCTACTCGGTACGAACCAGCACTTAGACAAGCACTGGCCCGGGGGGGGCTAAAATAAAGATGACCCTCGAGAGAGCGACTCCCAAGGGAAAAAGTAGGTGGTGGTGAGGCAAATGGTAAAACCAAGGTTGGGCCTTGCTGGACAAGTTTTATTCAAAGCGAACTATCAGGGGGGTCCCATAAATCAGCCGACCGCGTTAGGAACGCAAAATCCGAGAACATAACTCCGGTATGACGGAAACTAGGGCGGCAAGAGTGGAACAAAACACCAGGCATAAGGCCGAGCCTTCCACCCTTTACCAAATATATAGATGCATTAATAATATAAGAGATATTGTGATATCCCAACCAAAATCCTGTCCACCATGGAGAAATCTTCAACTTCACCTGCAACTACCAACGCTATAAGAGGGGCTGAGCAAAAGCGGTAACATAGCCAAACAACGGTTTGCATAGGAAAGGTGTCAAAGGTTAGAGGTTCATGGCAATATGGGATGGCTTGATAAACAGGTAATAGGTAGCGCAGCATAGCGATAGAACGAAGCAACTAGCATAGCAATGATAGTAGTGAGATCCAGGGTAGCTGTCATCTTTCCTGAAATCCCGCTAGGAAGAAGAACGAGTCCATGAAGAAGACGAACGGATGAAGCCGAACCAATCGTAGACGAACGAATCCTCACGATCGCAACGAAATATGAACTAACAAGAAGAAGCACACAACATAGTAAACACACCACACATAGACAAGACATGATGCACAACAAGCATGATGCATGAGAAAGCTAGATGAGCCTACTCATGGCAAGAGATGATGCAAACAAGAACAACACATCAAGGCAAGTTTAAATGAGGCCGGAAACAACATATAACAATTCCGGTAAGTCCTCATATGCAAATTTCGAAATTGGTCCAGAACTGAATAAACCTTATGTTCAAGTTGTTAAACAGCAAGTTAAGATGCACCAAGATGATCTACATGAAATTCTAGTCAAGTTACATATAAAGTTCATAAGATTCGGAGCTACGGCCTAGAAGATATGAGCAAAACAAGTTAAACATGGCATTGATGCAAATTGCACCCAAACATCAAGCAAACACCTCAAAACAAGGATGCAACATGATGATATGAAACTACATGCAAAATCAAGCAAGTTTCATATAGAGCACACTCAAAACGGAGCAACGGTTCAACACATGCACACTATACAAGTCATAACAACAATCTGTCCAAAACAGCAACTAGGCATATTGCAAGCACGAAAACAATATGCTACAGCACCCCAACATAATAACAAAAGGCATGGGCATGATGTACAGGTAAAGCATAACAAAACATGAACACTGAGCTATCTCCAGAAACATCTAGAACATGCTCGAAAAGACATGGGAAGATTGCAAATTATAACAGTTTCAGACTTGGCAGAAATAACATCAGGTTGCAATGTTTAGAGCTATCAAACAACATTTTACAGAACATATCATGGCAAACAAAGCCATGGCATGAATCTACTAATTGCATAGATCAAAAGTCCCTTACTGACCATGAGCCAAAAAGGCACAGAAAATATGATGGCACCCATGTAAACATGGCAAGTTATATTACAGATTCATACATGGCAGGAACAACAATAACTAGGCATGTTCGTGAGCTTGAACCACTCACCACAGAGCAATACATGGCATGGAAAGGCAACCAATAGTAAGAAGACATGATTATGAAGCTAAGAATGGCAATATCAAGGTCATAGGGTGCATGGATCACTAGCAAACAATCATGGAAACATGGAACTTAATGTTAACAGGCTGATAGCAACATTTTCAAGCAACTTTAGAGCAAGATTAAAACATGTCCCAGCAGGCTATAATTGCAACTAAGGGCATGAATGGATAGAGCATGACATGTAGATCAAAACATATCTATAGAACATCTCCAGATTATGCATAGAATGATTAGTAACAACATGTTAACATGGCATCACAAAATTACAGAATCTGTCTAGCAAAACAGCAACATCATGTACACTACTTAACAAGCTCGATTCACTCACCACAAGTCATTGCATGACAAGATAAGAATAGAATAATCAAGAAGGCATGTTTGTGTAACAAACCAAGGCAATAACAAGTCCATAGCATACAAGGATGAACTATAGCAAGCTTGGCCATATTGAATAACATGTAAACAATCTGCCAGGAAACATTTTGAAGCAAACGTAGAGCACCAAAATGACATGCTAGGCTACTCCATAATTGCAAAAAAGGGCATTAATTGATAGACAATAACCGTATGTTCAAAACACCCTTACTGAAGTATCTATAAATATGCATGGATCGCTCTGTAGCATCAAGTTTACATGGCATCAAAATAATAGCAGAACAGGGACTAAAATCAGCAATATCACGAAGCCTAGTTTGCATGCTTGTGCTAGTCACCACATTGATCACAAAAATACATGGCATACACCCCTGGAAAGATGGCATGGCATAGATCAAAACACATGTAGACATCAACCTCATAGGATGCACACATCAATCATGGCAAAAATGACAAATGAGCAAGTTATAACAGTTTCAGCAGATTAACATTAACATGCACTCTTCCAACAGCATATCGGGCATCAAGATGAGCTCAAATGAAAATGATGCAATGGAATGAAATGAAGCACTCATCGAGGCGAACAATTTGACATATTGTACGCACGAAACGGAGCTACGGATGCAGAGATGTGATGCGATGAACATGGCATGAAAATGTCAGGAAACGGGGACTTAGTGGATTTGGACCTCGGGGAAAATATCCACGGCGCCGGGATCTCACCGGAGTTCGTCGCCGGAGAGCGGCCGGAGTCGAGGGAGAGGGCGGAGGAGGCTGGATCCGGCCCTCCCGTGGCCGGATCTGGCCGGGGCGACGGGCGGGGCGCGCCGGAGGGGCTTGGGGCGGCGCGGCAGCGCGCTTCGGTGGCCGGCGGCGGCCGGGGTCGGGAAGACCGGAGGGAGCCGGGCCGGCCCGATCCGGGCGGCGGCTGGCCGGATCCGCGGCGGTGGCTGGCCGGATCCGCGGCGGAGCGGCGGCGCACCACGCGGTAGGCGGCGGTGAGCGGAGGAGGCGGCCGGCGGCGGCCGGGAGCGCGGGCGACGGCGGCGTGCCGCGGCGGAGGCGGCGGGGCGCGGCGCGC
>NC_041391.1:609690578-609694422 GCF_002162155.2 Triticum dicoccoides | reverse complement strand
GGCGGCGGGGCGCGGGCGCCGGGACGCGTGGCGGCGCCCGGTTGGACGAGGGCGGCGGCGGGCTGACGTGGCGTCACGGGATTGGTCGGAGCGACGTGTCCGGCGGACACGTCCGGCGCGGACGGACGTGTCCGGCGGCGCGAAGAGGAAGACGCTAGGGTTGGACTGCGCGAAAAATCGGGGAGGGGCACATATTTATAGGTAGAGGGAGCTAGGAGAGTCCAAATGAGGTGTGGTTTTCGGCCACGCGATCGTGATCGAACGACCGAGAGCATGGAGGGGAGTTTGCTGGGTTTTGGGCCACTTGGGAAAGGGTGTTGGGCTGCAACTCAAAGAGGGCTTTATGGTTACCCGGTTAACCGTCGGAGTATCAAACGACCTCCAAATGGCACGAAACTTGACAGGCGGTCTACCGGTGCTATACCAAGGCCGCTTGGCAAACCTCGGGCCATTCCGAGAAAGTTTAACACCCGCTCACAAAAGGAGAGAAGAAGGGACGCCGGATGACATAGGAGCGCCGGATTGCAAAACGGACAACAGGGAAAAGGCTCGGATGCATGAGACGAACATGTATGCAACATGAGATGCACATGATGACATGATATGAAATGCAGATGATGACATGGCAAAGTGCAACACGCAAGCAAAAGACATGGCAAAGACGGCGAATAACTGGCAGACAACTGGCGTCGAATCCGGGGCGTTACATCTGCTTCCCCAAGCCTCCACAATGGGAGCGAGTGCTCCCGGAGTGGAGCCACCCGGTGCTCCAGGAACTCCCTCAGGAGCGTGGCCCTGGTCAGCTTTGCCGCCCCCAGGTTGCTTGGCCTCAGGTCCGCGTCCATCCTCTTCAGCACCGCCCTCGCGTGCAGGTCAACAAGCTCCGCTCGAGAACACGCATCGACGGCCTTGGGCT
This sequence comes from Triticum dicoccoides, assembly GCF_002162155.2. Classification (NCBI taxonomy): domain Eukaryota; kingdom Viridiplantae; phylum Streptophyta; class Magnoliopsida; order Poales; family Poaceae; genus Triticum; species Triticum dicoccoides. The sequence continues at coordinate 609,693,506 of NC_041391.1, read as the reverse complement.
GCCCCGTGGGCAGCACCAGTCGGGGGTGGAGGCGCCCGACACCCACCATGACCCACTTGCTCCGGAAGCCCTCGATCCTCTTCCCGGGCTTCGAGATGGCGTTGGAGCCGGAGTATGCGATAAAACTCGTGCATGCGGAGATGGGACCGCGAGAAACCCAGAGGTAAAAGTAATGGCGCAGCAAGGCCACTCAGGGCTTTACCCCAACGTGAGCCTCACAATAGTAGGCGAAAATCGCCAGGAGAAGAACAGAGTTGGGGTGGAGGTGCAGAGCTTGCAAGTTGTACACGCGAAGAACAGCAAGGAAGAACTCGGAAAAAGGGGGCACCAGACCAGCAATGATGGCGCTCACAAAAAGCGGGTAGAAGGTGCTCCCCTTGCCTTCAGGATGGTCGGAGCCGGCCTTGAACACAGTCGCTCCCGCGTTGCCCTGTGCCACCGTCCTCAGGCGCATGAGGGCAAGATTCTTCTCTGACACATTCGGGGGATCCAGAGCCGGCGAGTACCAGGCCTCGGTCGGGGTCTTGCGAGGCGCCATGGCTTGCCAGATGGGAAGGATTGAGGCAGATCTAGAGGATTTCGGAAGCAGGAAGGAGAAGAGCGAGAAAGGTGATCTAGAGCAAGGCAGGCGACAACAGAGCAGGTAAGTCTGGCCCGGGCACCTCTTTTTGTCCGAAGGGCGGTTGCCGAGGCGTCGTGGGGAAGCGGAGACGCCCACGTCCAATCAATCGCCATGCAGCGCCCAAGGCCGCAGGCTGTTGGGGCCCGTGGCGCTTCGCACTTGCCCCTTTGCTTCTCTACTAAGCCAAATTTGGGTGTGCCTTGGGCCCAGGGGCTACTGTCGGCGTTCTGGGAACGGGGGTCCCCAGACTTGCCTTCCTGTGGCCTGCGGCGTGGCTCAAATGGGGGCCCAGCACAACCCACCTTTATCAGCTCAAGCTCAAGACCCTCGCAAGGGGCCAAGCCTCGCGGGGCGGACGACAGGAAGCTTCCTCAGGAGCAGCCTCCTCCGGCAGGCTCGCGAGGAGGCGGGGAGATCAAGGCAGGGTACCTCCCAAGGAGCCCGTGACGCAAGCCACGACGATCGAGACTAGGCGGGCGCCGTCCTGCATAGTGTCCTTGTTTCCCTTTCGGTGCAAAGGGGGCAAGCACAGACCGAGGCATCAGGCAAAGGTTACCATTTCGGTGCAACAAGACCCAGACCAGCAGAACAGCAGGATGGAGGTCAGTGGAGCCCAGGACACCGTCATCGTCAGAGCCTTTGGCAGCCGAAGACCAACTTGTCACATCCCTAGTTCTGGTACGCACTAGGCTAGCCCTTCCATGTGAGCATCATGTTTAAATTCAAATGAAACTTGAATTGAGGAATTTTCAAAAGCCTCAGAAAACCTCTAAAAATAACCAACATTTAAATCTCATCAAATGAGTCCAAGAAAATGTTCCTGTTATTCTGTGAAAATATTGGCGTGAGGTAAAATTCAAACCAATATTTTCATAGTCACGAAAATAATTTATTTTGGGTCTTTGATTTAAATCAATAATATATTTGGGTTGGAATTATTTCTGCTATATAAGAAATAATGTTCAAATATTTTGTAAGTTTGCATGTGACCTTGGACTAGCTCTCTGAGCTCACATAAAAATTTACATAAAGTTTTAAAATGGTTAATTTCCAAACTCAACCAAACCAAAATAACAGAAATAGAAAAACTAAAATAAGAGAGAGAGAGACTCACTTGGGCACTTACCTGGCGCCCACCAAGCCCACCTGGGCCTCACCTGTGCTGGCCCAGCCCATCCCTCTCCTCCCTGTCGTCTTCCTCCCCTGCCAGGAGGACGAATGCGCGTGTGGCCGATGCGCGCGCCCACGCGCCCAGGCCACCTCCTGCCTCTCTGCCTGTCTCCCCGTCGCCCTGAGGATGCCACGCACCCTCCTGGACCCTCCTCGCTCTCTCCCTCACCCTCACTTCCCCCTGGATCCCTCTCTCTTCCCCATCGAGCGGGGCTCGTCGCCACCGACGCCGTTCACCGTAGCCACCGCCTCCCCCTGAACCTCTCTCCGCCTCCAGAAGATCTCCCACGATCACCTCTTCCTCCTCGACGAGTCACGCGAGCTCGTCCGCCCTGCATCGCTGCCTGCGTCGCCTTCTTCTCCCTCCGGCCACCGAGATCGCCGGCGACCTCCCGTCATCACCAGCCCCTCCCCGAGCTCGCCGACCGCCTCGCCCGAACCGCCGTGAGCTTCTACGCCGTCTCCCCCTCTTCTTTGCGTCGTTTGCGCCCTGTAACCGCCTCCTCCACCAGAGCCGAGATGCTCCGCCACAAGAGCTTGTCGCCGGCGTTGCTCTGGTGACCATTTGGTCGTGTCAATGTGCCAATCACGTCCGCCACACCGCGTAGTGCCTCGCCCGCGCTTTAGTCTGCGTGTTTGCTCGCTGCAGCCGCGGCCCCGTGCACAGCCGAACTCCGGCCGCCGCTGTCGAGCTCGCCGGTGTCGTTTTCGGCGTCCCCGTGTCCAAGCACTCGCACCAGTGGATGCGGTAGCTCCCCAGCTACGCGTAGCGCATCTCCGCCGTCGATTTGGTCGACGGAGGACCAAATCCGAAGCCCACCGCCGCATCTGGCCTCGCTGGCGGCTAAACACCGGCGTGTTGACCACTTTGACCGGCGGGGTTTGACTCGTTTGACCCCCCACGGTCACTGACGTGCGGGCCCGTCTCTGTTAACCTTTAGTTAGATTTAGATTAGTGCTAATTAACCCTGACAGTTAGTTTAGTCACTAACCAGTGGGCCCAGGCCCTAATTAACCTAGGTTAGTGCTAACGTAACACTAACTAACCCTGTTAGTTAGCTGTTACACTGACATGTGGGCCCCAGCCGTCAGGTTTAACCTTGGCTGGCGCCTTTGACCTGATGACGTCACCCCGA
>NC_041391.1:609689651-609690069 GCF_002162155.2 Triticum dicoccoides | reverse complement strand
TGACGTAGTTAATCTTTTTCTGTATTTATTTTTATTCAGCAAATCCAGAAAATTGCCTAAACTTCCAAAATTCATAGAAATTAATCTGTAACTCCAAATGAAATAAGTTATATATGAAAAATGATCGGAAAAATCCAATCTATCCATCTGCACTGGTTTCATGCATGTTTGAGCAACTTAAACCTGCTTTTTATATCAAAACATGATAATGCACTTTATTAAGTCATAGTTTCAATTTGAACTTAAACTTTGGGTTCAAACTAACTCAAACCCATCTGATTATAGTTGCATTAGCCCAACACACTCATTTTGCCATGTCATGATCATGCATCATATTGTGCATTGCATTGATTGTGTTCCCTTCTGTGTTGCCGGTATTTGAGCCCCTCTCGATAGACGTGGTTCCGACGATGAGTTC
>NC_041391.1:609613058-609689162 GCF_002162155.2 Triticum dicoccoides | reverse complement strand
ATGACACCAATGAAGATCTATATTATCTTCAGAAGTGCCAGGCAAGCAAAACCCCCTTGTTCATTCCGATACAATCCTACTCTCTCGCTCCTGCTCTCTTTTACTGCATTAGGACAACAACGATTCATCTGTTACTTGCTGCGGTAGCTGAACCCCTTTATCCTCTGCATGACCTGTCATTGCCACAGTAAATAGATAAAACCCACTAGCATGAGTAGGAGTTGTTTGAGCCCTGTTGTGCCTACTCATTCGTGCTTGTTTGTCATGCCTGCTACTGCTTAGAGTTGAGTCAGGTCTGATTCATCAGGGATGAATCAGAGGTGTGTGAACATGTCCTACTATGTGTGAGCTAAGTGTGTGAACACGATTTGGTGAAGGTAGCGGTGAGAGGTCATGTAGGAGTACATGGTGGGTTGTCTCATTGAAACCGTCCTCAGGAACTGAGTTCTGTGTTTGTGATCCATGAACAACTACTACCACACATTGGGATCGTTAATTGACTCTCTCGACTTATTAACCAACTTGATCTCTGTCCAGGAGTCGCAACTAGTTTCTGGTGTTGGTAGGTAGTGTTAGTAGTCTACCAAGTGGTACCCGGTACAGGTGGGCTTGGGACAGACTAGGCATCGTGGCACGGTGTACCAAGCGTAGATCCACCCGTCGAGGTGGGCTTGGGAACCCTGCTCACATCGTTTGGGGCCGTGAGCGACACCCCGGCCGGATCTCCTTGCGGATGGAACCCGAATAGGCGATAAACCTGGACTAGAAACTTGTGTGGTTAGTCAGGTCGTGGCTGACACCCTCGCCAGGCTTCCGCTTGAAGGTTGCCGAGATACATGACGTGTACATGGCGGTAAATGGCGAGAGCGTGTGTGAAGAAGTACACCCCTACAGGGTTAATATGATCTATTCGAATAGCCATGTCCGCGGTAAAGGACTTCTGGGTTGCCTGTACAGTTCATAGACAAGTGAAAGTGGATACACTAAAATGCGCAAGATAAGTGTGAGTGCTATGGATGGCGTTCTCGTAGGGAGACGGGAGCGGATCCATAGTGGTGTATTGATATGCTGAATATGTGGACTCGTGTGCGCCACCTCAAAAGAGTTACTTGCAGTCGTAGTTCAGGTTAGCCACCGAGTCAAAGCTGGCTTGCTGCAGTTAAACTCCACCACCCCCTTTGTTGATAATGATGCATATGTAGTTAGTTCTGATGTAAGTCTTGATGGGTACATTTGTACTCATTTTGCCTATTTTACGTTTTTGTACAGAGACTTCAGTCTCGCTAGTAGTTCTGCGTGGACTTCGACATTTAGCTTGTTACCTCAGCTACGATCTTGTGCCCTCGGCGGGATCTGGTAGATAGTCAGGCTTCTCAGCCTTTTTCATCTGTAGTTGTCTGTACTCAGACATGTTAAGCTTCTGCTTGTGCTTTGACTTGTATGCTCTGAATGTTGGGTCATGAGACCCATGTTTGTAATATCTCGTTCCTCGGAGCCTATTGAATAAATACTTGAGTTGTAGAGTCATGTTGTGATGCCATGTTGTATTTGCACATATTGAGCATATTGTGTGTATGTTATTGAAATGCTTGGTATGTGTGGGATCTGACTATCTAGTTGTTTATCCTTAGTAGCCGCTCTTACCGGGAAATGTCTCCTAGTGCTTCCACTGAGCCATGGTAGCTTGCTACTGCTTCGGAACACTTAGGCTGGCCGGCATGTGTCCTTCTTCGTTCCTGTGTCTATCCCTTCCGGGAAATGTCACGCGATGAATACCGGAGTCCTGTTAGCCCGCTACAGCCCGGTTCACCGGAGTCCTGCTAGCCCAGTGCTACAGCCTGGATCCACTCGCTGATGACCGACACGTTCGATGTTGGGTCATGGATGCCTGTCCCTGTAAGTTTGTGCCACTTTGGGTTTATGACTAGCCATGTCAGCCCGGGCTCCTTATTATATGGATGGTAGCGACACTATCATATACATGTGCCAAAAGGCGCAAACGGTCCCGGGCAACGTTAAGGCGACACCCGTGGGGATACCGTGCGTGAGGCCGCAAAGTGATATGAGGTGTTACATGCTAGATCAATGTGGCATTGAGTCGGGGTCCTGACAGCTTTGGTATCAGAGCTTGACTGCCTGTAGGATTACCAAGCCAAACTGGTCGAAGTTGAGTCTAGAAATTCTTTAGTTGTATAAGGGAATTGATTGTGGTATGGAACGTAAGGCTCTTTTTACTCCTTTACCTTATGTCCCTCTTCTTCTCTACGGGGTTAAGAACTAGGCCTTCTCTTCTTTCTATCAGGATCACGTGTTACTAATCCGTAGACTTATAGGATTGTTGGTTTCAAGCCTCAGTTAAGTTCCTACTACTTCCGTATGTTAATTGTTGATCTCGAAACCTTGATATTGTGTTTCTGAGTGGCGATGCCACCATTTTTGTAGCATGTCTAAATTCTTTTGAGCATTTACAGCCGTTATGCTGTCCGAGTCATCCCAGGTTTCTAAAGAGTCTGATGCATTTGCAAAATCCTTTCCCTCTGGTTTTGATGTCCTTTTAGGCCAGGTTAATCACACTAATTGCTAAGTTGAGGTACTCTATTGCCTCGGCATTTATGTTGGAGCTATTATTATGACCTTAGGTGTCTAGAGTATCACCTAGTAATCTAGCCATGTTCCGTGTTCTAGTGTGATGATTATGGCCATCATTCTCGAAAGCATCCCGTGATGCCATTTAGTAGTAGGTATTCTACTCCTTGGGTTTTGAACCCGAGATTCACCCTACTTACCTCGTGTTGATAGTGTTGCTAGTTCCTTTAGGATATTAGTAACCTTTGCGATAGTCCTCGAGGTCCGTGGTATATCGTTCTTCCAAATACCATGAACCATTCTTGGCAGGAGTTCTTTTGAACCAAAAGATCACAACTAGAGGGCTCTTGATGAGTTCTCCATTCTATGTTGTGACTCTGCCAGTCCTACCTCTCTGCATGGATTGTTCGGAAGAAATATGTTGAACTTGGCTTGACATACTAATCTATGCATCCACAACTCAGAAAGATATATGTTCCTTTGAGTTGTCCCTCTCTTTAGTTGTATTCTGACCTTTGTCTATCAGTTGATAGTCAAGAGTATGCATGCATTCATTCATCGATGCCTATTAATGTTGTGGTCCGTCAAGCCATTCTATCCCGGAATGACTAGGAGAAACAAACTCCAGTACCTCATCCACATCCAGCATTGGGTCAAAGTAGTTGTACCTCGCAGATCAAAATACAATCCAGCTTCTGGTCTATTCTACCTTGAAGTATTACCATCTTTACATCAGGAATGTCATGGGAATTGCACACCATCCTATGAACTCTTGATATAGTGATACTTCTCACTCTCATTATTGATTTCTCGTCTCCCGTGTTGTTGCAACCGGAATGCCGACATGTGAACTATGATGTGTGAAATCAATACCCCTAGCAACCATGTTGCTTAGTGGTTAATGGAAGGAAATCTCATTCTTAGTGTGTTGGTTATGGAATCATCATTCTAAGATTGATCGTGCTACCTAGTCCTTATTTCCGGTGCACCCTCTGATCAATGAGTTAGGATTGCATCAATCCCTCGCTCTGTTGATCATATCGTCTTGCCCTGAAAAGCAAGATTGTTCTCGAGCTTAGTAACATATCGGTGGTTCATGATTTTCCAAATATCTTCTCAGAAGTATCACCAGATCGTCACCTGACCGCTATGTTGAGTTCGAGATCAAGAATGTTTCTTGTAAACCACCCCTTCTCCAAGAATCTGTGTGGGATACCTCTGAGCTAGTTGGTCAAGCTAAACAACAACTTGGAGAGTTGGAAGATAAAAGCTTGTCTGATCTAGATCATGTTAAGGGATATCTTTTTGTGTGTGTGTGTGTTGAAGAAAGATGATATCTTCATCAAATGGTCCTTGTGATCAGTTGTTGGACCTATTGTCTTACCCCATCTTTGATTTGAGTATGGGCTATCATCAAATCAAGTTAGAACCAACGATATTCATAATGTTGTCTTACTCGTGGTTGATTCCTTGAGCATACACCATTACATCTTTGGGTCTGACCAATACTATCACATTGTTCACATAATGGTGGAAGTCCAGTGATATGGAAATTCCGATGAGTTGTTGTTGAGCCCATCAGCGGCATTTTGTCTCCACCATGATTCGTGTTGAACATCAGGCTAGTGTTGGAAACTTTGTAAGCAACGCCTTCGTGTTTCGTTCATGAAGCTTATGCTTGGATGGAAGAAGTGACTTCCTCGAATTCATGTGCATTTGGTGCAAGTTGCCGCCGTGAGTTCGAGAAAGATTGTTTTTGTTTCCTCTGGTACCATCCCAAATCAATTATGCATGTGTGAATGTATTCTATGGTTTGGTAGATTAATTACCTCCACTCCATATGTATTCCCTAGCACACCAAGCCACCGATTGACTTGTTCAAGGAAAAGAAGTCTATGCTTGGGATCTAATCCATGGACTTGCGTAAAGACTTCGAAATCCTCGATGATGGTTCCCAACCTGAACTCGGTAGTGTTTTATTATAGGACTACTATGTGGTCATGCTTGTCTCGGACAACGTGTTCACATGTTGTAGCAGAACCAGCTCATGTTTTGGAGCTTGCTGTCGCAGTTCATTCCCCGAGAATCTCGCAACATCGTCTCGTCGATTTGTGTTGCAGACTTTCATTTTCCTTCCTAGACTTGATGAGTCTAGAATATCCTGACGCCAACCAGATCTGAACCTCAGGCAGATATAATGGTTGGAGCATTTTCCAAGAACTATAATATTGGTCTCTCTAAACCTGTAAAGTGGATGTTGTGGCCAACACACCTAGCCGGAAGACCTGTTATTGTAGTATCTTGATTGAGGAAGTTGGCCACCTCCCCATAAGGATCTCATAGGGTTTACTTCAGTAGTTATTCCTTATGGACTCTTGTGTTCCCAAAGTCCGACCTTTTACTTTATGTTCTAGATGTCAAACCATATTTATGAATGGATTATGCTATCACATCAAGGAGAACATTAGAAGTGGAGTGCTAAATGTCTCTCGGTCAATCATCCAGATTTTGTTTCCATGGCCTCGCTAAGGTGAAATCTGAGAAAGTGTTATCTTTCCTTTGCATCTGCATCCTCCACCGGTATTCATCATGGTAGTATGTTGTGTTCCCAGGATCCTTGACACGGATATTGGTAAAACCTTGATCAATATGGAAATGCTGAAGTTCTTGAGAGCACGCGCAAGCAAAATCACCCCTTGTGTTGTCTTCAACAAGGTAATCCACATCATCCATACTAGTCCGAGCATGTCATTCTACCGAACTCCTCCAAATGATCGATTGTGGTTTGCCTTAAGCTGGTATAAAGAGTTTCAATGATCATTGAATCAAAGGTAATTCTTTTTGCCACTTAAGGGATAATTCTGCAAGTCACCTTCCCTAAGGTGCCCCGTTATGGTATCATGGAAACTCAACTCCTTGCTACACTGACAATTGGTTACCATCTTCTTAAGTGTGGAATTGTTGTCTATCTAGTGAATCCTCGTCACCTGTTCCACTCCATCCCTCTAGATGTGTGCTTTGTGTCTCGGCTTGAGAGATGTTGCTATGTCTCATTCCCTGAGTTGATCCTAAGTTGTTCGACCTTTAATAAGATCGATCCCTCTAGAGTTTTCCTTTCCCTTTCATTGTCATGTTAGTTGGAGTTCTCGGGGCAAGACATCGAGACAATGATGGTAATCGAGTCAACGTTCTTTGAAGTGCCACCTGGATTGTGAAGATTATGTTAGTTTGCGATCCCCCTTCATCTTACCCTACGCTTGAATCTCGGGACGAGATTCTTGTTTAGTAGGGGTGAGCTGTCACATACCTAGTTCTGGTATGCACTAGGCTAGCCCTTCCATGTGAGCATCATGTTTAAATTCAAATGAAACTTGAATTGAGGAATTTTCAAAAGCCTCAGAAAACCTCTAAAAATAACCAACAGTTAAATCTCATCAAATGAGTCCAAGAAAATGTTCCTGTTATTCTATGAAAATATTGGTGTGAGGTAAAATTCAAACCAATATTTTCAGAGTCACAGAAATAATTTATTTTGGGTCTTTGATTTAAATCAATAATATATTTGGGTTGGAATTATTTCTGCTATATAAGAAATAATGTTCAAATATTTTGTAAGTTTGCATGTGACCTTGGACTATCTCTCTGAGCTCACATAAAAATTTACATAAAATTTTAAAATGGTTTAGTTTCCAAACTAAACCAAAACAAAATAACAGAAATAGAAAAACTAAAATAAGAGAGAGAGAGAGACTCACCTGGGCACTTACCTGGCGCCCACCAAGCCCACCTGGGCCTCACCTGTGCTGGCCCAGCCCATCCCTCTCCTCCCTGTCGTCTTCCTTCCCTGCCAGGAGGACGAATACGCGTGTGGCCGACGCGCGCGCCCACGCGCCCAGGCCACCTCCTGCCTCTCTGTGTGTCTCCCCGTCGCCCTGAGGATGCCACACACCCTCCTGGACCCTCCTCGCTCTCTCCCTCACCCTCACTTCCCCCTGGATCCCTCTCTCTTCCCCGCCGAGCGGGGCTCATCGCCACCAACGCCGTTCACCGTAGCCACCGCCTCCCCCTGAACCTCTCTCCGCCTCCAGAAGATCTCCCACGACCACCTCTTCCTCCTCGACGAGTCACGCGAGCTCGTCCGCCCTGCATCGCCGCCTGCATCGCCTTCTTCTCCCTCCGGCCACCGAGATCGCCGGCGACCTCCCATCATCACCAGCCCCTCCCCGAGCTCGCCGACCGCCTCGCCCGAACCGCCGTGAGCTTCCACGCCGTCTCCTCCTCTTCTTTGTGTCGTTTGAGCCCTCTAACCGCCTCCTCCACCGGAGCCGAGATGCTCCGCCGCAAGAGCTTGTCGCCGGCGTTGCTCCAGTGACCATTTGGTCGCGTCAATGTGCCAATCACGTCCGCCGCACCGCATAGTGCCTCGCCCGCGCTATAGTCCGCGGGTTTGCTCGCTGCAGCCGCGGCCCCGTGCACAGCCGAACTCTGGCCGCCGTTGTCGAGCTCGCCGGCATCGTTTCCGGCGTCCCCGTGTCCAAGCACTCGCACCAGTGGATGCGGTAGCTCCCCAGCTACGTGTAGCGCATCTCCGCCGTCGATTTGGTCGACGGAGGACAAATCCGAAGCCCGCCGCCGCATCTGGCCTCGCCGGTGGCTAAACGCCAGCGTGTTGACCGCTTTGACCGGTGGGGTTTGACTCGTTTGACCTGGGGTTTGACCCCCCAGGGTCACTGACGTGCGGGCCCGTCTCTGTTAACCTTTAGTTAGACTTAGATTAGTGCTAATTAACCCTGACAGTTAGTTTAGTCACTAACCAGTTGGCCCAGGCCCTAATTAACCTAGGTTAGTGCTAACGTAACACTAACTAACCCTGTTAGTTAGCTGTTACACTGACATGTGGGCCCCAGCCATCAGGTTTAACCTTGCCTGGCGCCTTTGACCTGATGACGTCACCCCGACGTCATGCTGACGTAGTTAATCTTTTTCTGTATTTATTTTTATTCAGCAAATCCATAAAATTGCCTAAACTTCTAAAATTCATAGAAATTAATCTGTAACTCCAAATGAAATAAATTATATATGAAAAATGATCAGACAAATCCAATCTATCCATCTGCACTGGTTTTCATGCATGTTTAAGCAACTTAAACCTGCTGTTTATATCAAAACATGATAATGCACTTTATTAAGTCATAGTTTCAATTTGAACTTAAACTTTGGGTTCAAACTAACTCAAACCCATCTTATTATAGGTGCATTAGCCCAACACACTCATTTTGCCATGTCATGATCATGCATCATATTGTGCATTGCATTGATTGTGTTCCCTTCTGTGTTGCCAGTATTTGTCCCCTCTCGATAGACGTGGTTCCGACGATGAGTTCGATGACACCAATGAAGATCTATATTATCTTCAGAAGTGCCAGGCAAGCAAAACCCCCTTGTTCATTCCGATACAATCCTACTCTCTCGCTCCTGCTCTCTTTTACTGCATTAGGACAACAACGATTCATCTGTTACTTGCTGCGGTAGCTGAACCCCTTTATCCTCTGCATGACGTGTCATTGCCACAGTAAATAGATTAAACCCACTAGCATGAGTAGGAGTTGCTTGAGCCCTGTTGTGCCTACTCATTCATGCCTGTTTGTCATGCCTGCTACTGCTTAGAGTTGAGTCAGGTCTGATTCATCGGGGATGAATCAGAGGTGTGTGAACATGTCTTACTATGTGTGAGCTAAGTGTGTGAACACGATTTGGTAAAGGTAGCGGTGAGAGGCCATGTAGGAGTACATGGTGGGTTGTCTCATTGAAACCGTCCTCAGGAACTGAGTTCTGTGTTTGTGATCCATGAACAGCTACTACCACACATTGGGATCCTTAATTGACTCTCTCGACTTATTAACCAACTTGATCTCTGTCCAGGAGTCGCAACTAGTTTCTGGTGCTTGTAGGTAGTGTTAGTAGTCTACCAAGTGGTACCCGGTATAGGTGGGCTTGGGACAGACTAGGCACCATGGCACGGTGTACCAAGCGTAGATCCACCCGTCGAGGTGGGCTTGGGAACCCTGCTCACATCGTTTGGGGCCGTGAGTGACACCCCGGCCGGATCTCCTTGCGGATGGAACCCGAATAGGCGATAAACCTGGACTAGAGACTTGTGTGGTTAGTCAGGTCGTGGACGACACCCTCGCCAGGCTTCCGCTTGAAGGTTGCCGAGACACATGACGTGTACATGGCGGTAAGTGGCGAGAGCATGTGTGAAGTAGTACACCCCTGCAGGGTTAATATGATCTATTCGAATAGCCGTGTCCGCGGTAAAGGACTTCTGGGTTGCCTGTACAGTTCATAGACAAGTGAAAGTGGATACTCTAAAATGTGCAAGATAAGTGTGAGTGCTATGGATGGCGTTCTCGTAGGGAGACGGGAGCGGATACATAGTGGTGTATTGATATGCTGAATATGTGGACTCGTGTGCGCCACCTCAAAAGAGTTACTTGCAGTCGTAGTTCAGGTTAGCCACCGAGTCAAAGCTGGCTTGCTGCAGTTAAACTCCACCACCCCCTTTGTTGATAATGATGCATATGTAGTTAGTTCTGATGTAAGTCTTGCTGGGTACATTTGTACTCACGTTTGCCTATTTTACGTATTTGCAGGGAGACTTCAGTCTCGCTAGTAGTTCCGCGTGGACTTCAACGTTTAGCTTGTTACCTCAGCTACGATCTTGTGCCCTCGGTGGGATCTGGTAGATAGTCAGGCTTCTCAGCCTTTTTCATTTGTAGTTGTCTGTACTCAGACATGTTAAGCTTCTGCTTGTGCTTTGACTTGTATGCTCTGAATGTTGGGTCATGAGACCCATGTTTGTAATATCTCGCTCCTCGGAGCCTATTGAATAAATACTTGAGTTGTAGAGTCATGTTGTGATGCCATGTTGTATTTGCACATATTGAGCATATTGTGTGTATGTTATTGAAATGCTTGGTATGTGTGGGATCTGACTGGCTAGTTGTTTATCCTTAGTAGCCTCTCTTACCGGGAAATGTCTCCTAGTGCTTCCACTAAGCCATGGTAGCTTGCTACTGCTCCGGAACACTTAGGCTGGCCGGCATGTGTCCTTCTTCGTTCCTGTGTCTGTCCCTTCCGGGAAATGTCACGCGATGAATACCGGAGTCCTGTTAGCCCGCTACAGCCCGGTTCACCGGAGTCCTGCTAGCCCAGTGCTACAGCCTGGATCCACTCGCTGATGACCGACACGTTCGATGCTAGGTCATGGATGCCTGTCCTTGTAAGTTTGTGCCACTTTGGGTCTACGACTAGCCATGTCAGCCCAGGCTCCTTATCATATGGATGCTAGCGACACTATCATATACGTGTGCCAAAAGGCACAAACGGTCCCGGGCAAAGGTAAGGCGACAGCCGTGGGGATACCGTGCGTGAGGCCGCAAAGTGATATGAGGTGTTACATGCTAGATCAATGTGGCATTGAGTCGGGGTCCTGACACAACTTTAGTGAGGATAAGTGTACTAGATGTTCCCCTTCAAAATGGCCAAGTGTTGGCGCCCTTCTCGCTCATTATTTGGGAAGAGGCCCAGGGCCTCCATCTATAAATAGGACTAGCCACCCACAGGGTAGAGGCATCTAGGAATCGCATTGAGCATCTATCTCAAGAAGACGCGACTAGAGAGAGGCGACTGAACTCACCCTAGCAGTTCATCACACCAGCTCAAGATCAGCCCCTCGCGAGGCTGTTCTCCCTTTGTACTATTAATCATCAGCCCCTGAGGCAATCCACCACACCACACACCGGAGTAGGGTATTACACCACAATGGTGGCGTGAACCAGTATAAATCTCGCGTCCCTTGTGTGTTCTTCTTTCAAGCCTAGATCGTTGCGAGACTTCGACGCGTGAGCTGGTAGGGGAAAGATCTTCGTGCGCACCCCAGTGTTCGAACCTCAAGGGTCTGCCGGAACCTGAAATCCGACAATGAGCTCTTGGGGAGGAGCGATGCGCTGTCTGGCCGAAACCCTCGCCGCCACCGATGAAGCGTCGCCACGCCCCCTCGCCATGGCAGAAGAAAGGAGAAAGCAGGAATGGGGAGAGGTAGATGGCGAAGGGTTGAGAGGCATCGTTCCTCCCGCTCCCCTCTTTATAAAGGGGCATGGGCGAGGCTCGGTCACCCCCTCTCGGCCAATCCGGCCCGTTGAAGTGACAGCAAGCAGGGCCGTCGACCGCCCACCCCGCTGCATTGAAGCCGCGTGGGAATCGACCCACGCACGTGCACGACTTCTCACATCCCGCGCGCCTATCATTCACCCTGTGTCATGCATGCAGCGAACATGGCGCGAGGGATAGGCGCAGTGGGACGCATGGAGTGACGGTTCCCAAGTGAGGGCAGTAAATGAGCAGCGGCCCTGCGGTCTCAAAGAGACATGCAAGCTGCCTCTTTATTGTCTGCCACGGGATGACGCCAGCATGCTTCCATCATGCGTGTGCACAACCCCCACGTCACGCGTTCAACACGGGTCGTGGGGAAGCGCAGCAGACGGAGCAGTTACCACGGTAAAAATCTGCCCCAACTGCCCGCGCACCGTTCTGGGCCTGGCCCAACAACGTACTGCGCTTATGTATGGCCCAATCCCGGGGGCTCCTGTCAGTGTACAAAAGTAGGGGCTCTGCTTTTGACCCCTTTACTTGTGCACGGGCAGTCAGAGCCACCCGCCACGGCCACACATAACAGGGAAGGGAAGCTAGAGAGAAGTCGAAGGCACAAGACAAGCAAAGCAACGACAAGGACCAAGGCCACAAAGATCGGATGGACGAAGCAGGTTTCCTGGCAAGGACCCTTGTCTGGGCAGCCTCAGCAGCCCCGGCAAGACCCTTTCCGGGGCAGCTTGCCCACACCAACTGAGTGAGCCACCTTTGAGCCCACCAACGCTAAACAGGCGCATTGGGACAAGGCTCGGGAGGCAGCTCCATGGTGGCATGCAGATCTTTGTGAAGACAAAGAATAGTCAAGATCAAATGAGGATGGGGAGGCAACCATCGTCACCGAAGAAACCCACAAGACCCCTAGCAAGATCCTTGCCGGGGACGCCAGCGCACCACGGCAAGACCCTTGCCGGGCCGCCCGACAAAACCCTCGCCAAGGACGCCAGTAGGGCCACTGCCAGGCCCACGCCAGCCAAGTCTCCGCCACCGTTCACATGCAGCTGCCGACCCAACCAGCTGGGTAGGCACGTGCGTGGCAACATGCAGCCCTTCATGGAGGCTCCACCACCGCGCCACCTCAGCTGCCTGCCTGCCTACATGGCACCGCATGCATCGCTGGACAGGGCGCGTGTCGAAGCAAGGAGGAACGGCGACGGACGGGATGGGCCTCGCCCCCGTCCCAGATAAAGTGAACGGACACCTAAGCCTCGCATTAAATGCACTTTGTCATGTAATACCAGCGATAAGCTCACAGCGCTGTAGCACTTTCCACCTCCTGTGTGCCACTGTGGCAGCCGCTTTCACCTATAAAAGGAGGCCCATGGCGCACTGGAGAAGGATTCGGCTCTTTCAAACCTACCAGCACCCAGAGCTAGTTCAAGAGCTCAAGAACACTAAATACATCCACCAAAGCAGGATCTTAGGGTTCTACGCATCTTTGCGGCCCGAACCTGTTAAATCCCCTTTGTGTCGTCTGTTAGTCCCGCTCTTCTCACGATCCCCATGTCCCGCAACCGTAGTAGGGATTCCAGTGATCCCATAGGTGTCATTTCCCACCGACATCCCAGCACTCTCCATGACGAGGAGGGAGTAGTTCACCCTCGGGGCTGAGGGTATGTACCAGTAGCTATATGTTTGATCTCTCTCTCTCTCTCTCTCTCTCTCTCTCTCTCTCTCTCTCGTGTTCTTGAGGTGATATGATCTTGATGTATCACGAGCTTTGCAATTATAGTTGGATCTTACGATGTTTCTCCCCATCTACTCTCTTGTAATGGATTGATTTTTCCCTTTGAAGTTATCTTATCGTATTGAGTCTTTAAGGATTTGAGAACACTTGATGTATGTCTTGTCGTGCTTATCTGTGGTGACAATGGGATATCACGTGATCCACTTGATGTGTGTTTTGGTGATCAACTTGCGGGTTCCGCCCATGAACCTATGCATAGGGGTTGGCACACGTTTTCGTCTTGAATCTCCGGTAGAAACTTTGGGGCACTCTTTGAAGTACTTTGTGTTGGTTGAATAGATGAATCTGAGATTGTGTGATGCATATCGTATAATCATGCCCACGGATACTTGAGGTGACAATGGAGTATCTAGGTGACATTAGGGTTTTGGTTGATTTGTTTCTTAAGGTGTTATTCTAGTACGAACTCTATGATAGATCGAACGGAAAGAATAGCTTCGTGTTATTTTACTACGGACTCTTGAATAGATCGAGCAGAAAGGATAACTTTGAGGTGGTTTCGTACCCTACCATAATCTCTTCGTTTGTTCTCCGCTATTAGTGGCTTTGGAGTGACTCTTTGTTGTATGTTGAGGGATTGTTATATGATCTATCTATGTTATTATTGTTGAGAGAACATGCACTAGTGAAAGTATGAACCTTAGGCCTTGTTTTGAAGCATTGCAATATTGTTTGTGCTCACTTTTATCATTAGTTACCTTCCTGTTTTTATATTTTCAGATTACAGAAACCTATATCTACCATCCATATTGCACTTGTATCACCATCTCTTCGCCGAACTAGTGCACCTATACAATTTACCATTGTATTGGGTGTGTTGGGGACACAAGAGACTCTTTATTATTTGGTTGCAGGGTTGTTTGAGAGAGACCATGTTCATCCTACGCCTCCCACGGATTGATAAACCTTAGGTCATCCACTTGAGGGAAATTTGCTACTGTCCTACAAACCTGTGCACTTGGAGGCCCAACAACGTCTACAAGAAGAAGGTTGTGTAGTAGACATCAAGATCTTTTCTAGCGCCGTTGCCGGGTAGGTGAGTGCTTGAAGGTATATCTTTAGGTCTTGCAATCGAATCTTTTTGTTTCTTGTTTTATCACTATTTTAGTCTATAAAAGAAAACTACAAAAAAATGGATTTGAGTTTGTCTCATACGCTTCATCTTTTTATTATCTTTCGTGAGTATGATGGAAAGGAAAATTGTGCTCAATTTCTAGAAGAAGAATGCATTAAAATGTTTGGTACTAAATCTTTGGATGATGAGCATGATTGCAATGTTGTTAGTGTGAATCCTTGAATATCCATAGTACTAATGATGATTGCACTAGTTATGATGAAAATGTCTCTTATAAGCATGTCGATTTTTGTGGAGAGCATTGGGTTTGCATGGATACACCTATTGGTGAACGTAGTAATTTCAAAAAATTTCCTACGCACACGCAAGATCATGGTGATGATATAGCAACGAGGGGAGAGTGTTGTCTACGTACCCTCGTAGATCGAAGCAGAAGCGTTGACGCAATGTAGAGGAAGTAGTCGTACGTCCTCCTGGTCCAACCGATCCAAGCACCGTTACTCCGGCACCTCCGAGTTCTTGACACACGTACAGCTCGATGACGCACCCCCTATCTCCGATCTAGCAGAGGCGCAGGGGGGAGTTCCGTCAGCACGACGGCGTGGTGACGTTCTTGATGTTCTCCTGTCGCAGGGCTTCGCCTAAGCACCGCTACAATATGACCGAGGTGTAATATCGTGGAGGGGGGCACCGCACACGGCTAAGGAACGATCTCAATGATCAACTTGTGTGTCTAGGGTGCCCCCCTACCCCCGTATATAAAGGAGGGAGGGAGGAGGTGGCCGGCCCAAGGGGGGTGCGCCATAGGGAGGGGGAAACCTACTCCAAGTAGGTTTCCCCTCCTTTTCCTAATCCAACTTGGAGGGGGAAGGAAGGAGTACTAGTAGTAGGAAGGAAGAGAGGGAAGGAGAAAGGAAAGGGGGGGGCGGCCCCCCTCCCCAATTCGGATTGGGCTTGGGGGGGTGCGCCCGCCTCCCTTGCTCCTTCTCCCTTCCTTCCACTTGGGCCCAATAAGGCCCATATACTTACCGGGGGTTCCGGTAACCTCCCGGAGCTCCGGTATATTCCCAAACTCTCCCGGAACCTTTCCGGTGTCCAAATATATCCGTCCAATATATCAATCTTTATGTCTCTACCATTTCGAGACTCCTCGTCATGTCCGTGATCATATCCGGGACTCCGAACAACCTTCGGTACATCAAAATACATAAATTCATAATATAACTGTCATCGAAACCTTAAGCGTGTGGACCCTACGGTTCGAGAACAATGTAGACATGACCGAGACACGTCTCTGGTCAATAACCAATAGCGGGACCTGGATGCTCATATTGGTTCCTACATATTCTACGAAGATCTTTATCGGTCAAACCGCTTAACAACATACTTTGTTCCCTTTGTCATCGGTATGTTACTTGCCCGAGATTTGATCGTCGGTATCCAATACCTAGTTCAATCTCGTTACTGGCAAGTCTCTTTACTCATTCTATAATACGTCATCTCATAACTAACTCATTAGTTACATGCTTGCAAGGCTTAGGTGATGAGTATTACCGAGAGGGCCCAGAGATACCTCTCCGACAATCGGGAGTGACAAATCCTAATCTCGAATTATGCCAACTCAACATGTACCTTCGGAAACACCTGCAGAGCACCTTTATAATCACCCAGTTATGTTGTGACGTTTGGTAGCACACAAAGTGTTCTTTCGATAAACGGGAGTTGCACAATCTCATAGTTGCAGGAACTTTGTATAAGTTATGAAGAAAGCAATAGCAGAATTCTAAACGATCTAGTGCTAGGCTAACAGAATGGGTCATGTCAATCACATCATTCTTCTAATGATGTGATCCCACTAATCAAATGAGAACACATGTCTATGGTCAGGAAACATGACCATCTTTGATTAATGAGCTAGTCAAGTAGAGGCATACTAGTGACTATATGTTTGTCTATGTATTCACACATGTATCATGTTTCCGGTTAATACAATTCTAGCATGAATAATAAACATTTATCATGATATGAGGAAATAAATAATAACTTTCTAATTGCCTCTAGGGCATATTTCCTTCAGTCTCCCACTTGCACTAGAGTCAATAATCTAGATTACATAGTAATGATTCTAACACCCATGGAGTCTTGGTGCTGATCATGTTTTGCTCGTGAGAGAAGCTTAGTCAACGGTTCCGTCACATTCAGAGCCGCATGTATTTTGCAAATATTCTATGTCTATAATGCTCTGCACGGAGCTATTCTAGCTAATTGCTCCCACTTTCAATATTTATCCAGATTGAGACTTAGAGTCTTCTGGATCGGTGTAAAAGTTTGCACTGATGTAACTTTTACAACAAACTCTTTTATCACCTCCATAATCGAGAAACATCTCCTTAGTCCTTACTAAGGATATTCTTGACCAATGTCCAGTGATCTACTCCTAGATCACTATCGTACTCCCTTGCCAGATTCAGAGCAAGGTATACAATAGGTCTGGTACATAGCATAGCATACTTTATAGAACCTATGACTGAGGCATAGGGAATGACTTTTCATTCTTTCTATTTTCTGCTGTGGTCGGGATTTGAGTCTTACTCAATTACCTTTGCAACACATGCAAGAACTCTTTCTTTGACTGTTCCATTTTGAACTATTTCAAAATCTTGCCAAGGTATGTACTCATTGAAAATCTTATCAAGCGTCTTGATCTATCTCAATAGATCTTGATGCTCAATATGTATGTAGCTTTTACTGAGGTCTTTTCTTTTAAAGAAATCCTTTAAAACACTCCTTTATGCTTTGCAGAAAAATTCTACATCATTTCTGATCAACAATATGTCACTCACATATACTAATCAGAAAGGCTGTAGTGCTCCCACTCACTTTATTGTAAATACAGGCTTCATCGTAAGTCCATATAAAACTATATGCTTTGATCAACTTATCAAAGCGTATATTCCAACTCTGAGATGCTTGCACCAGTCCATAGATGGATCGCTGGAGCTTGCATATTTTGTTAGCACCTTTAGGATTGACAAAACCTTCTGGTTGCATCATATACAACTCTTCTTTAATAAATCCTTTAAGGAATGCAGTTTTGACATCCATTTGCCAGATTTCATAAAATGTGGCAATTGCTAACATGATTTAGACAGAGTTAAGCATCGATACAAGTGAGAAAATCTCATCGTATTCAACACCTTGAACTTGTTGAAAACCTTTCGCAACAAGTCGAGCTTGGTAGATAGTAATACTACTATCAGTGTCCGTCTTCCTCTTGAAGATCCATTTATTTAACATGGCTTGCTGATCATCGAGCAAGTCAATCAAAGTCCATACTTTGTTCTCATACATGGATCATATCTCAGATTTTATGGCCTCGAGCCATTTCGCGGAATCTGGGCTCATCATCGCTTCCTCATAGTTCGTAGGTTCATCATGGTCTAGTAACATGACTTCTAGAACATGATTACTACACCACCCTGGTGCGGATCTTACTCTGGAAGACCTACGAGATTTTGTAGTAACTTGATCCGAAGTTTCATGATCAATATCACTAGCTTCCTCACTAATTGGTGTATTTGTCACAGGAACTGATTTCTGTGATGAACTACTTTCCAATAAGGGAACAGGTACAGTTACCTCATCAAGTTCTACTTTCCTCCCACTCACTTCTTTCGAGAGAAACTCCTTCTCTAGAAAGGATCCATTTTTAGCAATGAATGTTTTGCCTTCGGATCAGTGATAGAAGGATTACCCAACAGTTTCCTTTGGGTATTCTATGAAGACGCACTTCTCCGATTTGGGTTCGAGCTTATCAGGTTGAAAAACTTTTTTATATAAGCATCGCAACACCAAACTTTAAGAAACGACAGCTTAGGTTTACTGCTAAACCATAGTTCATACGGTGTCCTCTCAACAGATTTAGATGGGGCCCTTTTAAACGTGAATGCAGCTGTCTCTAATGCATGATCCCAAAACGATATTGGTAAATCGGTAAGAAACATCATAGATCGCACCATATCTTATAAAATACGATTACGACGTTCGGACACACCATAATGTTGTAGTGTTCCAGGTTGCGTGAACTGTGAAACTATTCCACATTTGTTTTATATGAAGGCCAAACTCGTAAGTCAAATATTCTCCTCCACGATCAGATCGCAGAAACTTTATTTTCTTGTTACGATGATTTTCCACTTCACTCTGAAATTCTTTGAACCTTTCAACTATTTCAGACTTATGTTTCATCAAGTAGATATACCCATATCTGCTTAAATCATCTGTGAAGGTCAGAAAATAACGATACTCGCCACGAGCCTTAATACTCATTGGTCTGCATACATCAGTATGTATTATTTCCAACAAGTTTGTTGCTCGTTCCATTGTTCCGAAGAACGGAGTTTTAGTCATCTTGCCCAAAAGGCACAGTTCGCAAGCATCAAATGATTCATAACCAAGTGATTCCGAAAATCCATCTTTATGGAGTTTCTTCATGCGCTTTACACCGATATGACCCAAACGGCAGTGCCACAAATAAGTTGCACTATCATTATTAACTTTGCATCTTTTGGCATCAATATTACGAATATGTGTATCACTACGATCGAGATCCAACAAACTATTTTCATTGGGTGTATGACCATTGAAGGTTTTATTCATGTAAACAGAACAACAATTATTCTCTGACTTTAAATGAATAACCGTATTGCAATAAACATGATCAAATCATATTCATGCTCAACGCAAACGCTAAATAAGATTTATTTAGGTTTTAACACTAATCCCGAAAGTATAGGGAGTGTGCGATGATGATCATATCAATCTTGGAACTACTTCCAACACTCATCGTCACTTTCCCTTCAACTAGTCTCTATTTATTCTGTAACTCCTGTTTCGAGTTATTAATCTTAGCAACCGAACAAGTATCAAATACTCAGGGGTTACTATAAACACTAGTAAGGCACACATCAATAATCTGTATATCAAATATACCCTTGTTCACTTTGCCATCCTTCTTATC
Organism: Triticum dicoccoides; assembly: GCF_002162155.2. Lineage (NCBI taxonomy): Eukaryota > Viridiplantae > Streptophyta > Magnoliopsida > Poales > Poaceae > Triticum > Triticum dicoccoides. The sequence continues at coordinate 609,670,526 of NC_041391.1, read as the reverse complement.
CACCCAATATTCAGGGCATTTCCGCTTCCAGTGACCATTTCCTTTGCAGTGTAAACACTCAGTTTCAGGCTATGGTCCAGCTTTGGGCTTCTTCGCAGGAGTGACAACTTGGTTGTCTTTCCACTTGAAGTTCCCTTTCTTTCCCTTTGCCCTTCTCTTGAAACTAGTGGTCTTGTCAATCATCAACACTTGATGGTCTTTTATTGATTTCTACCTTCCTTGATTTCAACATCACGAAGAGCTCGGGAATCATTTTCGTCATCCCTTGCATACTATAGTTCATCACGAAGTTCTAGTAACTAAGTGATGGTGACTAGAGAATTCTGTCAATCACTATCTTATCTGGAAGATTAACTCCCACTTGATTCAAGCGATTGAAGTACCCAGACAATCTGAGCACATGCTCACTAGTTGAGCGATTCTCCTCCATCTTTTAGCTATAGAACTTGTTGGAGACTTCATATCTCTCAACTCGGGTATTTGCTTGAAATATTAACTTCAACTCCTGGAACATCTTATATGGTCCATGACGTTCAAAACGTCTTTGAAGTCCCGATTCTAAGCCGTTTAAGCATGGTGCACTAAACTATCTAGTAGTCATCATATTGAGCTAGCCAAACGTTCATAACGTCTGCATCTGCTCCTGCAATAGGTCTGTCACCTAGCGGTGCATCAAGGACATAATTCTTCTATGCAGCAATGAGGATAAACCTCAGATCACGGATCAAATCCGCATCATTGCTACTAACATTTTTCAACACAATTTTCTCTAGGAACATATCAAAATAAACATATGAAAGCAACAACGCAAGCTATTGATCTTACAACATAATTTGCAAAATACTACTAGGACTAAGTTCATGATAAATTAAAGTTCAATTAATCATATTACTTAAGAACTCCCACTTAGACAGACATCTCTCTAGTCATCTAAGTGATTACGTGATCCAAATCAACTAAACCATGACCGATCATCACGTGAGATGGAGTAGTTTTCAATGGTGAACATCACTATGTTGATCATATCTACTATATGATTCACACTCGACCTTTCGGTCTCCGTGTTCCGAGGCCATATCTGCATATGCTGGCTCGTCAAGTATAACCTGAGTATTCCGCGTGTGCAAAACTGGCTTGCACCCGTTGTAGATGGACGTAGAGCTTATCACACCCGATCATCACGTGGTGTCTCGGCACGACGAACTTTGGCAATGGTGCATACTCAGGGAGAACACTTCTTGATAATTTTAGTGAGAGATCATCTTAAAATGCTACCGTCAATCAAAGCAAGATAAGATGCATAAAGGATAAACATCACATGCAATCAATATAAGTGATATGATATGGCCATCATCATCTTGTGCTTGTGATCTCCATCTTCGAAGCACCGTCATGACCACCATCGTCACCGGCGCGACACCTTGATCTCCATCGTAGCATCGTTGTCGTTTACGCCATCTATTGCTTCTACGACTATCGCTACCGCTTAGTGATAAAGTAAAGCAATTACAGGGCGTTTGCATTTCATACAATAAAGCGACAACCATATGGCTCCAGCCAGTTGCCGATAACTTCGGTTACAAAACATGATCATCTCATACAATAAAATATAGCATCACGTCTTGACCATATCACATCACAACATGCCCTGCAAAAACAAGTTAGACGTCCTCTACTTTGTTGTTGCAAATTTTACGTGGCTGCTACGGGCTTAGCAAGAACCGTTCTTACCTACGCATCAAAACCACAACGATAGTTTGTCAAATAGACTCCGTTTTAACCTTCACAAGGACTGGGCGTAGCCACACTCGGTTCAACTAAAGTTGGAGAAACAGACACCCGCTAGTCACCTGTGTGCAAAGCACGGCGGTAAAACCAGTCTCGCGTAAGCGTATGCGTAATGTCGGTCCGGGCCGCTTCATCCAACAATACCGCTGAACCAAAGTATGACATGCTGGTAGGCAGTATGACTTATATCGTCCACAACTCACTTGTGTTCTACTCGTGCATATAACATCAACACATAAAACCTGGGCTCGGATGCCACTCTTGGTGAACGTAGTAATTTCAAAAAATTTCCTACGCACACGCAAGATCATGGTGATGATATAGAAACGAGGGGAGAGTGTTGTCTACGTACCCTCGTAGACCGAAGCGAAAGCGTTGACGCAACGTAGAGGAAGTAGTCGTACGTCCTCCTGGTCCAACCGATCCAAGCACCGTTACTCCGGCACCTCCGAGTTCTTGACACACGTACAGCTCGATGACGCACCCCCTATCTCCGATCCAGCAGAGGCGCAGGGGGGAGTTCCGTCAGCACGACGGCGTGGTGATGATCTTGATGTTCTCCTGTCGCAGGGCTTCGCCTAAGCACCGCTACAATATGACCGAGGTGTAATATCGTGGAGGGGGGCACCGCACACGGCTAAGGAACGATCTCAATGATCAACTTGCGTGTCTAGGGTGCCCCCCTACCCCCGTATATAAAGGAGGGAGGGAGGAGGTGGCCGGCCCAAGGGGGGGCGCGCCATAGGGAGGGGGAAACCTACTCCAAGTAGGTTTCCCCTCCTTTTCCTAATCCAACTTGGAGGGGGAAGGAAGGAGTACTAGTAGTAGGAAGGAAGAGAGGGAAGGAGAAAGGAAAGGGGGGGCCGGCCCCCTCCCCAATTCGGATTGGGCTTGGGGGGGGCGCCCCCCTCCCTTGCTCCTTCTCCCTTCCTTCCACTTGGGCCCAATAAGGCCCATATACTTAACGGGGGGTTCCGGTAACCTCCCGGAGCTCCGGCATATTCCCAAACTCTCCTGGAACCTTTCCGATGTCCAAATATATCCGTCCAATATATCAATCTTTATGTCTCGACCATTTCGAGACTCCTCGTCATGTCTGTGATCATATCCGGGACTCCGAACAACCTTCGGTACATCAAAATACATAAATTCATAATATAACTGTCATCGAAACCTTAAGCGTGTGGACCCTACGGTTCGAGAACAATGTAGACATGACCGAGACACGTCTCTGGTCAATAACCAATAGCGGGACCTAGATGCCCATATTGGTTCCTACATATTCTACGAAGATCTTTATCGGTCAAACCGCATAACAACATACTTTGTTCCCTTTGTCATCGGTATGTTACTTGCCCGAGATTTGATCGTCGGTATCCAATACCTAGTTCAATATCGTTACTGGCAAGTCTCTTTACTCGTTCTGTAATACGTCATCTCATAACTAACTCATTAGTTACATGCTTGCAAGGCTTAGGTGATGAGTATTACAGAGAGGGCCAGAGATACCTCTCCGACAATCGGAGTGACAAATCCTAATCTCGAATTATGCCAACTCAACATGTACCTTCGGAAACACCTGTAGAGCACCTTTATAATCACCCAGTTACATTGTGACATTTGGTAGCACACAAAGTGTTCTTCCGGTAAACGGGAGTTGCACAATCTCATAGTTGCAGGAACTTTATATAAGTCATGAAGAAAGCAATAGCAGAATACTAAACGATCAAGTGCTAGGCTAACAGAATGGGTCATGTCAATCACATCATTCTTCTAATGATGTGATCCCACTAATCAAATGAGAACACATGTCTATGGTCAGGAAACATGACCATCTTTGATTAATGAGCTAGTCAAGTAGAGGCATTTTAGTGACTATATGTTTGTCTATGTATTCACACATGTATCATGTTTCCGGTTAATACAATTCTAGCATGAATAATAAACATTTATCATGATATGAGGAAATAAATAATAACTTTATTATTGCCTCTAGGGCATATTTCCTTCAACACCAAATAGAGAAGATAGATACTGCAAGAGGCATAAGCATGTAGAAACTAAATTGTTGCAATAAAGGCTAAGGGTGAGTGCTAAAGAATTATATTTCCTTCGCGGTACTTGTGAACTTTGCAATGAAAGTGGTCATTTACATATCCGATGCAAATTGTTTCATGATCGAATCGTGTCCCACAATTGTGATGATTTGATCTCCCTTGCACATTATAATGAACTTAGTTTGCTTATGGGTTACGAAGAAATGAAAAGTTTAACTAAATTTCTTCCAAAATTTGCCCGTTATAACCTTCTTCAGTTTGATCTAGAGGAAATTTATATGTATTGTGCGGTGAATTGCATTGAAAATCCTTATGATGAATAGCAAATAGAAGATGATGAGAATACTAATGAAAGGGAAGAGACTTCCCACTACCTCCTATTATTTCTTATGATGAATCAGGTAACGAGGAGGAGCTTTCTATTCAATCAATCTCACTAATAAGGATCTCAAAGAAGAAGGTTGAACCCACACATAATGTGAAGAAGAAAAAGAAAACAAGGAGCAACAAAGGTAAAAAGGTATCCCTCCCAAATGATGTTGCTCCCACTACTCATTGTGATGATGATAATTGCTATACTATTGGTGCTATCCATACTATTAATGATGAGAGTGATTATTCTTATGATATGAAAAGGCCCAGGCTTGGGGAAGCTATGTTTGATGAGGATGAAATATTTGAGAATTTATTTGCTGAAATTAATATTTGTCCCAAGCTTGGGGATGCTACGTTTTATGAAGATGATATTTTTAGTTTCCCAAGTTTTGATATGCAAAGTTGTTATGATGATAGCATGCCTCTTACCCATGATGATTATATTGATGAAAGTAGGTTTGGAAGAGTGTCAACTTTATTTAGTGATGATTCCACTATCTTGGAAGAGGTTTCGATCGATTATGGTGAGAACGAAGTTGCTACTTATGATGATTATTGTGATGAAACTTATGCTATAAAAAGTAGTGATGATTATATTTATAAAACTTGTCATGGTAATGATTACCCTTTTTCTGAACATTACTCTTTTACTGTGGAAACAATCTATAGTATTCAAGTCTCTTATGACACTCCCACTATTCCGAATGAGAAGAATTTTGCTTATGTGAAGAGTAGTAAATTTTATATGCTTGTAGATCATGAAAAGAATGCTTTAGATGCTGGTTATATTGTTTAATTCATCCATTATGATACTGAAAATTATTATGAGGGAGGAACATATGATTGTAGGAATTGCAATAATATCAAGTTTCCTCCCTATGTGTTGAAAATCTTGAAGTTATGCTTGTTGAGCCTTCCTATGCTAGTTGATTATTGTTCCCATAAGTTGTTTGCTCACAAAATCCCTATGCATAGGAAGTGGGTTAGGATTAAATGTGCTAGTCATATGCTTCATGATGCTCCCTCTATGTTTCAATTCTTATCTTTTATGTGAGCATCAATGTCATCATCATGCCTAGCTAGAAAGGCATTAAAGAAAAGTGCTTGTTGGGAGACAACCCAATATTTATCCTTATTATTATTGCGTGTCCACATGATTATGCTACTGTAGTAATCATGTTTTATAACTTTTGTTTCAATAAAGTGCCAAGTAAGACCTTTAGGATAGCTTACGGTGATAGTTGTGTTGATCCTGCTGACAATCAGAAACTTTTGCACCCAGTAAATTAGTTTTGGTAATTCACACAAACGTGATTCTGATCTGATTCATTTTGCTATGGGTTGGTACACAAATTTCTTAGGACTTCCTAATTTTGTAGGATTTTTGGAGTTCCATAAATATACGTTTGATATACATTACTACAAACTGTTCTGTTTTTGAGAGATTCTGTTTTCTATGTGTTGTTTGCTTATTTTGATGAATCTATGAGTAGTATCGGAGGGTATGAACCATACAGAAGTTGGAATACAGTAGATATTACACCAATATGAATTTAGAATGAGTTCATTACAGTACCTAAGTTGTGATTTTATTTTCTTATACTAACACAGCTTACGAGTTTTCTGTTGAGTTTTGTGTTGTGAAGTTTTCAAGTTTTGGGTAAAGGTTCGATGGACTATGGAATAAAGAGTGGCAAGAGTCTAAGCTTGGGGATGCCCAAGACACCCCAAGGCAATATTCAAGGACAACCAAGAGCCTAAGCTTGGGGATGCCACGGAAGGCATCCCCTCTTTCGTCTTCCTTTATCGGTAACTTTACTTGGAGCTATATTTTTATTCGCCACATGATATGTGTTTTGCTTGGAGCGTCTTGTATGATATTAGTCTTTGATTTTTAGTTTTCCACAATCATCCTTGCTGTACACAGCTTTTGTGAGAAGCCCACTTGATTGGAATTTATTAGAATACTCTATGTGCTTCACTTATATCTTTTGAGCTAGATAGTTTTTGCTCTAGTGCTTCACTTATATCTTTTAGAGCACGGCGGTGGCTTAATTTTTTAGAAATTATTAGTCTCTCATGCCTCACTTATATTATTTTGAGAGTCTTTTAGAACAGCATGGTATTTGCTATGGTTATAAATTTGGTCTTAGAATGATGGGCATCCAAGTTGGGTATAATAAAAACTATCATAGAAAGTGAATTGGATGCTATGATCAATTTGATGCTTGATAATTGTTTTGAGATATGGAGGTGGTAACATTAAAGTCATGCTAGTTGGGTGATTATGAATTTGAAGAATGCTTGTGCTAAAGTTTGTGATTCTCGTAGCATGCACGTATGGTGAACCGCTTTGTGATGAAGTTGGAGCACAATTTTATTTATTTATTGTCTTCCTTATGAGTGGCGGTCGGAGACGAGCGATGGTCTTTTCCTACCAATCTATCCCCCTAGGAGCATGCGCGTAGTACTTTGTTTGTGATGACTTGTAGATTTTTGCAATAAGTATATGAGTTCTTTATGACTAATGTTGAGTCCATTGATTATACGCACTCTCACCTTTGTAACAGCCTGGATTTTGGCCCTTTCTTTTTCCTTTGATTTATTTGGTTTTTGCTCTGTTTTTCTTTTTGGAGTGGTTCTGTGGCCTTGCCACCTGGGAAATCATCATCATTCCTCCTCCCCAGTGGATCATCATTCTCAAAATACCTTGCCAAAGATCATGTCACTTTACTCCTTGATCAAACCCTAAAATCTTTTTCTAGGGAAAATTCCTTTTTCATTAAAGGAATAACCCTATCTGCCCTAGGTTGTGAAGCAACCTATATTTTTGTCCATCCAAAAATCTCCAAATAATTCTCATAATTCATTTGGGTCATATATAGCTCAAATATGGCCAAACATTGCCTTGGCCAGTTCAAAAATAATTCCCCAATATTCCTTTTTCTATTCTGCCCTGAATGGCACTTTGTGAAGGAAGTGTCATTTATATTTCTCCTAGTGGCTCCCAATCTATTTGGGCATGTTTATATGTCCAAATAGTTGTCCCATGCACAAGTTCAAATTTATTTGCCTAGTCAATCTTCCTCAGTGAATTTTCAAAGTTTTTGTCAGACAGAAGGCTTTGTGAAGGAAGTACTATCTAGGTGTATCCAAATAAGTTGAGCTTTTGCACACTCCTTAATGTGCTCATATTAAACCCCTTCACCCATTTTCAGCCCCATGCAATCATCTATGTGTGCACAGGAGCAAATCATTGATTCTGGCCTTATTTTTAGGTTGTGAAGCAGGTGCATTTTATATTGCTTCAAAAATCCTGATGAATTACTAGATCATGATTATACCCATAAAACATCTCTCCACCCAATTTGGCATCATTTCATTGATCCATTTGACCACCAATATTATTTCATGTTTCTGTCCAGAGGAGATGTTTGTGAAGCAAGTACCATTTTGGCTTTGCCAAATGGTATGATACTTTGTAAGCATCTTGATATTACCAAATGACTAAGCCTTGCCCAATTTCAGCTCAAGTTGACACTCCATGTGAGTGCACCATCCTAATCTTCATTTCTGGACTAGATATGCAGTTGTGAAGCAACTATGATTTATATTGGTCCATTTCTTCCCAAATTCCCAAGGTAGTAGTCCTTCCTAGCCTAAACACCCTAGATGTAACACTTGACACCTAGCAGCCCCCTGTTGATTACATTGAGATGATAAAGTTTACTGCAGTAAACTTCAGAGCTCACTAACTTTTTATCCAGAGCCTGTTTAACCTAGTTACCACCGTAGTTGAGACCTCCCCAGGAAGGACTATCCAATAGACAACATTTTGGGTGCTATAGAGCATTTAATGTGCCATGTCGTGTGGTGACCGCGCAGCTGGCATGCCTGTGCATGCGCTCTGTGCACTGTGGCGTGTCCAGAGCACTGTTTGTGCTTTGGCACTGCTCCCTCTCGTCGTCTTAGAGCCAGTGACAGTGTCCAGTGGCTGCATCTCATCATCGCCGTTCCGATGGACCCTTCTCCCCCTCCGACAGCTACCTCACCGACGCAAACTGCTGCGCGCCCACGGACGTACACTGGCGGTTTGGATCTATTCGTCGTCGTCGCCATCTTCCCCGTGCTCCTTTGGCCTCCTCTGACCCATGAGAGCTCTCCCCTGTGCCCTCCCCGTCGTTTGCCCCCGAGTCCATGCGCGCAAGGACACGTCCGCGGCACCGGACACGCGTCTGCGGCGGTGACAGCGAGGCAGCTCCTTCCCCGGCTATGTAAGCCCACCCCGAGGCCTCTCGACCTCACCGCTGGCCTCCTGAACCTCCTCTAGCCCCACCCATGCTCTTCCCCGAGCTCCAGGAGCTCTCCTGCTCTCCCATCGCCGCCATGGCCGCCGTCGGGCTCCGCTCAAATCCGAGCAGCCACGGGCTCCTCCCCTCCTTCTTCCACCTCCAGAGGCCCCAATCCGCACCCTGGAGTCGCCCGAGCCCTTTCCCTCCTCCTATGGTAGCCCCTGGCCGCGAAGCCCAGCTCCACCCGAAGCCAACTCCGCCGGAGTCCACGCCCTAGTTGCTCCAATCCTCCTCGGCGTCCGTCTCCTCGCGGAATGGATCCGCCTCGTCCTGCTGAGCTCGTCGGTAGGTCGCGCGCCCCGTATGGTGGCCGGGATCACTGGCGAGCCTCGTCGGGGTGAGCTCCCCTGCTCGGCCCGATGCGTCCAGGCGGGAGGAAGAAGGAGGCCAGGAGGAGAGAGAAGATGCAGTGCCCCCCCCCCCTATCAGCCACCCAGCCGCCGGCCTCGCGTTGACACAGGTACGCTGACGTGGATAACTGGAGGCATAAACCACAGGCTACTTCTTCGCTTTCCGAAAGCGTGTTTCTCTTTTACGCGTTCTGTTTTTCTGTTCAGGCCCCTGGTTGAAAATATTTCCATTACAGATGGGTCCCTGGCAGAAAACACTCCATAACTTTTAAACCGTGACTCCAAATGAGGTGATTCCAACGCTCACTTCTTTGTTTCGTCGAGCCCTTTCTGTTGGTGTCACTTTCATTATGTTTTGGCATACTGAAAATGGCCATTTTGCTCCTGCCCTTAATCAGCCCCCTCCGAGAGAGAAAGATTTCCGGCGATTCATTCCGCGAGCTTCTCGCACTTTCTTCCGGTGATTTCTTCCACCCCAGGCAATCCACACCCTCCATTTGCATCACTATAATGCAGTGACATGGTTTAATGCATTTTGAACTTGTTTAAAATATTTCTTTAGCTACTTGTGATCTGTGCATGGCATTTTCTTAGAGTATTATTTTGATCTTGTGGATGCCATGCTATTGTTTGGATTACTAGGATTTATGTGTGTAGTTGATGAGTATCATGTTGCCATTGGAGTATTAGTGGCTGGTATTATGATCATTTCCATGATGATATCTGTGATTATATTCTTGGAGTATTACTTTGTATATCATGCTACCTTTGGATTATTAGTGGTTAGTATGAATATTTTCATGATGCTAGTTGATGTTTTGTTGCTTGGAGTATTATTTTCGGAGATGATGGTTACATGTGGATCTTAGCTGGATAGCTGTATTCTTGTTATTGGAGTAGTAGGATTATTGTTTCGGATTCATCATGATAGTAGTGTTATGCTATCCTCGGAGTATTTTGGTATTACGATATTACGCTTGGATTATTTGTTGGATATTGCTATGACTTGGATTATAGTTTGATGGTTGACATTGGAGTATCAGTTATCATGGTTATATGTTTGGGAATAAATTCCGTCATTAAGTTGGTCAGGTGCCGCCGACCGGACCTTTTCCGGTGCAACCACATTTGTCGGTATGGGACGGCCCTAATGCGGTCTATTGTCGTGCCTCTTGCCGGTGCCTCTGATGAGGGAAGGTTATGGGCGCGCGCTACCCTGATCAGGTAGGCGGACATAAGCCTTGTGTGCCCGTTGTCTGAGTTTTTGGATCTGTGTCCCCGTGTGGGACGGGCCACGATGGTGGTCGATGTGTCTTGAGGTAGACACGGGGCCACCCATGACTTAGCCCAGTGGGGAGTGAGTCGGAGTGGCCAGGAGAGTGTCATGGCAATAGATCGGTTTTGTCGGAACGTCGTTGGTCCACCCGAATGGGAGTGCGAGGCCATTGGTTTTGTGATGTGGGTACAGTGTGCTACCTCTGCAGAGTGTGTGTGTGTGTGTGTTTAATCTATCGATAGCCGCGCCCTTGGTCATGGGCATGGGTTCGTACTAGGGTACACCATTCGATCAACACTCACATGACAGAATGACTTATAGGTGATGGATATGTGGATATTTGGAGCAGTACAGGTTTTCCATTTATTGGTCGGGTTGTGATCGTTGTGAGGATCACGAGCCATTTATTAGTCGGTTTGTGATCGTAGTAAGGATCACGGGCCATTCATTGGTAGGGTTGTGATCGCCGTAAGGATCACGGACCATTCATTGTTCAGGTTGTGATCGTTGTAAGGATCATGGTTACAGTTTGGTTTTGATCACGAGGTGATCGAGATGGCATATTGCTTGTCCGGTTAGCCAAGAGAGGTATGGTTATGCAGATCGGAGATGGTGATTTATCAGTATTGTACTAGTTTCATATTATGCTTAGGAGTTGCTGTTATGTCATGGTAGCTGTTAATTTAATTAACTTACTTAATGCTATGTTGTTGTCTTGCCTTGATGTTTTTGGTTGTTGTGAGCTTGCAAGTACATTCAATGTACTGACCTGGCGTGTCATGCCAGATTGCAGGTGATGTCGTGCTTGCTTGATTTCTTGTCGTGGTTTCTGTTCGTGTGAGCTAGATCGTGTCCCAGCCAGAGTCCCTGCGGAGTGGAGTTCACCACCTTCGTTGTTGTTCCGCTGCTAGAAGATTTCCGCTGCTACGAGTTGTTCCGCTGCTACCATAGAGCAAGTGTAGTATCGCAGGTGTAGTGTCACCGTGCTGATGTGCTTCTTTCTAACATCAGACCTTTGTATTTATTCTTGTAATAAGAGCGGATTTGTTCTATGTCAAGCAGTGTCGTATTCTAGAGACTTCTCCTCGATCTCTGGGCTGGAATACGGGGCATTCCAGTTTCTTTGAGCCGGGGTGCCACAGGCTTGGTATCAGAGCAAGTCTGGCTGTAGGACGTCAGCGCGAGCGGTAGAAACGGGTAGAAATCGGTAGTATAGAGTCTGGTGTGTTTGTTGCATAGCATGCATATAGCCTTAGTATTTGTGATAAGGGTTTATCTAGTGAGTGTAGCTGGCATCAGTTCGGATCCACTATAGCTCAACCTTTGTGTCGGTGTCAAAACCGGCGGATCTCGGGTAGGGGGTCCTGAACTGTGCGTCTAGGTGGATGGTAACAGGAGACGAGGGACACAATGTTTTTACCCAGGTTCAGGCCCTCTCGACGGAGGTAATACCCTACGTCCTGCTTGATTAATATTGATGATATGGGTAGTACGAGAGTAGATCTACCACGAGATCAAGGAGGCTAAACCCTAGAAGCTAGCCTATGGTATGATTGTTGAGATGTAATGTTGTGTCCTACGGACTAAAGCCCTCCGATTTATATAGACACCGGAGAGGCTAGGGTTACACAGAGTCGGTTACAATGGTAGGAGATCTACATATCCGTATTGCCAAGCTTGCGTTCCATGCCAAGTAAAGTACCTTCCGGACACGAGCCGGAGTCTTCAATCTTCTATCTTCGTAGTTTGGGAGTCCGGCGGATATTGATAGTCCGGCTATCCAGACACCCCCTAGTCCAGGACTCCCTCAGTAGCCCCCGAACCAGGCTTCAATGACGATAAGTCCAGCGTGCTTGTAGTCTTCGGCGTTGCAAGGCGGGTTCTCCCTTCAAATTTCATGTTCCTGTCGAACAACGTCCGGCTTTACCTCGAATACTGTGCTTCTTGGCTTCTATGCCAAATTATGGCCCTCTTACATGCGTCGCACGAATGCGAAAAGCCTGGGAGTCTTTTACATTTTACCCCCTGGTTGTGCGGGTCACCTGCCTATTAAAGGGGCAGGGATCCAGATCCAAACCGCACCATCCTCCTCCCGCGTATACTCCATCGAAGCGCCTCTGACCCTGAAATCCATTCCACCATGGATCGTCAACGCGGCTCTACCTCACGCGCTCCCAGCCCATCGCCGGGGGATTGGAGGAGGTGCTCTATTTCGCACAACGAGCTAGTAAAGCTCCAAACGGAGGGATGGCTCCCTCCGGCCTTCATGGTTCCGGTCCGAGCCGGACTGGTTACTTATCGAGGAGGGAGCCAGGCGGAGGACACCCCAAGCCCCAACAGGGGGGAGCGGGTGTGTTTCATCCCTTATCTAATAAGGGGGCTCGGGTTTCCAATACATTCGTTCCTCCGCGGGCTCCTGAAGTTCTACGGACTTCAGCTCCACCACCTCACGCCCGCTTCTGTGTTGCACATCGCGGGCTACATAGCTCTTTGCGAGCTATTCCTAGGCATCGAGCCCCATTTCGCATTGTGGAAGAGGCTGTTCTGCCTCGTACCCCGTTCTCACCAGGGGTCCATATATCAAGTGGGCGGCGCCGAAATATGGCGCATTGCTGGGACCGGATACCTATCCGGCACCCCCAAGAGGGCGTCCGAAGACTGGCCCTCGGAGTGGTTTTATATTGTAGACGCTCCGCTGCCCGACCCAGTCCGGATTGGCCTCCCAGAGTTTGATGCTGCTCCCTTGAAGAAACGCCTCAGCTGGCGCCCGCGGAGCCCCCATTTGGAGGAGGACAAGAGCGTCCATTACTTGATGGGCCGAATAAGACTAATGGCTCATTCCGGCTTGACCATGATTGGAGTCATGGCGACGTACATCAAGCGGGGGGTGCAGCCGCTGCAATACAGAGGCCACCCCATGTGGGATTTCAATGGGGAGGACGATGCCACCCGGCACGGCCGCAAAGGCCCGGATTCAACCGAGGATCTGGTGAAGATCCTGTCCGGCCTGTACAAGGGGGAGAAGGAGGACTTCCTTCGTCCGAACCCTGTGGATGGGTTTTCCATGGTCAATCCCAGAGGATGGGTAAGCGAACACCTCAAAAGGGTCTTTACCCGTATTTTCGAAGTTTAAGCCTCTTATATTACGTCTTCGGCGCAGAGTCTACGCCGGACTGTGGAGGACATGGTGAGTCCTGCTCCACAACCCGAGGACCCGGAAGGATCCCTGGGTCTGGCCTCCGAAGAGGATCCGGACCTCGGGGTGGAGCTAATCGACGGGGTGTATCACCAGCTAAGCGTTGATGATGCGTTGGTCGCCATTACGGCGGACTACCCCGGGCTAAGTTCGGCATCCCAGGTGACCAAGACCGAAGTCCGGACACCGTTATCTTATCCTTGCCTATTCTGACCTTCGCGAACGATGGTGTCTTGCAGGAAGCGCCAATCCGGTCGGGAGCCGAGCCTGCGGCGGCCGACGTACAGAGGTCAGGCCGAACCAGCAGGAGGAAAAGGAGCGCCGTGCCGGCGGAAACGTCGCCGCAGAGGTATAGCTCGCGTTTGATCTTTCTGAGCAATGTTCCGAGGAAACTTCTAAGTGCTCATGATCTTCATAGAAGAAAAAGCGCTCGCCAGACTGCGAGCACGGGAATTGCCAACCCAATCAACACCAGCCAGGCTCCAGCGCCCGGACTGGAGGGGGAGGCAAGCGCAAGACGCGAACCGGATCCTACTCCAACGGAGGATACCGACAGACTGTCCGCCACAAAGTCGGAGGTGGAGATCGCTATGAATCATAGACGCCGCCGGACAGTTTTTCAAGAGGCGTGCTTTTCCCCTGAGGCATTGGATGCCTTTAACGCAGGGGACGCACATCTCCGGGCTGCTCAAATGGTTTTACCAGGGCCACGGAGCAGTATGTTAAAGACATACGGGTAAGGGAATTTTAATGGTTGTATACACTAGTAGCCCCCAAGACTTAAATTAGTTATGTTAACTGATTTAAGGATCATATGAACTTTCAGGCTCTTAACAAGAAGAATGCCCAGCTGTCCCGGGAGCTGCAAGATTGCAAGGCCCAACTTGGGGCTGCACTTGCTGCCGCAGGAGGAGACGGGAAGACCCCACCTGGTAACACGTTTGTATAAATTAATATAAGCGCTGTGCGGCGTGCGCACGAGTCTGATAACGACACTGTAGGTGCTGCCGAACAAGATCTGGACAGGCAAGCGCTACTACGCCAGCTAAAAGCCGGCGAAAATGTGCTGAACAGAGTTCAGCAGGAAAGGAACAAGCTTCAAGATGCCAACGCCAAGCTCGGAGAAGAGCTGAAAGGCGCACAGGCCGAGCTGTCCGGCTCCGTTAAGGAGAATCAACGGCTTCGTCGCAGCATCTATAGTAAGTGCTTGAGCGAACTCTCTTAGGAAGAGGAGTTCGGCAAGGAAGCGATTTGACATAATATGTCTTGTAGGTATACTCACGGGCCATCCTGCGGAGGAGATGTCCGTATCAATGGGTGATCAACTTCCCGAACTGTTGCAGCTGTTCGAACGAGTTCGGCAGGCAATGAGTGGCGTCGTACAGGCTTTATGGCCATCCCTCGTCCCGCCCGAGGGCCTCGGGGAGCTTGCAGAGAAGCTACAGGGAGTGCGGCAGCGCTTCCGTTTGTGGAAGGTTTCGGCCTGCCGTCAAGGTGCCAGGGAGGCTTGGGCCATGGTGAAGACGCGGTACAAGAAGGCGGATCCCAACCATATGGCCGAAGTTGGACCGGTGGGGCCCGACGGGAAGGAGATCCCTGTGAGTTTAGTGTACAGCCAGGTAGAACTGGCTGCTAAATTTTCCCAACGGGACTGTAAGCTAGACAGCCTGTTAGACGGGATTGAGGAGGAATACAATCAATAAACTTGACAGTGTATGTTATCCTTTAAAAATGACATGTGAAATGCCTTCTAGCCGGATTGTAGATCGTTTGTCGTTGCCGACCTTTTCGCTTCGACCTCGGGACCCTAGGGTCCGGAGTGTGTCCGAATACCTTTTTGGTTAATAAATAACCGTGGTATGCATGGAGACTAGGCGTAGGGGTCATTAGTGCTTTATCAGACAAGTGTCCAACTAGTTATGTTATATTACATGGTTAGTAAGAAACATCTTCCAGGGAGAATAGTTCCGTTAAGGGTTCCTTTCGCTGGGGTGGCATGCCCTAAAGTGCATGTCCGGGCTGCCAATGGAGCAATAAAACATCTGGGGGCAGATGGAAAAGAAAGGTAGGTAAAAAGTCATATTTTAAATCACCGACCGAATATTCCCTTAAGAACGCTAGCTTTTGGCTTCACCCAGTCTGAGGTACACATCCGGCTGACCCGGCAGTAACAATCGCAGAGGTGCTCCCTTTACCACCTAGCCGAACAATCGGGAATGTAGGGGTAAGCACAGGAGCCAGGCAACCCAGCCTGGCCAAAACTTAAGTCATATCGATGCATATAATGGCGAGTAAAAGGTACATGTGGAAGCATGACACATGTGTTGGGTATAAAACCCGTATAGTTGAGCTTCTGTAAAAGAAGCCCCCAGGAATAACGAGTGCGGGTGGCACATCGTATGTATGCAAAAAATGCGAAGATAGGCCCCGAAGGGATTTGTTAATTTATAAAAGGATAAAAAGAGAAAAAAGAATACAACCGAAATATATATAAGGTTGGACGGGGGAAGGGGACGAACTCTTAGTCCGGCGCTAGGCATAGGATCGTCGGAGTCGGGCTGCGTTCCATGGGTTCGGCTCGAGTTGGTTGTCCGTCGCGTTTCGTAGACGGTATGCTCCCCCGGTCAGTACTTGATCAATAATGAAGGGGCCTTCCCATCTGGGCTTGAGCTTGTCCTTTTTCTTGTCCGGCAGGCGTAGAACTAGTTCGCCGACGTTGTAAGTTTTGGCCCGTACTTCTCTGCTTTGATATCTTCGGGCCTGTTGCTGATAGAATGCGGAACGAGCCTTCGCAACGTCCCGTTCTTCATCCAATGTGTCCAAGCTGTCCTGCCGATCTAGCTCGGCTTCTCTTTCCTCATACATGTGCACTCGAGGTGAGTCATGAATAATGTCGCAGGGCAAGACTGCCTCTGCGCCGTATACCATAAAGAATGGTGTGAATCCGGTAGTACGGTTAGGCGTCGTCCGCAGCCCCCAGAGTACGGAGTCGAGCTCCTCGACCCATTGGGTATCGGATTTGGTGAGTGACCTCACCAATCTGGGTTTAATGCCGCTCATTATTATACCGTTTGCTCTTTCCACTTGATTGTTGGTTTGAGGGTGAAAGACTGACGCATAGTCGAGCTTAATGCCCATATTTTTGCACCATGACTTGACTTCATCGGCTGTGAAGTTCGTGCCGTTATCGGTGATGATGCTGTGGGGGACTCCGTATCGGTGTACCACCTCTGATATAAAGTCTATCACTGGTCCGGACTCTGCCGTTTTGACCGGTTTGGCCTCTATCCATTTAGTGAACTTATCCACCATGACCAACAGGTACCTTTTCTTATGGGTTCCCCCTTTGAGGGGTCCGACCATGTCAAGCCCCCAGACCGCGAACGGCCATGTAATGGGTATTGTTTTGAGGGCGGTGGGTGGCATATGGCTCTGATTAGCAAAGAGCTGGCAACCAACGCATCGCTGGACCAAGTCCTGTGCATCTGCCCGAGCCGTCGGCCAATAAAATCCTGTACGGAATGCCTTTCCTACCAGGGCCCGGGCTGCTGCGTGGTGCCCACCTAGTTCGGCATGGATTTCAGCCAGGAGGTTTCGCCCTTCGTCTTCGGAGATACACCTTTGAAGGACTCTGGTAGTACTTTTCTTATAAAGTTCTCCCTCATGAACCTTGTAGGCCTTCGATCGCCGGACTATGCAGCGGGCCTCATTTTGGTCTTCGGGAAGTTCCTGCCTAAGTAAGTAGGCCAGGAAAGGTTCTGTCCACGCGGCGATTACTGCCATTATATCGTGGGTGGATTGTGTTATGTCGTCTGCTGAATCACCAGTTGGTGCGGCTTTCTCCGGTTTGTCGCTACCGGACTCCTCTTCCCATAGTACGGATGGCTTGAAGAGCCGTTCCAGGAAGATATTTGGAGGGACAGCGTCACGTTTCGCACCGATGCGTGCCAGGATGTCGGCCGCTTGGTTGTTATCTCGGGCTATGTGATGGAATTCGAGTCCTTCAAACCGAGCTGACATTTTCAGGACAGCGTTACGATATGCTGCCATTTTCGGATCCTTGGCGTCAAAGTCTCCATTTATCTGGGATATTGCAAGGTTTGAATCCCCGCGCACCTCTAGGCGTTGAATGCCCATGGAGACTGCCATCCGGAGACCATGTAACAAGGCCTCGTATTCGGCTGCATTGTTGGAGTCCGTGTACATTATTTGAAGTACATACTGGACTGTATCTCCGGTGGGGGACGTCAGTACGACGCCAGCCCCCAGTCCAGCCAACATTTTGGAGCCGTCGAAGTGCATAGTCCAATTGGAGTATGCGCCGTACTCTTTAGGTAGTTCGGCTTCAGTCCATTCGGCGACGAAGTCAGCCAAAACTTGTGACTTTATGGCTCGTCGAGGTTTGTAAGTTATGTCGAATGGCAAGAGCTCAATGGCCCATTTTGCAATCCTGCCCGTTGCATCGCGGTTATTTATAATGTCATTGAGTGGTACTTCAGAAGCCACTGTTATCGAACACTCTTGAAAGTAGTGCCGAAGCTTCCGAGATGCCATGAACACTGCATATGCTATCTTTTGATAGTGCGGGTAACGGGATTTGCAGGGGGTTAACACAGTGGATACATAATACACTGGTTTTTGAAGAGGGAATTTATGCCCTTCTGTTGCTCGTTCGACGACGAGGACAGCGCTCACAACTTGATGTGTTGCAGCGATGTATAACAACATTGGTTCGCCCTGAGTGGGCGCAGCCAGGACCGGATTTGTTGCCGGTATGGCCTTTATTTCTTCGAGTCCGGCCGTGGCGGCATCCGTCCACTCGAAGTGTTCGGTGCGCCTTAGGAGGCGATAAAGAGGCAGCGCCTTCTCTCCTAAACGGGAGATAAAACGGCTTAAGGCTGCCACGCATCCTGTTAATTTTTGTATTTGCTTGAGGTCCTTTGGGATATCCAACTGTGACAGAGCCCGGATTTTGGCCGGATTTGCTTCGATTCCTCTACCGGATACAATGAAGCCCAGCAGCTTCCCTGCTGGTACGCCGAAAACACATTTTTCCGACTTCAACTTGATGTCATATGCTCTGAGGTTGTCGAATGTGAGCCTCAAATCGTCTACTAAGGTTTCGACGTGTTTTGTTTTGACGACTACGTCGTCTACATATGCCTCGACTGTTTTGCCGATCTGGGTAGCCAGACATGTTTGAATCATGCGCTGATATGTTGCGCCGGCGTTTTTAAGTCCGAAGGGCATCGTGTTGAAGCAGAATGGTCCGTATGGAGTAATGAATGCCGTTGCGGCTTGATCTGCTTCCGCCATCTTGATTTGATGGTAGCCAGAGTATGCGTCCAGGAAGCACAACGAGTCGTGTCCTGCTGTGGCGTCGATAATTTGATCGATGCGGGGGAGGGGGAAAGGATCCTTTGGGCAAGCCTTATTGAGGTCTTTGAAGTCGACGCAGAGGTGCCAGGATTTGTCTTTCTTTGGTACCATCACCAAATTTGCTAGCCAGTCCGGATGTTTGATGTCTCTGATGAATCCGGCTTCCAATAACTTGGCTAGCTCTTCTCCCATTGCCTGTCTTTTGGGCTCGGAAAATCGTCAAAGAGCCTGTTTGACTGGCTTGAATCCTTTTAGGATGTTTAGGCTGTGTTCTGCCAACCTGCGAGGGATTCCGGGCATGTCTGAAGGGTGCCAGGCGAAAATGTCCCAATTTTCCCGAAGGAATTCGCGCCTTGCAGCGTCCACTTCGGGGTTCAACTGTGCCCCGATAGAGGCCGTCTTTGTTGGGTCCGTTGGGTGGACCTGAAATTTAACTATCTCATCTGCTGGTTTGAAGGAGGTGGACTTGGATCTTTTATCAAGTATCACGTCGTCCCTATTTACCGTAGAGCGTAGCGAGGTAAGTCCCTTTGCTGCAAAGGCTTCGGATAGCGCCTCGAGGGCTAGTGCGGCTGTCTTGTTTTCGGCGCGGAGTGCTGTGTCCGGATCACTGACGAGAGTGATTATTCCGCTGGGCCCAGGCATTTTGAGCTTCATGTACCCGTAATGAGGTATTGCCTGAAAAATTGTGAATGCCTCTCGTCCTAATATGGCGTGATAGCCGCTGCTGAACGGGGCCACCTGGAACGTGACTTCTTCGGATCTGTAATTGTCCGGAGAGCCGAACACCACATCATGTGTGATTTTTCTGGTGCAGCGCGCTTCCCGGCTAGGTATTATTCCTTTGAAGGTTGTGCTACTTCGCTCAATACGGCTCCAATCGATTTCCATTTTCCGCAGGGTTTCCTCATAAATGAGGTTTAGTCCGCTGCCGCCGTCCGTGAGGACTTTTGTCAGTCGAAAGGCGTCCACTATGGGACTAAGTACCAGTGCGGCTGGGGCTCTGGTAGTTCGAGATGTGGGCTCGTCGCTGGCGCTGAAGGTGATAGCTGTGTCGCTCCATGGATTTGCTGTTGCTACTTGGTAGACTTCGGCGAGTTCGCGGATTGTTCGTTTTCGCATCTTATTTGATGCGAAAGTCTCGAAGACTGTTGATACCGTGCTGGTGTTGTTGGAGTGGTTTCCCGGAGCTAGAATCTCTTCGCCACTTTTGGCCACCTGTCGTAATATCCAACATGCTCGAAGGCTATGCGTTGGGACAGCTCCCCCCGTATTATGAAGTTTACAGGGTCCATTGAGCCATCCCTCCA
The DNA here is from genome assembly GCF_002162155.2 of Triticum dicoccoides. NCBI lineage: Eukaryota > Viridiplantae > Streptophyta > Magnoliopsida > Poales > Poaceae > Triticum > Triticum dicoccoides. The sequence continues at coordinate 609,650,443 of NC_041391.1, read as the reverse complement.
GTACGGTTCCGTTTCCCTTGCTGGGTTTTTGCTTTTTGGTTTTTGCATCTTGGGCCTGATTGCGAGGCGCCCTTTTACCGCGGACTGGGTTTGGGGCCGGATTATCCCAAAATTGATTTTTAGTTTTCCGGAAAACTTTCCGTCGCACAGTACTTTCGCACTATGGACGCCAGATCAGTAAAACGCGTAATCTTGCGACGATCAATGGCATTCAGGATTCCCTTGTCCGTGCAGTTATTGCAGAATATTGAGATTGCGTTCTCCTCTCGGCAGTCCTTTATCCTGTCCATAACCAGGAGGAATCTGGCCCAGTAATGATGTACTGTTTCTGAGGGCTCTTGCCGAATTAGAGATAGGTCGCATATGTCTGGACGGGTGGGTGGAATTACATCCGGATCCCTGCCCATCTTTGGGCTCAATGGCCGAGGGACTTCCGAATTCAGAAGCTTGATTTGCTGGAAACAACCCAGCGGGTCCGGAGCGACGCATGATTTTAGGTTCAATGCTCGATCAGAGTCCGCCCCTCCGCGGGAATCCGGCATGGAGGGTTCGGGAATCCGGACACAGATTGTTTTCAACAATGGCAACGAGTTTCTGAGTTGTTCTTCTACCACTTCGATGTGGTGGGTAACCTGGGGAGAGTTAATCTCTCTCAGATCGGTTTTAAGCCCAATCTGATTATAGTCTGTTGCGACTCCCAGGGGCGGCGATGCGATCCAAGAGCTCGTTGACAGACGAGAGCTCGATTGGATCTAACTGTTCGGCAGCTTTAGGGCTGACACGAAGATTGCTTTCGACGACTTGAGAAGTCAGTGCCGAAGCGACGGCCGGAGAGGCGGTCATAAGGAAACCGCCAAGCCGGATTGTTTGACCGGTGGCCAAGGCCCCTCCGGCGAGAACACCGTCCTTGAAGACGGGTAAAGGCATCCGGCCTATCGGTGACGACACAGAGGAACTCTCAATGAAGGCACCAATGTCGGTGTCAAAACCGGTGGATCTCGGGTAGGGGGTCCCGAACTGTGCGTCTAGGCGGATGGTAACAGGAGACGAGGGACACAATGTTTTTACCCAGGTTCAGGCCCTCTCGATGGAGGTAATACCCTACGTCCTGCTTGATTAATATTGATGATATGGGTAGTACAAAAGTAGATCTACCACGAGATCAAGGAGGCTAAACCCTAGAAGCTAGCCTATGGTATGATTGTTGAGATGTAATGTTGTGTCCTACGGACTAAAGCCCTCCGGTTTATATAGACACCGGAGAGGCTAGGGTTACACAGAGTCGGTTACAATGGTAGGAGATCTACATATCCGTATTGCCAAGCTTGCCTTCCACGCCAAGTAAAGTACCTTCCGGACACGAGCCAGAGTCTTCAATCTTCTATCTTCGTAGTCTGGGAGTCCGGCGAATATTGATAGTCCGGCTATCCGGACACCCCCTAGTCCAGGACTCCCTCACTTTGCATTTCTCCAGTTCCTTTTTCTTTCGGCGTTTGGTGTCATTTCTGTCCCTGCAAAGTGATGCCAAGTGATCCCGACACTGTTTGCAAAAATGGTGCTCAGGTATCGCGCCGATGTCTTCCAGTCCCATCTATCATTTCGGTGATGGACATGTTTCTATACCAGATCATTCTTTTGTCGTGTTGTCAACCCTTAATGATCTTAGTTATCAAGAAAGGGCAATAAGGATTTCAAATATTTGGAAGAAGCATAGCTAGACATCATTGGCTACCCAGTCAACTACATTATGGGATTAAAATCTGCTCAGAATGCCAATGGTGTATTGGATTAATAATCAGCCTCAGAATATTATGGGCATGTGTATGGATTTCAGTTTGCATATCAGTACGAAGTTTTGAATATAAGAAACCCAGTATCCTTCCACATTCTATCGAAAGAATTCATGATGCAAGGCTTCTCAACTTTTCCTCCTTATGATATGTGAACAATTTCCGGTCCATGATACCCAGTCTTTCACATCAAGATACCTCGGTAAAAGCTTTTGACAGACGAAAATGATTTTTTCTCAACAAGCAAACCTGAGGAGAAGCTTCTCAAGTACGGAACTCAGGCTTCTCCAGCACAATAATCAGAGAAAGCTTCGTGTGTAAGCTATAGAGTCTTCTTCTGCATGATACCCAGACAAAAGCTTTGAGCAGAAGTTAACAAGTCTTCCTTAGCAAGCTAATCGGATGGCTTCTCTCGTACGCCATTCAGTCTGCGTCAGTACAACAATATTGCACCATCCTCAGAGATTATATGATGAGTTGCCGATGTATGGCAGTACTACGCAATGACCAGATTTGCAATAATTTTTCAGAGGTACAATTCAGTCAAAACATATGCCTACCGCAAGGATCGAGTGATCGGTGGCATATCCTTCTTATATATGGTGAGCATGTATCCCTGGTCATATCAGTCACCCGTACGAGATGCGACAGTAATCCAGCAGATATACCTAAGGAAAGTAAGGATCCCACAACCTCCCCAGTCAGGCAAAGGAAAATAAGCAAAAATACATCTCATGTGATGCAAGGATCGATAATATTTGGAGATGACATCACAGAATCAACAGTCTTGACAATGGTCACCAAAGGCATTATTCCCATACCAAATAAGGCGATATTATAAAACCTTGTCACCTTCTTGTATGATTGGCCTCAGCAATGAGCTCTGTACAGCTACAAACCCTGGGTATATGTCATATATGTGCGGACTCAGATCAGAAAACAAGGAGGAATAATGTCAAAAATACTAATCACATCCATGGTCTTACGAAGAATCAAGGACAGGTGTGGCCAAGTTGTTTCCGTAAGGTATCCTAACCAAGAAAATCAGGACCATAAAAAGGATGAGACTGACAGCAAAGCATGATGATTTTTGCACGACCATCAGGGTCCGGATACCCAAGTCAGTTGAAAGCCATAATCCCCTATGGATCCACAATGTCATACTCTCAGCGGCCTACCCTAGTTACAAGGATTTTTCATATCTCGCTGACCCGCTTGACATGGTTAGTGTGGAATATCCAAGTCTATTCTGTCAGATCCAAGATTCCTTTGCAACCTCAGCACTCTGACTTCAGCGGCAGTGTTAAAGCATATCACAATCTATTACTACAGATGGGTATATCAATCACATAAAAATCAAAAGCTGAACAATCAGCTCAGACCCGGTATACTCACCGACGGAATCAAGTACATGGTCAGTCTGTCTGGAAAAAGCAGTTATCCGTCAGCCCCTGTCGGGCCAGTCTCAAGATGTAAATAATTAAGGTTTAACACAGCTATAACTCCATACACCGATATATTGCTCGCGACAGAAGGCGGTCAAATCTTTGGTAAATATCTCATGCTCGGGCCAAAGAAATAAATCAAGATAAATCAGTGCCACCTATGAGCAGTCAGATCCCGTCCGAAGATGGCAATGATAATTCTTAGCATTTATTGAACCCAGAAGATATGCATTTATTGGTAGCAACCCCATGACAGAAGTAAAAAGGTTTTCATGACCAAGGAAAAATTTATACTCATATCCATTGGGTATCACCGCAGATATGCGAAAATTCACGTCAACAAAAAGATGTGGTATATGAGCAAAGACCTGTCAGAATTTGGGAAAGGTGAAGCAAACCACCCCAGATCAAGGTATGTTGATCATCTGAAATTCTTGGGGGAACAATAAATAAAGGAAAAAGGATACCCAAGTTGGAGACAGTGTCCTCAAGTCATACTTGTTCCCCGAGCAACTAGATCTCAAGGACAAGATTTCTTTAAGGGGGGAAGATTTGTAACAGCCTGGATTTTGGCCCTTTCTTTTTCCTTGATTTATTTGGTTTTTGCTCTGTTTTTCTTTTTGGAGTGGTTCTGTGGCCTTGCAACCTGGGAAATCATCCTCATTCCTCCTCCCTAGTGGCTCATCATTCTCAAAATACCTTGCCAAAGATCATGTCACTTCACTCCTTGATCAAACCCTAAAATCTTTTTCTAGGGAAAATTCTTTTTTCATTAAAGGAATAACCCTACCAGCCCTAGGTTGTGAAGCAACCTATAATTATGTCCATCGAAAAATCCCCAAATAATTATCATAATTCCTTTGGGTCATATATAGCTTAAATATACCCAAACATTGCCCTGGCCAGTTCAAAAATAATTCCCCTATATTCCTTTTTCTATTCTGCACAGAATGGCACTTTGTGAAGGAAGTGTCCTTTATATTTCTCCTAGTGGATCCCAACCTTTTTTGGCATGTTTATATGTCAAAATAATTGTCCCATGCACAAGTTCAAATTTATTTGCCTAGCCAATCTTCCTTAGTGAATTTTCAAAGTTTCTGTCAGACAGAAGGCTTTGTGAAGGAAGTAATATCTAGGAGTACCCAAATAAGTCGAACTTTTTTACACTACTTAATGTGCCCTTATTAAACCCCTTCACCCATTTTCAGCCCCATCCAGTCATCTATGTGAGCACAGGAGCAAATCTTTGATTCTGGCCTAATTTTCAGGTTGTGAAGCAAGTGCATTTTTTATTGCTTGAAAAATCCTGATAAAATACTAGATCATGCTTATACCCATAAAACATCTCTCCACCCAATTTGGAATCATTTAATTGATCCATTTGACCACCAATATTATTTCCAGTTTCTGTCCAGAGGAGATGTTTGTGAAGCAAGTACCATTTTGGCTTTGCCAAATGGTATGATACTTTGTGAGAATCTTCATATGACCAAATGACTAAGCCTTGACCAATTTGAGCTCAAGTTGACACTCCATGTGAGTGCACCATCCTGATCTTCATTTCTGGACCAGATATGCAGTTGTGAAGCAACTATGATTTATATTGGTCCATTTCTTCCCAAATTCCCCAGGACTGTATTCCTTCCTAGCCTAAACACCCCAGACATAACACTTGACACCTAGCAGCCCCCTGTTGATCACATTGAGCTAATAAAGTTTATTGCAGTCAACTTCAGAGCTCACTAACTTTTTAACTAGAGCTTACCTAGTTACCACGATAGTTGAGACCTCCCCAGGAAGGACTATCCGCTAGACAATGTTTTGGGTGATGTAGAGCATTTAATGTGCCATGTCGTGTGGTGACCGTGCAGCTGGCATGCCTGTGTGCGCGCTCCGTGCACTGTGGCGTGTCCAGAGCATTGTTTGTCCTTTGGCACCGCTCACTCTCATCATCTTAGAGCCCGTGAGAGTGTCCAGTGGCTGCATCTCGTCGTCGCCGTTCCGATGGACCCCTCTCCCCCTCTGGCAGCTTCCTCACTGACGCAAACCGCCGCGTGCCCATGGACGTACAGTGGCGGTTTGGATGTGTTCGTCGTCGTCGCCATCTTTCCCGTGCTCCTTTGGCCTCCTATACCCCGTGAGAGCTCTCCCCTATGCCCTCCCCGTCGTTTTCCCCTGAGTCCATGCGCGCGAGCACGCGTCCGCGGCGCCGGACACGCCTCTACGGCGGTGACAGTGCGGCAGCTCCTTCCCCCGCTATTTAAGCCCACCCCGAGGCCTCTCGACCTCACCACTGGCCTCCTGAACCTCCTCTAGGTCCGCTGTCGGTGTCAAAACCGGGGATCTCGGGTAGGGGGTCCCGAACTGTGCGTCTAGGCGGATGGTAACAGGAGACAAGGGACACAATGTTTTACCCAGGTTCGGGCCCTCTCGATGGAGGTAAAACCCTACGTCCTGCTTGATTAATATTGATGATATGGGTAGTACAAGAGTGGATCTACCACGAGATCAAGGAGGCTAAACCCTAGAAGCTAGCCTATGGTATGATTGTTGTAATGTATGTTGTCCTACGGACTAAAGCCCTCCGGTTTATATAGACATCGGAGGAGGCTAGGGTTACACAGAGTCGGTTACAATGGTAGGAGATCTACATATCCGTATTGCCAAGCTTGCCTTCCACGCCAAGGAAAGTACCATCCGGACACGAGCCGGAGTCTTCAATCTTCTATCTTCGTAGTCTTGGAGTCCGGCGGATAATGATAGTCCGGTTGTCCGGACACCCCCTAGTCCAGGACTCCCTCAGTAGCCCCTGAACCAGTCTTCAATGACGATGAGTCCGGGGCGCATAATTGTTCGGCATTGCAAGGCGGGTTCCTCCCTTGAATAATCCAGAGAAGATCATGAACACCAGGATAGTGTCCGGCTCTGCAAAAATAATTTCCACATTCCACCGTACAGAGAATAAAATATACACTAGCTCAATCTGCTGACGTATTATGCGGCGTGACATCACACCGCAACCAAGCCTTTGTTTAAATTCTTTTTTACTATACCACCTCAGCACGTTTAGCGAAGCGGTTTCCTTGGCACGTCTTGTCGAAGCAGAGATCGTGTTCCCTTTATTCCGGGATCCTCATCAATACGGACGTGGGTAACCCAACCGCGCCATTGATGGTGGTGCTTGGGAGATAAGCGAGTTTTACCAGACTGGTGGGACGCATAGTTTTCGTCCGCCTATATATAAGGGATAAGGATTCACCTTCTCACCTACGCCTTCTTCCTCCTTTGCTTATCCATCTCCGCGTACTCAAGCTCCAACACCCAAGTTTGCGCATCTCGCCTCGACCTTCTCCGAATATGTCCGGAGTGGGAGGTAAATGGTTAGCCTCCACCGCTAAGGAGGAGGACATCACCAAGCTGCGCAGCGCCGGATACCTTTCCAGCGATATCGCGCATCGGCTGCCCGACGAGGGGCAGCTCATCCCTACCCCTGGGCCTCATGAGAGGGTCGTCTTCCTCCCCCACTTCCTCCGCGGACTGGGCTTTCCGCTCCATCCATTCGTCCGGGGGCTCATGTTCTACTACGGCCTGGATTTCCACGATCTGGCGCCGAACTTCATCCTCAACATCTCGGCGTTTATCGTCGTGTGTGAGGCCTTCCTCTGCATCCGGCCCCACTTCGGCCTGTGGCTCAAGTCCTTCAACGTCAAGCCGAAGGTTGTGAAGGGCACGCAAGCGGAATGCGGAGGCGCCATGTTGGGCAAATTGCCCAACGTCCTTTGGCTCAAAGGGGCCTTTGTGGACTCCGTCAAGCGGTGGCAATCGGGGTGGTTCGACATCACCGAGTCGCACAAGCCCACATGGGTGGCGGCCCCCGAGTTTAGATCTGGCATCCCCACACAGCTCACCTCCTGGAAAGAGAAGGGCTTGCAGTGGGGCAATCCGGTGGAGGTGACGGGACTCCGAGCCTGCATCAAGAAGATGGTGAGCAATAAGCTCAGGCTTGTCGACGTGGTCCAAGTCATGCTCATCCGGCGGATTCTCCCATGCCAAGAACGGATATTCAATTTGTGGGAGTTCAATCCGGAACAGCACCAGGCGCTAAGCGGGCTCTTCGATACAACATACGAAGGCGCCTGGAGGGTGTTGTTCAAGGGCGCCGAAGCCCCCGCATCCGCGACGGAAGATCGCGGATTCATCTCGCAGTATCCAACTGACGAGGTAAGTGATTCAACCCCATCACGGGACACTTGTGATAATTAAATTACTTTTAGTGGGGTCTCATTCTGCCTCTTCCTTTGACAGGAATGGATGGAGAAGGCCAAGCTGCTTATCAGCCCAGCTCCCATGCCAGAAGACCCAGTGGTCGCCCGCTTAACAGGGCTGCTGGTTCCGGCACCGCACGTGGTGCAGGAGAAGAAGGCCAAGAAGGTGGCCGCGGGGACTCGAAAGAGTTCCCACAATCAGGCGTCTGATGACGACGCGGACTCCTCCCCCGAAGACGAGGAGGAGGAGTATTCTCTCTCAGAGGAGGGAGAGAAGAAGAGGAAGGCTTCCCCAATCGGGGAGGCTGAAGGGTCCAAGAGGGGGAGAACTATCCCCCCGGACAGTTTCGCCAACACCAGCGTTGGCGAGGATGAGTGGCCTCCAAGGGCCAGGCGTCCGGCAAGATCGTAAGTATCCAGATCCTTGATGTGTAATTTCTTTTATGTCGCGTAGTGTCCTTCTAATGCCGCGTTCTGTCCGTAGTCCGGCCGATGATGATCTTCCCGCTTCATCAAGCTGGTCATTGGCCCTGTCGGATGTGGACTCACTTCCGACCGCCACTACCCCCCGCGGCGAAGACGCCGAGGTGGGATCGCAGAGAGGGACCCATCAGGAGGAGGCTCCGGAGGAGCCGTCAGACAGCCTCCCGGACTTCGTGCCGGACTCTACATCGAAACCCGCAGTGGTTCCAGAGTCCGGCAAGCGACCCCTTCGAAAGAAGGGCAGGACCGTGACGCCGGCGGCCTCCGTCCAACCGAAGGCGCCGGATAACCTGTTGGAGGCGCTTAAAGGCGCTTCCATCGAGGAAGAACACCGCACTATCATGAGTGAGGTGATTGAGAAGGTTCAGCTTGCTAAGAGCGGGCTGACCGAAGCCTGCAGCAGCCTTCTAACAGGCTTTGAGGTAAGAAGTTAAAATTATGTAATGTAATACAGCATAGACAGTAGCCCCTGATGCTTAGTTCGGTGTTCGGAAAGAAAAGCCGGACTGAGGATCTAACAAGATATACGCAGGGTTGCCTAAAATATGTCAATATGGGTTTGCAGGCTGCGCTATTGACCTCTGCCGAACTAACGGCGGAGGTCTATGTGCTGAAGAAGGATCTCGAGCGGTCCGAGCAAGAGCTCGGCCATGCCAAGAGGCAGCTCAAGGAAAAAGAAGGTGAGTAACACCACTTTAAATTAGTACCTTACAGAAAAGGATTTCGGTTGCAATAAAATTAACAAGGATAATGCGGGTATTGCAGGGGCCACTAACGAGGTGGCAGCCCTGAAGGAGGCTGTGTCCATGGCCGAACGCAGTGCGGCCGCGGAACGGGACGAGCGAGAAAAGCAGGAGGCACGAGTGGCAGAAGTACAGCAAGAGCTCCAGGCTCTCATGGAGAAGCATGAGAGTTTGGAGCGTGACTCAAAGACTCGAGAGTCCGAGCTTGCCTCGGCTCTCGAAAGTGCCAAGTCCGCCAAGGCCGAGGCCCATAAGGCCCTTCAGGAGGTTGAGGACATAAAGAAGATAGCGGCGGGTAAGGCATTTTTCATGCAAAGCAGGCATGTTAATGTGAACTACCTGACACTTACCCGCATTCGGAGCTCTCCAGGGGCATTTGCAGATCTGCCGCGTAGTGCGTCTGATGCCGCCGCATTCTATCGTGGCGAGGAGGGGAGCTCGACGGAGAAGGTCTTCTGGTCTCAGTACGCTGAGGCCGGCCATCCGGTGCCCCCAAGCGACCAGCTGAAGCAGCTGGTCGACCTCCACAAGGTAGCTGAAGAGGCCATGAAGGGCCTCGTAGTCCGGCTGTGGCCTGGACAGGCCATGCCTGGGAGCTACTTTGGCCTCGTGCGGCGGCTGGTGAATGCATGCCCCTGGGTGGAGGTCATCAAGCGCTCCGCCTGTATTGAAGGCGCTCGTCGGGCCCTTGCCCGCACAAAGGTGCACTGGGGCAAGTTGGATGCGGAGAAGCTTCTCACGGACCCAACGCCACCGGGCAGGGAGTATCGCACGCCGGAGAAGTATTATAAAATTGTCCTGAAGGGAGCCTGCGATATTGCAGATGAGTGCTCTCGAAATGTAATCTTTGAGTGAACTCGCTATGTATTTATCCTGTGCGCTGAAAACTTCATTCATATGCGCCATGAGCAACGCTTGTTTAATTTAAAATATTACCTTCTGTGCGGCCGTTTGTAAAATCTGAGAGATGGCAAGTCGTTGGCTTCAGCCCCCAAGCCACAAGTGCTGGGGTGTTCGGGATAAACTTGAGCACTCTTGTTCCCATTTTTGGGTCCATCTAGGGAGGCGCTCAACACGACGAACAAGGCAACCGGACTTATAATGCTTGAACACTCTCACTTAGCCATAGAATTCTATAATTTTAAATTTAGGCGAAGCCTCTGGTATTCGGAAGACCGAATCCGGGGCGCTATCCACGCCTTCGTCGGACATTATCCGGAACTTCGCTCGAAGCGGCGTGAGTCTTTAAGGACCCGGAAAAAAACCTCTCGAACAGCGACCAGTCTCTCGCCTTATCATGCCAGTTAGTTTTAGCTTTCTCCACTGAGGCGCTCGCCCGGCTCAACCGGGGCGCAATCGTAGTGGTTCTCCCAGTGCCACCTTAGCCGACGGAACGGAACGTAAGGCACCAAAACGTGGGAGCCGGGCAAACCCAACTATTGACCCAAGACATGATTCGGAGCCGATTCATATAATGCTATAAGTTCGGGGTGCTGCACTTGTGAAAGTGTTCGGACTTTATCACACCATAATTTGGGGAACAGAAGCCCCTGGCGTATTCGGCCGTACCAAAATATACGGGTGCAAGATGTCATGTAATGAACATATATATAAAAGATAATGCAATTGCAATAAAAAGGTGCTGCATTATTTATGAAAAAGGGTCTGCTAGTAGAGCGGAGTGATACAAATAGTGTGGTAAGCAAGGGATTTGGACTAAATAAACATGTCCCCCTCCAGGGATGAGCTGCAGACTTGGTGTATATAATCGAATTTAATGCTCGTAATTGAGACCACCTGAATATTCGTCGCGGCCTTCTTTAGTCCCTGACTGTTGTATCATGAGTTCGGCAGGTTCACCATCGGACAGGGCTTCTGCTTAACGGAGTCCTGTGTACACAAAGTAGTAAAGTGAAAAAGAAAAGAAGGGGGGCACCCTTGCGAGCCCTTGGTGTGGTCGAGCCGCACTCTGGGTCCATTGTGATCATGCCCCTTTCCCTGCGCCCATGGTATCTCCAAAGCGTAATGATGTACGCGGAGGGTTATTTTTGCGGTCATGCGCGGGCGAGGGTTGGGGCCGCATCGCTACGCATGCTCTGATCGCGCCAGGTGGTCTTGAGTGGCATTGCTCCGGGCGCGTTTCGCTGTATCCGGCCTTTTAACGGCCGGGCTCGAGAATTGCCTTAAGAGGCTGCTCTATACTTCTGCCGCGAGAGCCGCTGTATGTTTCTCCGTTCGGAGGGAGCGTTCCGTATTCCCATTGACCGTGATGACTCCACGAGGGCCTGGCATCTTGAGCTTTAGGTATGCATAATGCGGTACCGCGTTGAATTTTGCAAACGTGGTTCGTCCGAGCAGAGCGTGATAGCCGCTGTGAAACGGGACTATGTCGAAGATTAACTCTTCGCTCCGGAAATTATCCGGGGATCCGAAGGCCACTTCCAGTGTGATTGAGCCTGTACAGTTGGCTTCCACTCCTGGGATGACACCTTTAAAGGTTGTCTTTGTAGGTTTAATCCTTGATGGGTCTATGCCCATTTTGCGCACTGTATCCTGATAAAGCAGGTTCAGGCTACTGCCGCCGTCCATCAGGACTCTCGTGAGGTGAAATCCATCGACGATTGGGTCTAAAACCAATGCGGCGAATCCGCCATGGCGTATGCTGGTCGGATGGTCTCTTCGATCGAAAGTGATCGGACAAGAGGACCATGGATTGAATTTTGGGGCAACTGGCTCCATCGCATAGACGTCCCTTAGTGCGCGTTTCCTCTCACTCTTGGGTATACGGGTCGCGTATATCATATTCACCGTCCGCACTTGCGGGGGGAAACCCTTCTGTCCTCTATTGTTCGGAGGTCGGGTCTTTTCCTCGTCGTCGCTATTTAGCCCCTTGTCATTGTTTTCGGCAATTAACTTGCCGGCCAGCTTGAACACCCAGCAATCTCTATTGGTGTGGTTAGCTGGCTTTTCAGAGGTGCCATGTATCTAGCATAAGCGGTCGAGTATTCGGTCCAGATTGGACGGACCCGGAGTGGTTCTTTTGAATGGCTTCTTCCGCCGACCGGGTTTAGAGCCTCGGAATCCGGCATTGACTGTCGTATCCTCCTTATCGTCGCCATTAATGCGGCGCTTGTTTTTGTTTCGACGTGACCTGCCGTTGTTGTCCTTTGTATCCGGACTGCCAGAATTTTTACGGAGGTTGTTGCTACGGGCTAGCCAGCTGTCCTCTCCCGCACAAAAGCGGGTCATTAACGATGTGAGGGCTGCCATGGATTTCGGCTTTTCCTGCCCCAGGTGCCGGGCTAGCCCTTCGTCCCGGATGTTATGTTTGAAGGCTGCAAGGGCCTCTGCATCCGGACAGTCGACGATTTGGTTTTTCTTTGTCAAGAACCGTGTCCAGAATTGTCTGGCCGATTCGTCTAGCTGCTGAATAATGTGGCTTAGGTCATTGGCGTCTGGTGTTCGCACATACGTGCCCTGGAAGTTGTCGAGGAATGCGGCTTCCAGGTCCTCCCAGCACCCAATTGACTCTGCGGGCAAGCTGTTTAGCCAATGCCGAGCTGGTCCTTTAAGCTTGAGTGGGAGATACTTGATGGCATGGAGATCATCACCGCGGGCCATATGGATGTGGAGAAGATAGTCTTCGATCCAAACCGCGGGGTCTGTTCTGCCATCATAAGATTCGATGTTTACGGGTTTAAACCCTTCGGGGATCTGATGATCCATTACTTCGTCAGTGAAGCATAGAGGGTGTGCGGCGCCTCTGTATTGAGCAATATCGCGACGCAGCTCGAGAGAAGCGTTGTCTGCTGTGTTCGGCCCGGCCGGGGTTATTGTATCCGGCGTGACGGTATTCGTCGTGGGTCATAGGGCGCCCACGTGATCCGTAGATGGATCTGGATTGCCTTGCCTTGTCCTCCAATATGTCTCGCAAGTCCGGCGCGTTCCCTCTTGGCTTCGTACTTTTGGAGCGATGCTGGGGTACGGTCTTGGCTGGGGGCCTGGATGCCTCTCTGTCACGACCACGGGGTGGTCAGTCAGCCATATCGTGCGCTGGTGATGGAGGTACGTATGCTTCCTCCTCTAATCGGGGGAGCAGCTTGCGTCTTGGGTAACTTTTGGAGGGGCGTTCGAGTTTATACTCTTCGGCCGCGAGGACCTTGGTCCATCGATGGGCCAGCAGGTCTTGATCAGCTTGGAGCTGTTGCTGCTTTTTCTTTAGGCTGTTTGCTGTGGCGATAAGCCTGCGCTTGAAGCGCTCTTGTTCGACGGGATCCTCAGGTATGACGAATTCATCATCGTTGAGGCTTGCTTCGTCTTCGGAGGGAGGCATATAGTTATCATCCTCAACCCCTTCGTCTGCCGCCCTCTCGTGAGGGCTTGCTTCTGCATCCTCCTGCGCTAAATTTTGCTGGAGGGGATCGTCCTCGGCACTCTCTGGGTATTACTATCTCCTGTGCCGGAATCTCCATTCTTGCTTTGGCGGGATTTAGAGCGGCGCCGCTGACGTCGGCGTTTGGGCTGCTTCTTTAGAGAGTCTGCCTCCGCTGCTTCTTCGCCGTCCCTGTCTTTTGGGGTGTCCACCATATATATGTCGTATGACGAGGTGGTCTTCCAGTGCCCTGTAGGCGCTGGTTCCTGTTCGTCTCCGGCATCGTCGTCCATAGCATCGATGTCGTCGGAGTCGTAATCTAGCATGTCGGTTAGATCGTCGACAGTGGCTACAAAGTGGGTGGTGGGTGGGCTCTGAATTTCTCCGTCATCCGTACCCCAACCATCCTGGCCATAGTCCGGCCAGGACTCTCCTGATAACGAGAGATGCTTTAGTGAATTCAGGATATCGCCAAAAGGCGAGTATTGAAAGATGTCCGCGGCGGTGAATTCCATAACCGGTGCCCAATCCGGATCGATTGGTAGGGGCGCGGGAGGTTCGGAGTCCGGCGAGGAGTCTGGCGCCTCGGAATCACAAGTTTCGCAGGGGACAAGGTCAGTGTTCGGCTCCATCGCCGTGGATGTTGAAGCCCCCAGGGCGGCGTCTATCCATCGGCCCTCGATCTGGGCGATCTGCTCCGGGCTAATGGCCGAAGCGGATCCGTGTGCGGCCACCAAGGCACTGTTCGGCGGCAGAGCTAGATCATGCCCATCGTCACAGTGCAGCGCACTTGGCTGTGGCTCGAGTCTGTCGAAGATCAAGTCTCCGCGGACATCGGCCGTGAAGTTCAAGCTTCCGAATCTGACCTGACGGCCAGGGGCGTAGCTTTCGATCTGCTCTAGATGGCCAAGTGAATTGGCCCGCAGTGCGAAGCCGCCGAATACGAAGATCTGTCTGGGGAGAAAAGTCTCACCCTGGACAGCGTTGTTGGTTGAAGATGCCAGCAAACCTATCGGTGACGACACAGAGGAACTCTCAATGAAAGCACCAATGTCGGTGTCAAAACCGGCGGATCTCGGGTAGGGGGTCCCGAACTGTGCGTCTAGGCGGATGGTAACAGGAGACAAGGGACACAATGTTTTACCCAGGTTCGGGCCCTCTCGATGGAGGTAAAACCCTATGTCCTGCTTGATTAATATTGATGATATGGGTAGTACAAGAGTGGATCTACCACGAGATCAAAGAGGCTAAACCCTAGAAGCTAGCCTATGGTATGATTGTTGTAATGTATGTTGTCCTACGGACTAAAGCCCTCCGGTTTATATAGACACCGGAGGAGGCTAGGGTTACACAGAGTCGGTTACAATGGTAGGAGATCTACATATCCGTATTGCCAAGCTTGCCTTCCACGCCAAGGAAAGTACCATCCGGACACGAGCCGGAGTCTTCAATCTTCTATCTTCGTAGTCTTGGAGTCCGGCGGATATTGATAGTCCGGCTGTCCGGACACCCCCTAGTCCAGGACTCCCTCACACGCCCATGCTCTTCCTCGAGCTCCAAGAGCTCTCCTGCTCTCCCATCGCTGCCATGGCTGCCGTCGGGCTCCGCTCAAATCTGAGCAGCACCGGGCTCCTCCCCACCTTCTTCCACCTCCAGAGGCCCCCATCCACACCCTGGAGTCGCCCGAGCCCTTTCCCTACTCCTCTGGTAGCCCCTGGCCGCGAAGCCCAGCTCCACCCTAAGCCAACTCCGCTGGAGTCCACGCCCTAGTCGCTCCGATCCTCCTCGGCGTGCGTGTCCTTGCGAAATGGATCCGCCTCGTCCTGCTGAGCTCATCGGTAGGTCGCGCGCCCCATATGGTGGTCGGGATCACCAGTGAGCCTCGTCGCGGTGAGCTCCCCCGCTCGGCCCGATACGTCCAGGCGGGAGGAATAAGAAGGAGGCCAGGAGGAGAGAGAAGATGCGGTGGGCCCCACCTGTCAGCCACCCAGCCGCCGACCCCGCGTTAACCCAGGTACGCTAATGTGGATAAGTGGAGGCGTAATCCATGGATTACGTCTTCGCTTTCCGAAAGCGTATTTCTCTCTTACGTGTTCTGTTTTTTTGTTCAGGCCCCTGGTTGAAAATATTTTCATTACAGATGGATCCCTGACAGAAAACACTCCATAACTTTTTGATCGTAACTCCAAATGAGGTGATTCCAATGCTCACTTCTTTGTTTCGTCGAGCCCTTTCTGTTGGTTTTACTTTCATTATGTTTTGGCATACTGAAAATGACCATTTTGCCCCTTCCCTTAATCAGCCCCCTCCGAGAGAGAAAGATTTCCGGTGATTCGTTCCGCGAGCTTCTCGCACTTTCTTCCGGTGATTTCTTCCACCCCAGGCAAGCCACACCCTCCATTTGCATCACTCTAATGCAGTGACATGGTTTAATGCATTTTGAACTTGTTTAAAATATTGCTTTAGCTACTTCTGATCTATGCATGGCATTTTCTCGGAGTATTATTTTGATCTTGTGGATGCCATGCTATTGTTTGGATTACTAGGAGTTATGTGTGTAGTAGATGAGTATAATGTTGCCATTGGAGTATTAGTGGCTGGTATTATGATCATTTCCATGATGGTATCTGTGATTATATTCTTGGGGTATTACTTTGGATATCATGCTACCTTTGGATTATTAGTGGTTAGTATGGATATTTTCATGATGCTAGTTGATGTTTTGTTGCTTGGAGTATTATTTGCGGAGATGATGGTTACATGTGGATCTTAGCTGGATAGCTGTATTCTTGTTATTGGAGTAGTAGGATTATTGTTTCGGATTCATCATGATAGTAGTGTTATACTATCCTAGGAGTATTTTGGTATGACGATATTACGCTTGGATTATTTGTTGGATATTGCTATGACTTGGATTATAATTTGATGGTTGACATCGGAGTATCAGTTATCATGGTTATATATTTGGGGATAAATTACGTCATTAAGTTGGTCAGGTGCCGCCGAACCGGACCTTTTCCAGTGAAACCACATTTGCCGGTATGGGACGGCCCTAATGCGGTCTATTGTCGTGTCTCTCGTGGTGCCTCTAATGAGGGAATGTTATGGGTGCGCGCTACCCCGATCAGGTAGGCGGACATAAGCCTTGTGTGTCTGTTGTTTGAGTTTTTGGATGCATGTCCCCGTGTGGGACGGGCCACGATGGTGGACGATGTGTCTTGAGGTAGACATGGGGCCACCCATGACTTAGCCCAGTGGGAGCGAGTCGGAGTGGCTGGGAGAGTGTCATGGCAGTAGATTGGTTTTGTCGGAACGTCATTGGTCCATCCGAATGGGAGTGCGAGGCCATGGGTTCTGTGGTGTGGGTATAGTGCGCTACCTCTACAGAGTGTGTGTGTGTTTAATCTATCGATAGCCGCGTCCTCGGTCATGGGCATGGGTTTGTACTAGGGTACACAGTTCGATCAACACTCACATGACGGAATGACTTATAGGTGATGGATATGTGGAAATTTGGAGCAGTACATATTGGCCATTTATTGGTCGGGTTGTGATCGTCGTAAGGATCACGGGCCATTTATTGGTCGGGTTGTGATCGCCGTAAGGATCACGGGCCATTCATTGGTCGGGTTGTGATCGCCGTAAGGATCACGGGCCATTCATTGGTCAGGTTGCGATCGCCGTAAGGATCATGGTTACAGTTTGGTTTTGGTCACGAGTTGATCGAGATGGTATATTGCTTGTCTGGTTAGCCAAGAGAGATATGGTTATGGAGATCGGAGATGGTGATTTATCAGTATTGTAGTAGTTTCATATTATGCTTAGGAGTTGTTGTTATATCATGGTAGCTATTAATTTAATTAACCTGCTTAATGCTATGTTGTTGTCTTGCCTTGATGTTTTTGGTTGTTGTGAGCTTGCAAGTACATTCAACATACTGACCTGGCGTGTCATGCCAAATTGCAGGTGATGCCGTGATTGCTTGATTGCTTGTCATGGTTTCCGTTCATGCGAGCTAGATCGTGTACCAACCAGAGTCCCTGCGGAGTGGAGTTCACCACCTTCGTCATTGTTCCGCTGCTAGAAGATTTCCACTGCTACGAGTTGTTCCGCTGCTAGCATAGAGCAAGTGTAGTATCGCAGGCGTAGTGTCGCCGTGCTAATGTGCTTCTTTGTAACATCAGACCTGTAATAAGAGCTTATTTGTTCTATGTCAAGAAGTGCCGTAATCGAGAGACTTCTCCTCGATCTTTGGGCTGGAATACGGGGCGTTCCAATTTCTATGAGCTGGGGTGCCACAGGCTTGGTATCAGAGCAGGTCTGGTTGTAGGACGCCCTAGTCAACGCGGGCGGTAGAAAGGGGTAGAAATCGGCAGTATAGAGTCTGGTGTGTTTATTGCATTTGGTTGCTGCATTTGTTTGTTGCATAGCATGCATATAGCCTTAGTATTTGTGATAATGGTTTATATGGTGAGTGTAGCTGGCATCGGTTCGGATTCACTACAGCTCAACCTTTGCATTTCTCCAGTTCCTTTTCTTTCGGCGTTTGGTGTCATTTCTGTCCCAGCAGAGTGATGCCAAGTGATCGGCACTGTTTGCAAAAATGGTGCTCAGGTATCGCACCGATGTCTTTCTTCCAGTCCCGTTATCGTTTCGGTGATGGACATGTTCCTATCCCGGATCATTATTTTGTCGTGTTGGCAACCCTTAATGATCTTAGTTATCAAGAAAGGGCAATGTCAGCAACCTCAGTTTTACCCGCTATCCTATTTCTTGGACAAGTACGGATCTTTTTTCGTCCGCTTGATAACAATGTGGTTGCGACCTTCGTGTCCCACTACATGATTACCGAGTACGTCCTCGCCCCCGAGTTAGTTCGGTTTGCCTCCTGGCTAAGCTAGCACCGGGTGTAGCGCTTTTTACAACAATTCTTCCACACATTTATTCGTCCTCGTGCACATCGTCACAGCATGCTAGATCGTAGAACCGGAGCTCCCGCGAAATTTGTGTGCTTAAGTAGGCATGCATATTGTGTGACTAGAAGTAATATGTGACATTGATTGTGTGTGAATTGTTTGTTGTTGTGTGTTTTTGTTTAGTTGAGTTTTATTTTGCCTCTTTCTTTTTGGGCCCCGGTGTTACATTATTTTTCCCTATAGAGAATTGCTCATCCATTGACACCAGACCCATAGAAGCAATAAGGATTTCAAATATTTGGAAGAAGCTCAGCTAGACATTATTGGCTACCCAGTCAACTGCATTATGGGATTAAAATCTGCTCAGAATACCAATGGTGTATTGGATTAATAATCAGCCTCAAAATATTATGGGCATGTGTATGGATTTCGGTCTGCATATCAGTATGAAGTTTCGAATATAAGAAACCCAGTATTCTTACACACGCTAATGGAAGAATTCATGATGCAAGGCTCCTCAACTTTTCCTCCTTATGATATATGAATAATTTCCGGTCGATGATACCCAGTCTTTCACATCAAGATACCTCGGTAAAAGCTTCTAACAGACGAAAATGATTTTTTCTCAACAAGCAAACCTGAGGAGAAGCTTCTCAAGTACGGAACTCAGGCTTCTCCAGCACAATAATCAGAGCAAGCTTCGTGTGTAAGCTATAGAGCCTTCTTCTGCACGATACCCAGACAAAAGCTTTGAGCAGAAGTTAACAAGTCTTCCTTAGCAAGCTACTCGGATGGCTTCTCTCGTACGCCATTCATTCTGTGTCAGTACCACAATAGTGCACCATCCTCAGACATTATATGATGAGTTGCCGATGTATGGCAGTACTACTCAAGGACCAGATTTGCAATAATTTTGTCAGAGGTACAATTCAGTCAAAACATATGCCTACCGCAAGGATCGAGTGATCGGTGGCATATCCCTCTTATATATGGTGAGCATGTATCCCCAGTCATATCAGTCACCCGTACGAGATGTGACAGTAATCCAGCAGATATACCTAAGGAAAGTAAGGATCCCACAACCTCCCCAGTCAGGCAAAGGAAAATAAGCAAAAATACATCTCATGTGATGCAAGGATCGATAATATTTGGAGATGACATCACAGAATCAACAGTCTGGACAATGGTCACCAAAGGCATTATTCTTGTACCAAACAAGGCGATATTATAAAACCTTGTCACCTTGTTTTATGATTGGCCTCAGCAATGAGCTCTGTACAGCTACAAACCCTGGGTATATGTCATATGTGTGCGGACTTAGGTCAGAAAACAAGGAGGAATAATGTCAAAAATACTAATCGCATCCATGGTCATACGAAGAATCAAGGACAGGTGTGGCCAAGTTGTTTTAGTAAGGTATCCTAACCAAGAAAATCAGGACCATAAAAAGGATGAGACTGACAGCAAAGCATGATGATTTTTGCATGACCATCAGGGTCCGGATACCCAAGTCAGTTGAAAGCCATAATCCCATATGGATCCACAATGTCATACTCTCAGCAGCCTACCCTAGTTACAAGGATTTTTCATATCCCGCTGACCCGCTTGACATGGTTAGTGTGGAATATCCAAGTCTGTTCTGTCAGATCCAAGATTCCTTTGCAACCTCAGCAGTCTGATTTCAGCGGCAATGTTAAAGCATATCACAGTCTATTACTACAGATGGGTATTATCAATCACATGAGAAAAATCAAAAGCCGAACAATCAGCTCAGACATGGTATACTCACTGACCGAATGAATTACATGGTCAGTCTGTCAGGAAAAAGCAGTTGTCCGTCAGCCCCTGTCGGGCAAGTCTCAAGATGTAAATAATTAAGGTTTGAGACAGCTATAACCTCATACACCAATATATTGCTCACGAGAGAAGGCAGTCAAATCTTTGGTACAAATATCATGCTCGAGCCAAAGAAATAAATCAAGATAAATCAGTGCCACCTATGAGCAGTCAGATCCCGTTCGAAGATGGCAATGATAATTCTCAGCATTTATTGAACCCAGAAGATATGCATTTACTTGAAGCAACCCCATGACAGAAATAAAAAGGTTTTCATGACCAAGGAAAACTTTATACTCGGATCCATTGGGTATCACCACAGATATGCAAAAATTCACGTCAACAAAAAGATTTGGTATATCAGCAAAGACCTATCAGAATTTGGGAAAGGTGAAGCAAACCACCCCAGATCAAGGTAAGTTGATCATCTGAAATTCTTGGGGGAACAATAAATAAAGGAAAGAGGATACCCAAGTTGGAGACGGTGTCCTCAAGTCATACTTGTTCCCTGAGCAACCAAATTTCGAGGACGAGATTTCTTTAAGGGGGGGGGAGGTTTGTAACAGCCTGGATTTTGGCCCTTTCTTTTTCCTTTGATTTATTTGGTTTTTGCTCTGTTTTTCTTTTTAGAGTGGTTCTGTGGCCTTGCCACCTGGGAAATCATCCTCATACCTCCTCCCAAGTGGCTCATCATTCTCAAAATACCTTGCCAAAGATCATCTCGCTTCACTCCTTGAGCAAACCCTAAAATCTTTTTCTAGGGAAAATTCCTTTTTCATTATAGGAATAACCCTACCTGCCCTAGGTTGTGAAGCAACCTATATTTCTGTCCATCCAAAAATCCCCAAATAATTCTCATAATTCCTTTGGGTCATATATAGCTCAAATATGCCCAAACATTGCCTTGGCTAGTTAAAAAATAATTCCCCAATATTCGTTTATCTATTTTGCCCTGAATGGCACTTTGTGAAGGAAGTGTCATTTATATTTCTCCTAGTGGCTCCCAACCTTTTTCGGCATGTTTATATATATAAATAATTGTCCCATGCACAAGTTCAAATTTATTTGCCTAGCCAATCTTCCTCACTGAATTTTCAAAGTTTCTGTCAGACAGAAAGCTTTGTGAAGGAAGTACTATATAGGAGTATCCAAATAAGTTGAAATTTTGCACACTCCTTAATATGCTCATATTAAACCCCTTCACCCATTTTCAGCCCCATAAAATCATCTATGTGAGCACCGGAGCAAATCTTTGTTTCTGGCCTTATTTTCAGGTTGTGAAGCAAGTGAAGCTTATATTGCTTTAAAAATCCTGATAAATTACCAGATCATGCTTATACCCATAAAACATCTCTCCACCCAATTTGGCATCATTTCATTGATCCATTTGACCATCAATATTATTTCAAGATTCTGCCCAGAGGAGATGTTTGTGAAGCAAGTACCATTTTGGCTTTGCCAAATGGTATGATACTTTGTGAGCATCTTCATATGACCAAATGGCTAAGCCTTTCCCAATTTGAGCTAAAGTTAACACTCCGTGTGAGTGCACCATCCTGATCTTCATTTCTGGACCAGATATGCAGTTGTGAAGCATCTATGATTTATATTGGTCCATTTCTTCCCAAATTCCCGAGGACTGTAGTACTTCCTAGCCTAAAAACCCCAGACATAACACTTGACACCTAGCAGCCCCCTGTTGATCACATTGAGCTGATAAAGTTTACTGCAGTAAACTTCAGAGCTCACTAACTTTTTAACCAGAGCCTGTTTAACCTAGTTACCACCATAGTTGAGACATCCCCAGGAAGGACTATCTGCTAGACAACGTTTGGGGTGCTGTAGAGCATTTAATATGCCATGTCGTGTGGTGACCGCGAAGCTGGCATGCCTGTGCCCGCGCTCTGTGCACTGTGGCGTGTCCACAGCACTGTTTGTGCTTTGGCACCGCTCCCTCTCGTTGTCTTAGAGCCCGTGAGAGTGTCCAGTGGCTGCATCTCGCCATCGCCGTTCCGATGGACCCCTCTCCCCCTCCGGCAGCTTCCTCACTGATGCAAACCCCCCCGCGCCCATGGATGTACAGTGGCAGTTTGGATCTGTTCGTCGTTGTCGCCATCTTCCCTATGCTCCTTTGGCCTCCTCTGCCCCGTGAGAGCTCTCCCCTGTACCCTCCCCGTCGTTTACCCCCGAGTCCATGCACGCGAGCATGCGTCCACGGCGCCGGACACGCGTCCGTGGCGGTGACAGTGCGGCAGCTCTTTCCCCGGTTATTTAAGCCCATCCCGAGGCCTCTTGACCTCACCACTGGCCTCCTGAATCTCCTCTAGCCCCGCCCATGCTCTTCTTCGAGCTCCAGGAGCTCTCCTGCTCTCCCATCGCCGCCATGGCCGTCGTCGGGCTCCGCTCAAATCCGAGCAGCACCGGGCTCCTCCCCTCCTTCTTCCACCTCCAGAGGCCCCCATCCACACCCTGGAGTCACCCGAGCCCTTTCCCTCCTCCTCTATTAGCCCCTGGCCATGAAGCCTAGCTCCACCCGAAGCCAACTCCGCCGGAGTCCACGTCCTTGTCGCTCCGATCCTCCTCGGCGTCTGTGTCCTTGCGGAATGGATCTGCCTCGTCCTGCTGAGCTCGTCGGTAGGTCGCGCGCCCCGTATGGTGGCCGGGATCGCCGGTGAGCCTCGTCGGGGTGAGCTCCCCTTCTCGGCCCGATGCGTCCAGGCGGGAGGAAGAAGAAGGAGGCCAGGAGGAGAGAGAAGATGCGGTGGGCCCCTCCGGTCAGCCACCCAGCTGCCGGCCCGCATTAACCCTGGTACGCTAACGTGGATAAGTGGAGGCGTAATCCACGGATTACGTCTTCGCTTTCCGAAAGCGTATTTCTCTTTTAAGCATTCTGTTTTTCTGTTCAGGCCCCTGCTTGAAAATATTTTCATTACAGATGGGCCCCTGGCAGAAAACAATCCATAACTTTTTAACCGTAACTCCAAATAAGGTGATTCCAACGATCACTTCTTTGATTCTGGCCTTATTTTCAAGTTGTGAAGCAAGTGCATCTTATATTGCTTCAAAAATCCTGATAAATTACCAGATCATGCTTATACCCATAAAACATATCTCCACCCAATTTGGCATCATTTCATTGATCCATTTGACCACCAATATTATTTCAAGATTCTGTCCAGAGGAGATGTTTGTGAAGCAAGTACCATTTTGGCTTTGCCAAATGGTATGATACTTTGTGAGCATATTCATATGACCAAATGACTAAGCCTTGCCCAATTTGAGCTCAAGTTGACACTCCATGTGAGTGCACCATCCTGATCTTCATTTCTGGACCAGATATGCAGTTGTGAAGCATCTATGATTTATATTGGTCCATTTCTTCCCAAATTCCCCAGGACTGTAGTCCTTCCTAGCCTAAACAACCCGAACATAACACTTAACACCTAGGAGCCCCCTGTTGATCACATTGAGCTGATAAAGTTTACTGCAGTAAACTTCAGAGCTCACTAACTTTTTAACCAGAGCCTATTTAACCTAGTTACCACCATAGTTGAGACCTCCCCAGGAAGGACTATCTGCTAGACAATGTTTGGGGTGCTGTAGAGCATTTAATGTGCCATGTCGTGTGGTGACCGCGAAGTTGGCATGCCTGTGCGCGCGCTCTGTGCACTATGGCATGTCCAGAGCACTGTTTGTGCTTTGGCACCGCTCCCTCTTGTTGTCTTAGAGCCCGTGAGAGTGTCCAGTGGCTGCATCTCGCCATCCCTGTTCCGATGGACCCCTCTCCCCCTCAGGCAGCTTCCTCACTGATGCAAACCATCGCGCGCCCACGGTAGAACAGTGGCGGTTTGGATCTGTTCGTCATCATCGCCATCTTCCCCATGCTCCTTTGGCCTCCTCTGCCCCGTGAGAGCTCTCCCCTGTGCCCTCCCCGTCGTTTACCCCCGAGTCCATGTGCGCGAGCACGCGTCCGCGGCGGTGACAGCGCGGCAGCTCCTTCCTCAGTTATTTAAGCCCACCCCGAGGCCTCTCGACCTCACCACTGGCCTCCTGAACCTCCTCTAGCCCCGCCAATGCTCTTCCCCGAGCTCCAGGAGCTCTCCTGCTCTCCCATCGCCGCCATGGCCGTCGTCGGGCTCCGCTCAAATCCCAGCAGCCCCGGGCTCCTCCCCTCCTTCTTCCACCTCCAGAGGCCCCCATCCACACCCTGGAGTCGCCCGAGCCATTTCCCTCCTCCTCTATTAGCCCCTGGCCATGAAGCCCAGCTCCACCCGAAGCCAACTCCACCGGAGTCCACGTCCTAGTCGCTCTGATCCTCCTCGGCGTCCGTGTCCTTGCGGAATGGATTCGCCTCGTCCTACTGAGCTCGTCGGTAGGTCGCGCGCCCCGTATGGTGGCCGGGATCGCCGGCGAGCCTCGTCGAGGTGAGCTCCCCTTCTCGGCCCGATGAGTCCAGGCGGGAGGAAGCAGAAGGAGGCCAGGAGGAGAGAGAAGATGCGGTGGGCCCCTCCGGTCAGCCACCCAGCCGTCGGCCCACATTAACCCAGGTACGCTGACGCTGATAAGTGGAGGCGTAATCCAAGGATTACGTCTTCGCTTTCCGAAAGCGTATTTCTCTTTTAAGCGTTCTGTTTTTCTGTTCAGGCCCCTGGTTGAAAATATTTTCATTACAGATGGGTCCCTGGCAGAAAACAATCCATAACTTTCTAACCGTAACTCCAAATAAGGTGATTCCAACGCTCACTTCTTTGATTCTGGCCTTATTTTCAGGTTGTGAAGCAAGTGCATCTTATATTGCTTCAAAAATCCTGATAAATTACCAGATCATGCTTATACCCATAAAACATCTCTCCACCCAATTTGGCATCATTTCATTGATCCATTTGACCACCAATATTATTTCAAGATTCTGTCCAGAGGAGATGTTTGAGAAGCAAGTACCATTTTGGCTTTGCCAAATGGTATGATACTTTGTGAGCATATTCATATGACCAAATGACTAAGCCTTGCCCAATTTGAGCTCAAGTTGACACTCCATGTGAGTGCACCATCCTGATCTTCATTTCTGGACCAGATATGCAGTTGTGAAGCATCTATGATTTATATTGGTCCATTTCTTCCCAAATTCCCCAGGACTGTAGTCCTTCCTAGCCTAAACACCCCAGACATAACACTTGACACCTAGCAGCCCCCTGTTGATCACATTGAGCCGATAAAGTTTACTGCAGTAAACTTCAGAGCTCACTAACTTTTTAACCAGAGCCTGTTTAACCTAGTTACCACCATAGTTGAGACCTCCCCAGGAAGGACTATCCGCTAGACAATGTTTGGGGTGCTGTAGAGCATTTAATGTGGCATGTCGTATGGTGACCGCGAAGCTGGCATGCCTGTGTGTGCGCTCTGTGCACTGTGGCGTGTCCAGAGCACTGTTTGTGCTTTGGCACCGCTCCCTCTTGTTGTCTTAGAGCCCGTGAGAGTGTCCAGTGGCTGCATCTCGCCATCGCTGTTCCGATGGGCCCCTCTCCCCCTCCGGCAGCTTCCTCACTGATGCAAACCATCGCGCGCCCATGGTAGTACAGTGGCGGTTTGGATCTGTTCGTCATCGTCGCCATCTTCACCATGCTCCTTTGGCCTCCTCTGCCCCGTGAGAGCTCTCCCCTGTGCCCTCCCCGTTGTTTACCCCCGAGTCCATGTGCGCGAGCACGCGTCCACGGCGGTGACAGCGTGGCAGCTCCTTCCCCGGTTATTTAAGCCCACCCCGAGGCCTCTCGACCTCACCAGTGGCCTCCTGAACCTCCTCTAGCCCCGCCCATGCTCTTCCCCGAGCTCCAGGAACTCTCCTTCTCTCCCATCGCCGCCATAGCCGTTGTCGGGCTCCGCTCAAATCCGAGCAACCCCGGGCTCCTCCCCTCCTTCTTCCACCTCCAGAGGCCCCCATCCACACCCTGGAGTCGCCCGAGCCCTTTCCCTCCTCCTCTATTAGCCCCCTGGCCATGAAGCCTAGCTCCACCCGAAGCCAACTCCTCCGGAGTCCACATCCTAGTCGCTCCGATCCTCCTCGACGTCCGTGTCCTTGCGGAATGGATCCGCCTCGTCCTGCTGAGCTCGTCGGTAGGTCGCGTGCCCCGTATGGTGGCCGGGATCGCCGGCGAGCCTCATTGGGGTGAGCTCCCCTTCGCAGCCCGATGCGTCGAGGCGGGAGGAAGCAGAAGGAGGCCAGGAGGAGAGAGAAGATGCGGTGGGCCCCTTCGGTCAGCCACCAAGCCGCCGGCCCGCATTAACCCAGGTACGCTGACGTGGATAAGTGGAGGCGTAATCCACGATTTACGTCTTCGCTTTCCGAAAGCGTATTTCTCTTTTAAGCGTTCTGTTTTTCTGTTCAGGCCTCTGGTTGAAAATATTTTCATTACAGATGGGTCCCTGGCAGAAAACAATTCATAACTTTTTAACCGTAACTCCAAATAAGGTGATTCCAACGCTCACTTCTTTGATTCTGGCCTTATTTTCAGGTTGTGAAGCAAGTGCATCTTATATTGCTTCAAAAATCCTGATAAATTACCAAATCGAGCTTATACCCATAAAACATCTCTCCACCCAATTTGGCATCATTTCATTGATCCATTTGACCACCAATATTATTTCAAGATTCTGTCCAGAGGAGATGTTTGCGAAGCAAGTACCATTTTGGCTTTGCCAAATGGTATGATAATTTGTGAGCATATTCATATGACCAAATTACTAAGCCTTGCCCAATTTGAGCTCAAGTTGACACTCCATGTGAGTGCACCATCCTGATCTTCATTTCTGGACCAGATATGCAGTTGTGAAGCATCAATGATTTATATTGGTCCATTTCTTCCCAAATTCCCCAGGACTGTAGTCCTTCCTAGCCTAAACACCCCAGACATAACACTTGACACCTAGCAGCCCCCTGTTGATCACATTGAGCTGATTAAGTTTACTGCAGTGAACTTCAGAGCTCACTAACTTTTTAACCAGAGCCTTTTTAACCTAGTTACCACCATAGTTGAGACCTCCCCAGGAAGGACTATCCGCTAGACAATGTATGGGGTGCTGTAGAGCATTTAATGTGCCATGTCGTGTGGTGACCGCAAAGCTGGCATGCCTGTGCGTGCGCTCTGTGCACTGTGGCGTGTCCAGAGCACTGTTTGTGCTTTGGAACCGCTCCCTCTTGTTGTCTTAGAGCCCGTGAGAGTGTCCAGTGGCTGCATCTCGCCATCGCCGTTCCGACCCCTCTCCCCCTCCGGCAGCTTCCTCACTGATGCAAACCGTCGCGAGCCCACGGTAGTAAAGTGGCGGTTTGGATCTGTTCGTCATCGTCGCCATCTTCCCCATGCTCCTTTGGCCTCCTCTGCCCCGTGAGAGCTCTCCCCTGTGCCCTCCCCGTCGTTTACCCCTGAGTCCATGTGCGCGAGCATGCGTCCGCGGCGGAGACAGCGCGGCAGCTCCTTCCCCGGTTATTTAAGCCCACCCCGAGGCCTCTCGACCTCACCACTGGCCTCCAGAACCTCCTCTAGCCCCGCCCATGCTCTTCCCCGAGCTCCAGGAGCTCTCCTGCTCTCCCATCGCTGCCATGGCCGTCGTCGGGCTCCGCTCAAATCCGAGCAGCCCCGGGCTCCTCCCCTCCTTCTTCCACCTCCAGAGGCCCCCATCCACACCCTGGAGTCGCCCGAGCCCTTTCCCTCCTCCTCTATTAGCCCCTGGCCATGAAGCCCAGCTCCACCCGAAGCCAACTCCGCCGGAGTCCACGTCCTAGTCGCTCCGATCCTCCTCGGCGTCCGTGTCCTTGCGGAATGGATCCGCCTCATCCTGCTGAGCTCGTCGGTAGGTCGCGTGCCCAGTATGGTGTCAGGACCCCGACTAAATGCCACATCGATCTAGCATGTAACACCTCATATCACTTTGCGGCCTCACGCACGGTATTCCCACGGGTGTCGCCTTACCTTTGCCCGGGACCATTTGCGCCTTTTGGCACACGTATATGATAGTGTCGCTAGCATCCATATGATAAGGAGCCCGGGCTGACATGGCTAGTCGTAAACCCAAAGTGGCACAAACTTACAGGGACAGGCATCCATGACCCAGCATCGAACGTGTCGGTCATCAGCGAGTGAATCCAGGCTGTAGCACTGGGCTAGCAGGACTCCGGTGAACCGGGCTGTAGCGGGCTAACAGGACTCCGGTATCCATCGCGTGACATTTCCCTGAAGGGACAGACACAGGAACGAAGAAGGACACATGCCAGCCAGCCTAAGTCTTCCGGAGCAGTAGCAAGCTACCATGGCTCGGTGAAAACACTAGGAGACATTTCCCGGTAAGAGAGGGTACTAAAGATAAACAACTAGATAGTCAGATCCCACACATACCAAGCATTTCAATAACATACACACAATATGCTCGATATGTGCAAATACAACATGGCATCACAACATGACTCTACGACTCAAGTATTTATTCATTAGGCTCCGAGGAGCGAGATATTACAAACATGGGTCTCACGACCCAACATTCAGAGCATACAAGTCAAAGCACAAGCGGAAGCTATCATGTCTGAGTACAGACATCTACAAATGAAAAGGCTTAGAAGCCTGACTATCTACCAGATCCTGCCGAGGGCACAAGATCGTAGCTGAGGTAACAAGCTAAACGTCGAAGTCCACGTGGAACTACTAGCAAGACTGAAGTCTCTCTGCAAAAACATAAAATAGGCAAACGTGAGTACAAATGTACCCAGCAAGACTTACATCAGATCTAACTACATATGCATCATTATCAACAAAGGGGGTGGTGGGGTTTAACTGCAGCAAGCCAGCTTTGACTCAGTGGCTATCCTAAACTACGACTGCAAGAAACTCTTTTGAGGTGGCGCACACGAGTCCACATATTCACCATATCAATACACCACTATGGATCCGCTCCCGTCTCCCTACGAGAATGCCATCCATAGCACTCACGCTTATCTTGCGCATTTTAGAGTATCCACTTTCACTTGTCTATGAACTGTACAGGCAACCCAGAAGTCCTTTACCGCGGACACGGCTATTCGAATAGATCATATTAACCCTGCAGGGGTGTACTTCTTCACACACGCTCTCACCACTTACCGCCGTTTACACGACATGTACTCGGCAACCTTCAAGCGGAAGCCCAGCGAGGGTGTAGGCCACGACCTGACTAACCACACAAGTCTCTCGTCCAGGTTTATCGCCTATTCGGGTTCCATCCGCAAGGAGATCCGGCCGGGGTGTCGCTCACGGCCCCAAACGATGTGAGCAGGGTTCCCAAGCCCACCTCGACGGGTGGATCTACGCTTGGTACACCGTGCCACTGTGCCTAGTCTGTCCCAAGCCCACTTGTACCGGGTGCCACTTGGTAGACTACTAACACTACCTACAAACACCAGAAACTAGTTGCAACTCCTGGACAGAGATCGAGTTGATTAATAAGTCGAGAGAGCTTGGAGCGCCCGGAGCCCAATGTGTGGTAGTAACTGATCATGGGTCACAAACACAGAACTCAGTTCCTGAGGACGGCTGCAATGAGACAACCCACCATGTACTCCTACATGGCCTCTCACCGCTACCTTTACCAAATCGTGTTCACACACTTAGCTCTCAACAGTAGGACATGTTCACCACTTTCCAATTCATCCCTGATGAATCAGACCTGACACAACTCTAAGCAATAGCAGGCATGACAAACAAGCATGGATGAGTAGGCACATCAGGGCTCAAAAAATTCCTACTCATGCTAGTGGGTTTCATCTATTTACTGTGGCAATGACAGGTCATGCAGAGGATAAAGGGGTTCAACTACCGCAGCATGTAACAGTTGAAACGTTGTTGTCCTAATGCAGTAAAAGAGAGCAGGAGCGAGAGAGTGGGATTGTATCAGAATGAACAAGGGGGTTTTGCTTGCCTGGCACTTCTGAAGATATTATACTTCTTCATCGGTGTCATCGAACTCGTCGTCGAAACCACGTCTATCGAGAGGGGACAATTACCGGCAAACAAAGAGGGACACAATCAATGCAATGCAACAAATATGATGCATGATAATGTCATGGCAATATGATGTGATTTGAGCTAATGCAACTAGCAGCAAGTTAAATGGACTTGGTTTGAACCCTAGGTTCAAATTCAAACTCCATATGTGATGGTTTAAGTGCCATTATAAAATTTGGCCTTAACTGCAGCCCTAAGTTGTTCTAACATGCATGAAAAAGGTACAGATGGATAGATTGGATTTTTCTGATCATTTTTCATATATAATTTATTTGATTTGGAGGTACGGTTGATTTTCTATGAATTTTTGAAGTTTGTGGTATTTTCTGGATTTTTCAGAATAAGAATAAATCCAGAAAATTGCATTACTGCGTCAGCATGACGTCAGCAGGTCAACAGACCGGGTCCAGGTCGAACCTGACGTGTGGGGTCCACACGTCAGTGGCTAACTAACTAACCTAATTAATTAATGTTAAATTACTACTAACTAAAATGTCAGTTGAGTTAATTAGACTTAATTAAAAAGACTAACTAGGATTAGCTGGGCCAGGGCCCACTTGTCAGCGACCCAGGGGAGGTCAAACCCCTGGTCAGCCGAGGCTAATACGCCGACGGCTCGTCGCCGGCTACAGCAGGCGCGGCGGAGGGCTCGGGTTAGCTCCTCCGGCAACCAAAACGACGGCTGAGAGGCTCTACGGGTGCAGCGTGACATGGCGCGTCTAACGGGGCAAGCGGGAGGAGCTGGGGTGGATCGAGCTCGTCGGAAGCAAGCTCGCGGCAGCGGCCGGAGTTCGGTGGCGTGCGGATTTGGCGCTACAGAGCACGGCAGGGTGAACCAGTGGGCGCTGCAGGGTCACAGGAGCGCGGCGAGCACGATGGTGATGCTCGGGCGAGCGGACGAGCTCAGGAGCATGGAGCTCGTCGGCCGTGGCGGCGGCGAGCTTTGGCGAAGGTGGGGAACAGAGCTAGAGGACGAACGTGTCGACGGGGAGAGTGGTGAGGGGCGTAGGAGCTCACAGCGGTTCCGCAGGGTTGGTCGGTGGGCTCGGGGAGAGGCCGGAGCAGTCGGGGCGGCGATGGAGATCTCCGGCGTCGGGAGGTTGAAGACGACGGCGTGGAGATGCTCGGGGGCGTCCGGCGTTGCACAGCTCGATGAGGAGGAAGAGGGGTACTAGTCGGAGCTCTTGGGAACCTCAGGGTGTCGCCGGGATGGCGGTGTCCGCGGTGGTGGAGAGCGGCGGCGACGGAGGCGTTCGGTGGTTGCGCGCGGAAGAACAGAGGAGGGAAGAGCGCTCGAGGGAGAGAGCCAGGGGGAGAATGGGGTGTCGGCGGGGTCGGGGCAGTGCCTAGGAGTGGCTTCGAGGCGTCGACACGCTGTCCAGGCGAGGCAGGCGGCCAGGGAGCTGCGTGGCGAGCTCGGCGTGCGCGGGCGCGCTCCTCTTTGCCTGCCTGGCGAGAGGAAGCAGGTGGCTGGCACGGGCCAGCACAGTGCTGGGCCGACCAGCGGGCTGCCAGGTGGGCTGCGCCAGGTAAGTGGCCAGGTAGTTTCCTCTCTCTCTCTCTGTTTTCTATTTTAGTTACTGTTTTCTATTTATGACATTTGTTTTAACTTAATTAAAATGCTAAGGCATTTTCAAAAACCCTGAAAATAATTGTGGGATCTGTTTGTAATATTTCCAACAGCCCCCACTTAAGTTCAGAATTATTTGGACATTTAAAATATTATATAGCATTTAATTGCCCAAATGCAAATACTATAAGATTTAATTCAGAGCCCAAATATGTCATGTAAAAATGTGCAACACCTCTGGTTATTACTTCTAGCATCTCCCAGAAATGATGAACATTTTTGAAAGCCATTTGGATTCACTGAAATTATTTTTAGGTTGAACCTATTTGAACTCCATTTGGTACTAGGGTTTGGACATCCCCATTTCAAGTTTCAATGAAAATTAAACATGATGCAAACAAGATGCAACACTAGGCAGCATCAGAAGCTAGGGACGTGACAACTCACCCCCACTAAACAAGAATCTCGACCCGAGATTCAAGACGTGAGGTAAGAAGACAGAGGGACACAAGCTAACATGATCTTCATGATCCAACTGCCCTCATCGTTGATATTGATTCATTGCTCCAAATTGATCTTGACATCTTTGCTTTCGAGATCTTCATCTAACACGACGACGACAGAAGGAAATTCTATCGAAAAGGATTATTGAAGCTCTTCATACCAGGCTAATGGCAATTCACAAACGATCGTTTGGAGGGGTTCGGTAGAATGGCATACCCAGATTAGAATGGATGATGTGGATTACCTTGTTGAAAACAACACAAGGGATGATTTTAGTAACTGGGGAGAAGCTCAACAGTAGAGAGTGAGTCCACTGTTTGAAAAGTTATAGCATAAACGAGGAAATTGAGAGCAATCCCAGTAGTGTCGATGATAACACCTAGCGCTTGTGCGTGCTATCAAGAATTGAGCATTTCCATATTCATCAAGGTTTTACCAATATCCGTGTCAAGGGTCCTGGCAACACAACGTACTACCATGATGAACAGCGATGGACGATGCAGAGGCAAAGGGAGATAACACCTTCTCAGATTTCACCTTAGCGAGTCTAAGGAAACAAAATCTGGATGATCGACCGAGAGACATTTAGCACTCCGCTTCTAATGTTCTCCTTGATGTGCTAGTGCAACCCATTAACTAAAATGGTTTGATACCCAGAACATCAGGTAAACGGTCGGACTTCGGGAGCTCAAGAATCCATAAGGAACAACTACAAATTCTACGGGATCCTTATGGGGAGGTGGCCAACTTCTTCAATCAAGATATTACAATAATAGGTCTTCCGGCTGGGTGTGTTGGCCACGACATCCATTTTACCGATTACAGAGAGACCAATATTATAACTCTTGGGAAACGTTCCAACCATCATATCTGCCTGAGATTCAGATCTGGTTGGTGTCAGAATAATCTAGACTCATCGAGTCTAGAAGGAAAAATGAAAGTTTACAACACAAACCGACGAGAAGACGTTGCGTGATTCTCGGAAAATGAACTACGATAGCAAGCTCTAAAACATGAGCTGGTTCTGCTACAAACCTGTGAACACGCTGTCCAAGACAAGCATGACCACATAGCAGTCTTATAATAAAACACTAGCGAGTTCAGGAGGGAAACCATCATCGAGGATATCGAAGTCCTTGCATAAGTCTCGAGCCTACGAAGGAACTTCTTCTCCTTGAACAAATCAATCAGTGGCTTGGTGTGCTAGGAACACATATGGAGTGGAGGTAATTAATCTACCAAACCATAGAATACTTCGTACGTATGCATGACTGACTTGGGATGATTCCAAGGGAAACAAAACAAACCTTTCTCAAATTCATGGCAGAAACTTACACCTAATGCACGTGAACTTGGAGAAAGTCACTTCTTTCATCCAAGCATAAGCTTCATGAATGGGACTTGAAGATAATGCTTATAGAAGTTTCCAACACTAGCTTAATGTTTAACAAAATTATGGAGAAGACAAGGATGTTGTCGATGGGCTTAGCAACAATTCATCCTGGTTTTCCATGAATATTGAATTCCATAATTATGAGAACAAGTGATAGCATTGGTCAGACCCAAAAGATATAATGGTGTATGCTCGAGCAAAATCCACGAGTAAGACAACATGACGAACATCGTTGGTTCTGATTTGATTTGAGAATAGCCCACACTCAAATCAAAGTTTTGGCAAGACAATAAGTCCAACAACTGATCACGAGGATCAATCAATGAAGATATTACCTTTCTTCAACAAACACACACAAGGATATCCCTTGGAGATGAACTAAGTCAGGTGAGCTTTTATCTTCCAACTCTCCAAGTTGTTGTTTAGCTTAGCCAACTAGCTCAGGGGTATCCAACATAGATTCTTGGAGAAAGGGTGGTTTACAAGAATAAACCAACTTGATCACGAACTCAACATAGCGGTCAGGTGACATCCTGGTGATACCTCCGAGAATACAATCGGAGAATCATGAACCACCGATATGTTACTAAGCTCGAGAACAATCTTGCTTTCAGAGCAAGATGATATGATCAAATAAGCAAGGGACTGAATAATTCTAACTCATTGATCGAAGAGTGCACCAGAAATAAGGACTAGGTAGCACAATCTATCTTAGAATGATGATTCAAGAACCAACACGCTAAGAATGAGGTTATCGTCCATTTAACCACCAAGCAACGGAGTTGCTAGCAGTATAGATTTCACGCATCACGATTCACTTGTCGGCATTCCGGTTGCAACAACACGGGAACCAAGAAATGAATAATGATGGAGAGAGTATCACTACGTCAAGAATTCATGAGAGATGCTGCGATTCCTATGACAATCCTGACATAAAGATGGTAACACTCCAAGGTAGAACAGAACAAAAGCTTGATTAGCAATTTGATCTGCGGAGTACAACTGCTTTGACCCAATCCTAGAAATGGACAAGGTACTGGAGTTTGTTTCTCCTAGTCACTCCGAATAGAATGGCTTGACGGACCATAGAAGTAAAAGGCATCGATGAACATGAATGCACGACTACTCCTGACTATCAATCGATAGGCGAAAATCAGGATACAACTAAAGGAGGACAACTCAAAGGAACATACAATTTTCTGAGTTGTGGATGCATAGATTAGCATGTCGAACGAATTCAACATATTTCTTCCGGATAACCCATGCAGAAAGGTAGAACTGGCAGAGTCACAATATAGAATCGAGAACCCATCGAGAGCACTCTGATTGTGATCTTTCGATCAGCGAGGAACATCTGCCATAAGCGGTTCATAGTATTTGGAAGAAGGAAATACCACGAACATCGAGGACTAATGCAAAGGTTACTAATATCCTAAAGGAACTAGCAAATACTATCAACATGAAGTAGGTGGAGTGAATCTCGGGTTCAAACCCAAGGAGTAGAATACCTACTACTAAGTGGCATCACGGGATGCTTTCGAGAATGAAGGCCAGAATCATCACACTGGGAACACAAAACATGGCTAGATTACCTGGCGATCCTCTAAGACACCTAGGGTCATAATACTAGCTACAACATATATGTCGAGGCAATAGAGTACCTCAACTCACCGATTAGTGTGCTTAATCTGGCCTAAAAGGACATCAGGAACGGGAGGAAGGGATTTGCAAATAAATTAGACTGTTTAGAAACCTGGGATGACTCGGACAGCATAACGGCTAAAAATGCTCAAAAAATTTAGACATGCTACAAAAATGGTGGCATAACCACTCAGAAGCACAATATCAAGGGTTCGATATCAACAGTTAACATACGGAAGTAGTAGGAACTGAAATGAAGCTTGAAACCATCAATCATATAAGTCTATGGATTAGTAACACGTCATCCTGATAGAAAGATGAGAAGCCTAGTTCTTAACCCCCGTAGAAGAGAAGAGGATGACTCAGATCAGAAGGGCATAAGGTAAAGGAGTAAAAAGAGCCTTACGTTCCATCCCACAATCAATTCCCTTATATAACTAAAGCATTTCTAGACTCAACTTCGACCAGTTTGGCTTGGTAATCCTACAGGCAGTCAAGCTCTGATACCAAAGCTGTCAGGACCCCGACTCAATGCCACATCGATCTAGCATGTAACACCTCATATCACTTTGCGGCCTCACGCACGGTATTCCCACGGGTGTCGCCTTACCTTTGCCCGGGACCGTTTGCACCTTTTGGCACACGTATATGATAGTGTCGCTAGCATCCATATGATAAGGAGCCCGGGCTGACATGGCTAGTCGTAAACCCAAAGTGGCACAAACTTACAGGGACAGGCATCCATGACCCAGCATCGAACGTGTCAGTCATCAGCGAGTGAATCCAGGCTGTAGCACTGGGCTAGCAGGACTCCGGTGAACCGGGCTGTAGCGGGCTAACAGGACTCCGGTATCCATCGCGTGACATTTCCCCGAAGGGACAGACAGAGGAACGAAGAAGGACACATGCCGGCCAGCCTAAGTGTTCCGGAGCAGTAGCAAGCTACCATGGCTCGGTGAAAACACTAGGAGACATTTCCCGGTAAGAGAGGCTACTAAAGATAAACAACTAGATAGTCAGATCCCACACATACCAAGCATTTCAATAACATACACACAATATGCTCGATATGTGCAAATACAACATGGCATCACAACATGACTCTACGACTCAAGTATTTATTCATTAGGCTCCGAGGAGCGAGATATTACAAACATGGGTCTCACGACCCAACATTCAGAGCATACAAGTCAAAGCACAAGCGGAAGCTATCATGTGTGAGTACAGACATCTACAAATGAAAAGGCTTAGAAGCCTGACTATCTACCAGATCCTGCCGAGGGCACAAGATCGTAGCTGAGGTAACAAGCTAAACGTCGAAGTCCACTTGGAACTACTAGCAAGACTGAAGTCTCTGTGCAAAAACATAAAATAGGCAAACGTGAGTACAAATGTACCCAGCAAGACTTACATCAGATCTAACTACATATGCATCATTATCAACAAAGGGGGTGGTGGGGTTTAACTATAGCAAGCCAGCTTTGACTCAGTGGCTATCCTAAACTACGACTGCAAGAAACTCTTTTGAGGTGGCGCACACGAGTCCACATATTCACCATATCAATACACCACTATGGATCCGCTCCCGTCTCCCTACGAGAATGCCATCCATAGCACTCACGCTTATCTTGCGCATTTTAGAGTATCCACTTTCACTTGTCTATGAACTGTACAGGCAACCCAGAAGTCCTTTACCGCGGACACGGCTATTCGAATAGATCATATTAACCCTGCAGGGGTGTACTTCTTCACACACGCTCTCACCACTTACCGCCGTTTACACGACACGTACTCGGCAACCTTCAAGCGGAAGCCCAGCGAGGGTGTCGGCCACGACCTGACTAACCACACAAGTCTCTCGTCCAGGTTTATCGCCTATTCGGGTTCTATCCGCAAGGAGATCCGGCCGGGGTGTCGCTCACGGCCCCAAATGATGTGAGCAGGGTTCCCAAGCCCACCTCGACGGGTGGATCTACGCTTGGTACACCGTGCCACTGTGCCTAGTCTGTCCCAAGCCCACTTGTACCGGGTGCCACTTGGTAGACTACTAACACTACCTACAAACACCAGAAACTAGTTGCAACTCCTGGACAGAGATCGAGTTGATTAAT
The DNA here is from genome assembly GCF_002162155.2 of Triticum dicoccoides. NCBI lineage: Eukaryota > Viridiplantae > Streptophyta > Magnoliopsida > Poales > Poaceae > Triticum > Triticum dicoccoides. Next base: position 609,613,349 of record NC_041391.1, on the reverse strand, counting down.
AAGTCGAGAGAGCTTGGAGCGCCCGGAGCCCAATGTGTGGTAGTAACTGATCATGGGTCACAAACACAGAACTCAGTTCCTGAGGACGGCTGCAATGAGACAACCCACCATGTACTCCTACATGGCCTCTCACCGCTACCTTTACCAAATCGTGTTCACACACTTAGCTCTCAACAGTAGGACATGTTCACCACTTTCCAATTCATCCCTGATGAATCAGACCTGACACAACTCTAAGCAATAGCAGGCATGACAAACAAGCATGGATGAGTAGGCACATCAGGGCTCAAA
>NC_041391.1:609534574-609612728 GCF_002162155.2 Triticum dicoccoides | reverse complement strand
CGTTGTTGTCCTAATGCAGTAAAAGAGAGCAGGAGCGAGAGAGTGGGATTGTATCGGAATGAACAAGGGGGTTTTGCTTGCCTGGCACTTCTGAAGATATTATACTTCTTCATCGGTGTCATCGAACTCGTCGTCGAAACCACGTCTATCGAGAGGGGACAATTACCGGCAAACAAAGAGGGACACAATCAATGCAATGCAACAAATATGATGCATGATAATGTCATGGCAATATGATGTGATTTGAGCTAATGCAACTAGCAGCAAGTTAAATGGACTTGGTTTGAACCCTAGGTTCAAATTCAAACTCCATATGTGATGGTTTAAGTGCCATTATAAAATTTGGCCTTAACTGCAGCCCTAAGTTGTTCTAACATGCATGAAAATGGTACAGATGGATAGATTGGATTTTTCTGATCATTTTTCATATATAATTTATTTGATTTGGAGCTACGGTTGATTTTCTATGAATTTTTGAAGTTTGTGGTATTTTCTGGATTTTTCAGAATAAGAATAAATCCAGAAAATTGCATTACTGCGTCAGCATGACGTCAGCAGGTCAACAGACCGGGTCCAGGTCGAACCTGACGTGTGGGGTCCACACGTCAGTGGCTAACTAACTAACCTAATTAATTAATGTTAAATTACTACTAACTAAAATGTCAGTTGAGTTAATTAGACTTAATTAAAAAGACTAACTAGGATTAGCTAGGCCAGGGCCCACTTGTCAGCGACCCAGGGGAGGTCAAACCCCTGGTCAGCCGAGGCTAATACGCCGGCGGCTCGTCGCCGGCTACAGCAGGCGCGGCGGAGGGCTCGGGTTAGCTCCTCCGGCAACCAAAACGACGGCTGAGAGGCTCTACGGGTGCAACGTGACATGGCGCGTCTAACGGGGCAAGCGGGAGGAGCTGGGGTGGATCAAGCTCGTCGGAAGCGAGCTCGCGGCAGTGGCCGGAGTTCGATGGCGTGCGGATTTGGCGCTACAGAGCACGGCAGGGCGAACCAGTGGGCGCTGCAGGGTCACAGGAGCGCGGCGAGCACGATGGTGATGCTCGGGCGAGCGGACGAGCTCAGGAGCATGGAGCTCGTCGGCCGTGGCGGCGGCGAGCTTTGGCGAAGGTGGGGAACAGAGCTAGAGGACGAACGTGTCGACGGGGAGAGTGGTGAGGGGCGTAGGAGCTCACAGCGGTTCCGCAGGGTTGGTCGGTGGGCTCGGGGAGAGGCCGGAGCAGTCGGGGCGGCGATGGAGATCTCCGGCGTCGGGAGGTTGAAGACGACGGCGTGGAGATGCTCGGGGGCGTCCGGCGTTGCACAGCTCGATGAGGAGGAAGAGGGGTACTAGTCGGAGCTCTTGGGAACCTCAGGGTGTCGCCGGGATGGCGGTGTCCGCGGTGGTGGAGAGCGGCGGCGACGGAGGCGTTCGGTGGTTGCGCGCGGAAGAACAGAGGAGGGAAGAGCGCTCGAGGGAGAGAGCCAGGGGGAGAATGGGGTGTCGGCGGGGTCGGGGCAGTGCCTAGGAGTGGCTTCGAGGCGTCGCCACGCTGTCCAGGCGAGGCAGGCGGCCAGGGAGCTGCGTGGCGAGCTCGGCGTGCGCGGGCGCGCTCCTCTCTGCCTGCCTGGCGAGAGGAAGCAGGTGGCTGGCACGGGCCAGCACAGTGCTGGGCCGACCAGTGGGCTGCCAGGTGGGCTGCGCCAGGTAAGTGGCCAGGTAGTTTCCTCTCTCTCTCTCTGTTTTCTATTTTAGTTACTGTTTTCTATTTATGACATTTGTTTTAACTTAATTAAAATGCTAAGGCATTTTCAAAAAACCTGAAAATAATTGTGGGATCTGTTTGTAATATTTCCAACAGCCCCCACTTAAGTTCAGAATTATTTGGACATTTAAAATATTATATAGCATTTAATTGCCCAAATGCAAATACTATAAGATTTAATTCAGAGCCCAAATATGTCATGTAAAAATGTGCAACACCTCTGGTTATTACTTCTAGCATCTCCCAGAAATGATGAACATTTTTGAAAGCCATTTGGATTCACTGAAATTATTTTTAGGTTGAACCTATTTGAACTCCATTTGGTACTAGGGTTTGGACATCCCCATTTCAAGTTTCAATGAAAATTAAACATGATGCAAACAAGATGCAACACTAGGCAGGATCAGAAGCTAGGGACGTGACAACTCACCCCCACTAAACAAGAATCTCGACCCGAGATTCAAGACGTGAGGTAAGAAGACAGAGGGACACAAGCTAACATGATCTTCATGATCCAACTGCCCTCATCGTTGATATTGATTCATTGCTCCAAATTGATCTTGACATCTTTGCTTTCGAGATCTTCATCTAACACGACGACGACAGAAGGAAATTCTATCGAAAAGGATTATTGAAGCTCTTCATACCAGGCTAATGGCAATTCACAAACGATCGTTTGGAGGGGTTCGGTAGAATGGCATACCCAGATTAGAATGGATGATGTGGATTACCTTGTTGAAAACAACACAAGGGATGATTTTAGTAACTGGGGAGAAGCTCAACAGTAGAGAGTGAGTCCACTGTTTGAAAAGTTATAGCATAAACGAGGAAATTGAGAGCAATCCCAGTAGTGTCGATGATAACACCTAGCGCTTGTGCGTGCTATCAAGAATTGAGCATTTCCATATTCATCAAGGTTTTACCAATATCCGTGTCAAGGGTCCTGGCAACACAACGTACTACCATGATGAACAGCGATGGACGATGCAGAGGCAAAGGGAGATAACACCTTCTCAGATTTCACCTTAGCGAGTCTAAGGAAACAAAATCTGGATGATCGACCGAGAGACATTTAGCACTCCGCTTCTAATGTTCTCCTTGATGTGCTAGTGAAACCCATTAACTAAAATGGTTTGATACCCAGAACATCAGGTAAACGGTCGGACTTCGGGAGCTCAAGAATCCATAAGGAACAACTACAAATTCTACGGGATCCTTATGGGGAGGTGGCCAACTTCTTCAATCAAGATATTACAATAATAGGTCTTCCGGCTGGGTGTGTTGGCCACGACATCCATTTTACCGATTACAGAGAGACCAATATTATAACTCTTGGGAAACGTTCCAACCATCATATCTGCCTGAGATTCAGATCTGGTTGGTGTCAGAATAATCTAGACTCATCAAGTCTAGAAGGAAAAATGAAAGTTTACAACACAAACCGACGAGAAGACGTTGCGTGATTCTCGGAAAATGAACTACGATAGCAAGCTCTAAAACATGAGCTGGTTCTGCTACAAACCTGTGAACACGCTGTCCAAGACAAGCATGACCACAGCAGTCTTATAATAAAACACTAGCGAGTTCAGGAGGGAAACCATCATCGAGGATATCGAAGTCCTTGCATAAGTCTCGAGCCTACGAAGGAACTTCTTCTCCTTGAACAAATCAATCAGTGGCTTGGTGTGCTAGGAACACATATGGAGTGGAGGTAATTAATCTACCAAACCATAGAATACTTCGTACGTATGCATGACTGACTTGGGATGATTCCAAGGGAAACAAAACAAACCTTTCTCAAATTCATGGCAGAAACTTACACCTAATGCACGTGAACTTGGAGAAAGTCACTTCTTTCATCCAAGCATAAGCTTCATGAATGGGACTTGAAGATAATGCTTATAGAAGTTTCCAACACTAGCTTAATGTTTAACAAAATTATGGAGAAGACAAGGATGTTGTCGATGGGCTTAGCAACAATTCATCCTGGTTTTCCATGAATATTGAATTCCATAATTATGAGAACAAGTGATAGCATTGGTCAGACCCAAAAGATATAATGGTGTATGCTCGAGCAAAATCCACGAGTAAGACAACATGACGAACATCGTTGGTTCTGATTTGATTTGAGAATAGCCCACACTCAAATCAAAGTTTTGGCAAGACAATAAGTCCAACAACTGATCACGAGGATCAATCAATGAAGATATTACCTTTCTTCAACAAACACACACAAGGATATCCCTTGGAGATGAACTAAGTCAGGTGAGCTTTTATCTTCCAACTCTCCAAGTTGTTGTTTAGCTTAGCCAACTAGCTCAGGGGTATCCAACATAGATTCTTGGAGAAAGGGTGGTTTACAAGAATAAACCAACTTGATCACGAACTCAACATAGCGGTCAGGTGACATCCTGGTGATACCTCCGAGAATACAATCGGAGAATCATGAACCACCGATATGTTACTAAGCTCGAGAACAATCTTGCTTTCAGAGCAAGATGATATGATCAAATAAGCAAGGGACTGAATAATTCTAACTCATTGATCGAAGAGTGCACCAGAAATAAGGACTAGGTAGCACAATCTATCTTAGAATGATGATTCAAGAACCAACACGCTAAGAATGAGGTTATCGTCCATTTAACCACCAAGCAACGGAGTTGCTAGCAGTATAGATTTCACGCATCACGATTCACTTGTCGGCATTCCGGTTGCAACAACACGGGAACCAAGAAATGAATAATGATGGAGAGAGTATCACTACGTCAAGAATTCATGAGAGATGCTGCGATTCCTATGACAATCCTGACATAAAGATGGTAACACTCCAAGGTAGAACAGAACAAAAGCTTGATTAGCAATTTGATCTGCGGAGTACAACTGCTTTGACCCAATCCTAGAAATGGACAAGGTACTGGAGTTTGTTTCTCCTAGTCACTCCGAATAGAATGGCTTGACGGACCATAGAAGTAAAAGGCATCGATGAACACGAATGCACGACTACTCCTGACTATCAATCGATAGGCGAAAATCAGGATACAACTAAAGGAGGACAACTCAAAGGAACATACAATTTTCTGAGTTGTGGATGCATAGATTAGCATGTCGAACGAATTCAACATATTTCTTCCGGATAACCCATGCAGAAAGGTAGAACTGGCAGAGTCACAATATAGAATCGAGAACCCATCGAGAGCACTCTGATTGTGATCTTTCGATCAGCGAGGAACATCTGCCATAAGCGGTTCATAGTATTTGGAAGAAGGAAATACCACGAACATCAAGGACTAATGCAAAGGTTACTAATATCCTAAAGGAACTAGCAAATACTATCAACATGAAGTAGGTGGAGTGAATCTCGGGTTCAAACCCAAGGAGTAGAATACCTACTACTAAGTGGCATCACGGGATGCTTTCGAGAATGAAGGCCAGAATCATCACACTGGGAACACAAAACATGGCTAGATTACCTGGCGATCCTCTAAGACACCTAGGGTCATAATACTAGCTCCAACATATATGTCGAGGCAATAGAGTACCTCAACTCACCGATTAGTGTGCTTAATCTGGCCTAAAGGGACATCAGGAACGGGAGGAAGGGATTTGCAAATGCATTAGACTGTTTAGAAACCTGGGATGACTCGGACAGCATAACGGCTAAAAATGCTCAAAAAATTTAGACATGCTACAAAAATGGTGGCATAACCACTCAGAAGCACAATATCAAGGGTTCGATATCAACAGTTAACATACGGAAGTAGTAGGAACTGAAATGAAGCTTGAAACCATCAATCATATAAGTCTATGGATTAGTAACACGTCATCCTGATAGAAAGATGAGAAGCCTAGTTCTTAACCCCCGTAGAAGAGAAGAGGATGACTCAGATCAGAAGGGCATAAGGTAAAGGAGTAAAAAGAGCCTTACGTTCCATCCCACAATCAATTCCCTTATATAACTAAAGCATTTCTAGACTCAACTTCGACCAGTTTGGCTTGGTAATCCTACAGGCAGTCAAGCTCTGATACCAAAGCTGTCAGGACCCCGACTCAATGCCACATCGATCTAGCATGTAACACCTCATATCACTTTGCGGCCTCACGCACGGTATTCCCACGGGTGTCGCCTTACCTTTGCCCGGGACCGTTTGCACCTTTTGGCACACGTATATGATAGTGTCGCTAGCATCCATATGATAAGGAGCCCGGGCTGACATGGCTAGTCGTAAACCCAAAGTGGCACAAACTTACAGGGACAGGCATCCATGACCCAGCATCGAACGTGTCAGTCATCAGCGAGTGAATCCAGGCTGTAGCACTGGGCTAGCAGGACTCCGGTGAACCGGGCTGTAGCGGGCTAACAGGACTCCGGTATCCATCGCGTGACATTTCCCCGAAGGGACAGACAGAGGAACGAAGAAGGACACATGCCGGCCAGCCTAAGTGTTCCGGAGCAGTAGCAAGCTACCATGGCTCGGTGAAAACACTAGGAGACATTTCCCGGTAAGAGAGGCTACTAAAGATAAACAACTAGATAGTCAGATCCCACACATACCAAGCATTTCAATAACATACACACAATATGCTCGATATGTGCAAATACAACATGGCATCACAACATGACTCTATGACTCAAGTATTTATTCATTAGGCTCCGAGGAGCGAGATATTACAAACATGGGTCTCACGACCCAAGATTCAGAGCATACAAGTCAAAGCACAAGCGGAAGCTATCATGTCTGAGTACAGACATCTACAAATGAAAAGGCTTAGAAGCCTGACTATCTACCAGATCCTGCCGAGGGCACAAGATCGTAGCTGAGGTAACAAGCTAAACGTCGAAGTCCACGTGGAACTACTAGCAAGACTGAAGTCTCTCTGCAAAAACATAAAATAGGCAAACGTGAGTACAAATGTACCCAGCAAGACTTACATCAGATCTAACTACATATGCATCATTATCAACAAAGGGGGTGGTGGGGTTTAACTGCAGCAAGCCAGCTTTGACTCAGTGGCTATCCTAAACTACGACTGCAAGAAACTCTTTTGAGGTGGCGCACACGAGTCCACATATTCACCATATCAATACACCACTATGGATCCGCTCCCGTCTCCCTACGAGAACGCCATCCATAGCACTCACGCTTATCTTGCGCATTTTAGAGTATCCACTTTCACTTGTCTATGAACTGTACAGGCAACCCAGAAGTCCTTTACCGCGGACACGGCTATTCGAATAGATCATATTAACCCTGCAGGGGTGTACTTCTTCACACACGCTCTCACCACTTACCGCCATTTACACGACACGTACTCGGCAACCTTCAAGCGGAAGCCCAGCGAGGGTGTCGGCCATGACCTGACTAACCACACAAGTCTCTCGTCCAGGTTTATCGCCTATTCGGGTTCCATCCGCAAGGAGATCCGGCCGGGGTGTCGCTCACGGCCCCAAACGATGTGAGCAGGGTTCCCAAGCCCACCTCGACGGGTGGATCTACGCTTGGTACACCGTGCCACTGTGCCTAGTCTGTCCCTAGCCCACTTGTACTGGGTGCCACTTGGTAGACTACTAACACTACATACAAACACCAGAAACTAGTTGCAACTCCTGGACAGAGATCGAGTTGATTAATAAGTCGAGAGAGATTGGAGCGCCCGGAGCCCAATGTGTGGTAGTAACTGATCATGGGTCACAAACACAGAACTCAGTTCCTGAGGACGGCTGCAATGAGACAACCCACCATGTACTCCTACATGGCCTCTCACCGCTAGCTTTACCAAATCGTGTTCACACACTTAGCTCTCAACAGTAGGACATGTTCACCACTTTCCAATTCATCCCTGATGAATCAGACCTGACACAACTCTAAGCAATAGCAGGCATGACAAACAAGCATGGATGAGTAGGCACATCAGGGCTCAAACAATTCCTACTCATGCTAGTGGGTTTCATCTATTTACTGTGGCAATGATAGGTCATGCAGAGGATAAAGGGGTTCAACTACCGCAGCATGTAACAGTTGAAACATTGTTGTCCTAATGCAGTAAAAGAGAGCAGGAGCGAGAGAGTGGGATTGTATCGGAATGCACAAGGGGGTTTTGCTTGCCTGGCACTTCTGAAGATATTATACTTCTTCATCGGTGTCATCGAACTCGTCGTCGAAACCACGTCTATCAAGAGGGGACAATTACCAGCAAACAAAGAGGGACATAATCAATGCAATGCAACAAATATGATGCATGATAATGTCATGGCAATATGATGTGATTTGAGCTAATGCAACTAGCAGCAAGTTAAATGGACTTGGTTTGAACCCTAGGTTCAAATTCAAACTCCATATGTGATGGTTTAAGTGCCATTATAAAATTTGGCCTTAAGTGCAGCCCTAAGTTGTTCTAACATGCATGAAAATGGTACAGATGGATAGATTGGATTTTTCTGATCATTTTTCATATATAATTTATTTGATTTGGAGCTACGGTTGATTTTCTATGAATTTTTGAAGTTTGTGGTATTTTCTGGATTTTTCAGAATAAGAATAAATCCAGAAAATTGCATTACTGCGTCAGCATGACGTCGTTGTGACGTCAGCAGGTCAACAGACCGGGTCCAGGTCGAACCTGACGTGTGGGGTCCACACGTCAGTGGCTAACTAACTAACCTAATTAATTAATGTTAAATTACTACTAACTAAAATGTCAGTTGAGTTAATTAGACTTAATTAAAAAGACTAACTAGGATTAGCTGGGCCAGGGCCCACTTGTCAGCGACCCAGGGGAGGTCAAACCCCTGGTTAGCCGAGGCTAATACGCCGGCGGCTCGTCGCCGGCTACAGCAGGCGCGGCGGAGGGCTCGGGTTAGCTCCTCCAGCGACCAAAACGACGGCGGAGAGGCTCTACGGGTGCAGCGTGACGAGGCGCGTCTAACGGGGCAAGCGGGAGGAGCTGGGGTGCATCGAGCTCGTCGGAAGCGAGCTCGCGGCGGCGGCCGGAGTTCGGTGGCGTGCGGATTTGGCGCTACAGAGCACGGCAGGGCGAACTAGTGGGCGCTGCAGGGTCACAGGAGCGCGGCGAGCACGATGGTGATGCTCGGGCGAGCGGACGAGCTCAGGAGCATGGAGCTCGTCGGCCGTGGCGGCGGCGAGCTTTGGCGGAGGTGGGGAACTGAACTAGAGGACGAACGTGTCGACGGGGAGAGTGGTGAGGGGCGTAGAAGCTCACAGCGGTTCCGCAGGGTTGGTCGGTGGGCTCGGGGAGAGGCCGGAGCAGTCGGGGCGGCGATGGAGATCTCCGGCGTCGGGAGGTTGAAGACAACGGCGTGGAGATGCTCGGGGGCGTCCGGCATTGCACAGCTCGACGAGGAGGAAGAGGGGTACTAGTCGGAGCTCTTGGGCACCTCAGGGTGTCGCCGGGATGGCGGTGTCCGCGGTGGTGGCGAGCGGCAGCGACGGAGGCGTTCGGTGGTTGCGCGCGGAAGAACAGAGGAGGGAAGAGCGCTCGAGGGAGAGAGCCAGGGGGAGAATGGGGTGTCGGCGGGGTCGGGGCAGTGCCGAGGAGTGGCTTCGAGGCGTCGCCACGCTGTCCAGGCAAGGCAGGCGGCCAGGGAGCTGCGTGGCGAGCTCGGCGTGCGCGGGCGCGCTCCTCTCTGCCTGCCTGGCGAGAGGAAGCAGGTGGCTGGCACGGGCCAGCACAGTGCTGGGCCGACCAGTGGGCTGCCAGGTGGGCTGCGCCAGGTAAGTGGCCAGGTAGTTTCCTCTCTCTCTCTGTTTTCTATTTTAGTTACTGTTTTCTATTTATGACATTTGTTTTAACTTAATTAAAATGCTAAGGCATTTTCAAAAACCCTGAAAATAATTGTGGGATCTGTTTGTAATATTTCCAACAGCCCCCACTTAAGTTCAGAATTATTTGGACATTTAAAATATTATATAGCATTTAATTGCCCAAATGCAAATACTATAAGATTTAATTCAGAGCCCAAATATTTCATGTAAAAATGTGCAACACATCTGGTTATTACTTCTAGCATCTCCCAGAAATGATGAACATTTTTGAAAGCCATTTGGATTCACTGAAATTATTTTTAGGTTGAACCTATTTGAATTCCATTTGGTACTAGGGTTTGGACATCCCCATTTCAAGTTTCAATGAAAATTAAACATGATGCAAACAAGATGCAACACTAGGCAGCATCAGAAGCTAGGGACGTGACATATGGTGGCCGGGATCGCCGGCGAGCCTCGTCGGGGTGAGCTCCCCTTCGCGGCCCGATGCGTCGAGGCGGGAGGAAGCAGAAGGAGGCCAGGAGGAGAGAGAAGATGCTGTGGGCCCCTCCGGTCAGCCACCCACCCGCCGGCCCGCATTAGACCAGGTACGCTGACGTGGATAAGTGGAGGCGTAATCCACGAATTACGTCCGAAAGCGTATTTCTCTTTTAAGCGTTCTGTTTTTCTGTTCAGGCCCCTGGTTGAAAATATTTTCATTACAGATGGGTCCCTAGCAGAAAACAATCCATAACTTTTTAACCGTAACTCCAAATAAGGTGATTCCAACGCTCACTTCTTTGATTCTGGCCTTATTTTCAGGTTGTGAAGCAAGTGCATCTTATATTGCTTCAAAAATCCTGATAAATTACCAGATCATTCTTATACCCATAAAACATCTCTCCACCCAATTTGGCATCATTTCATTGATCCATTTGACCACCAATATTATTTCAAGATTCTCTCTAGAGGGGATGTTTGTAAAGCAAGTACCATTTTGGCTTTGCCAAATGGTATGATACTTTGTGAGCATATTCATATGACCAAATGACTAAGCCTTGCCCAATTTGAGCTCAAGTTGACACTCCATGTGAGTGCACCATCCTGATCTTCATTTCTGGACCAGATATGCAGTTGTGAAGCATCTATGATTTATATTGGTCCATTTCTTCCCAAATTCCCCGGGACTGTAGTCCTTCCTAGCCTAAACAACCCGGACATAACACTTGACACCTAGCAGCCCCCTGTTGATCACATTGAGCTGATAAAGTTTACTGCAGTAAACTTCAGAGCTCACTAACATTTTAACCAGAGCCTGTTTAACCTAGTTACCACCATAGTTGAGACCTCCCTAGGAAGGACTATCCGCTAGACAATGTTTGGGGTGCTGTAGAGCATTTAATGTGCCATGTCGTGTGGTGACCGCGAAGCTGGCATGCCTGTGCGCGCGCTCTGTGCACTATGGCATGTCCAGAGCACTATTTGTGCTTTGGCACCGCTCCCTCTTGTTGTCTTAGAGCCCGTGAGAGTGTCCAGTGGCTGCATCTCGCCATCGCCGTTCCGATGGACCCCTCTCCCCCTCCGGCAGATTCCTCACTGATGCAAACCGTCGCGCGCCCACGGTAGTACAGTGGCGGTTTGGATCTGTTCGTCAACATCGCCATCTTCCCCATGCTCCTTTGGCCTCCTCTGCCCCGTGAGAGGTTGTCGGTGTACTAAAGTAGGGGGTACCTTAGTACCCCGAACTTGTGCACGGGCAGTCGCAGCACCCCCGCGGCGGGGCTTGCCGGGCGCCCGGCAAGGCCCTCCACTCTTTAGTACTGCCATTCAAGAGCAAAGTACTAGCCAAGAACACGAAGGCCCCAGCAAGAGGAGCTTGCCGGGGAGGCCAACCAGGGCATCACCAGAAGACTTGCCGCGGCGCCCCGCGCGCCCCGGCAAGGCCCGGCGGCTGGCAAGCTTGCCGGCACAACAAGAAAAGGGCCGCGGCAAGGCACTTGCCGCGGCAAGGCTGCCACCCGAACTCCAGCGCACCCGGCGACGTGTCGTTACAAGGCCATCCCAAGGGCACGTGGCGAGGCGCTACGCAGCCATGCGGAGCGAGGTGGCAAATGGAGCTGACAGAGGCGCCATCGTGGCAACCAGTGGCTCACCTAACGGTCGTTTCTTTACACTGTTGGGGCGACCAGACGGGCATTTAATGCCCTTGTCCCCTGCCGTCAGAGTTAGGTAGGGGCACTGTTGTGCACTGTTGTACCAACCTGCGTTTCTACCTTTCTACCCCCTCTTCATACGCTGCCACCTGTGGGTACCCCCTTCAGACTATAAAAGGGAGGCCCATGCGCACGTAGAAGGGGTTCGGTCCATTCGACACCCACAGCACCACCATACGCTCGCACGCCCGAGCAAGATCAAATAACAAACACAAAGCAGCAGTAGGGGTGTTATCTCTCCGGAGAGCCCCGAAGCTGGGTAAAGATTGCCCGTCTCCCCGCGCGCGCTCGACCTCGATCTGCTCTGCGCACGATCCCCGCTCCCTTGCCGAACCAGAAGGGGCCCCCAGTGCCCCATAGGTGCTCGAGACCATAGAGACACGCCCCGACATCTTTGGCGCGCCAGGTAGGGGGGCGTCGAGGTCGTGAGCACCTGATCCGGTCTCCACGCGCGCTACAACAACATCATCGTCAACATGCCACTGAAGAAGAAGCCTTCGGAGGTGGCTGCTCCATCTACATCGATTCCGGCACCACCGCTGGAGCAAACAGGCGGTGGAGTGGACGCCGGCGGATGAGCGGGTGCCGCCGGTGGGTCTCGTGTCGCACCAGATCCAAAAACAAGGCCCCGCAAGCGTCGGCGACCGAGCAGACACCGCACCCTTCCCAGGAGGTGCAAGGTCAACAACGCCCCGGTGCTCCTAGCATCGTGCTCGCATTGGAACAAGGCCAAGCTGGTGGGTCACGGGACGCTCGAGGTCAGCATGCACGCCCGCATGCTGGCGCGAGCGAGATACGGTCGCCCGGACGGGGTGTTGCACCTCCCAATCCAGTTGGGAGTCCGAGCACATCTCGCTCCTCGCGCCGTTCGTCACCACCACCACCCAAGACAACAGAGGAAGCGCTGGCCCGAGCCCAGCTGCTTCTAGATTACCCTCCGGCGCCGCACAAGATCGACGACTGGAGGATGACCATTTACAGCCTCATCGGCTTCGCCAACGGCGACAAGAAAGCTAAGTCCGGCAAGGATAGCTTTGATGCCCACTCCGGCAAGCACACCTCCTCGGAGTGCCGCGCTGCCGTCGAGGACGCACCATCGAGCTCCACCGACAAGTGCGAGAAGGCAAAGGCAGACCAACCAAAGACTAAGCCCGGCAAGAACGGCTCTGGCGCTCACTCCGGCAAGCCCACCTCTCCGGAGTGCTGCGCTGCCGTCGAGGACACGCCATCGAGCTCTGCCGGCCGATGAGGCAAAGAAAGCTGCCAAACTTCGAACTTTTGAGTTGTGCTCCCTGAAAGTCCATACCTTGTATGAAGAACCCGAGCGTAGAGGGGTCGAATCAGGGCTAGGTTGTGCCATCAATCCGCTTCGAGTCCGCTCGACGGTAAAAGCACACCGCAACCAGCCCGACGAGTTCTTCCCGCCGGAGGCAACACCGCCAGCGGGCTGCTGATGTCCTGCGCTCAGCAAGTGTGTTTGCGCCAAAGGGTTCCCCGAAAGCGTGAGGAAGAAAACATACAAGGGGGGGGGCGGAAATCGGGGGAAAAGCACGGCCCCGTCGGATCGCTGAAGACGGAAAAGCTAAGTCACCCGAGCTTCTGTACAGAGCACTTTTTAGTTTTACAGCCTCATGTTATGTCCCTCGAGCGTTTATCCTTTGTATGAAAAACCTGTGCGCAGAGGAACCAACTCGGGATTAAGTTGCGTCCTTGCTTTGTTTTCGAGTCCGCTCAACAATACAAGTGCGCTACAACTGGCCCGAGAAGGTTTCTTGCCGGATACAACACCGCCAGCAGGCTGCTGATGTCCCGCACTCAGCAAGTGTGTTACGCCGGCAAGTTCCGTAGAAGCGTAGGGATAAAAACGTACGAGGGATACAACAAAGTAGAGGGCGTAACATAGCAAGCCTTGCCGTGGGGCAACCTTCGTATGAGAAATTTGTGCGCGGAGGAACTGACTCGCGGCCGAGTTGCGTCCTTGATTTGTTTCCGAGTCCGCTCAACAATTCAAGTGCGCTGCAACTAGCCCGGGGAGGTTTCTTGCCGGAAACAACACCGCCAGTGGGCTGCTGATGTTCCGCACTCAGCAAGTGTGTTAGCGCCGGCAAGTTCCCTAGAAGCGTAGAGTGTAAACATACGAAGGGCAAAGCATGGCATTGCGTTGCAGAGTTGCACTAAAAAAACGACAACATAGCTTATTACGGCACTGTCTCAGTTATTTTTCGTGGCTACAATCACAGCGACAAGAAGAAGCTAAAGGGGCGCACTGGCGTGCAGGCCCCAACAAGTCAGCTTCACTGGGGGCTGCAAGTGCCAAAGTTCCTTCTCGGCGGGCCAGCACCTGGGTCTTGCCGGAGCCAGAGTTGCCGGGGGCTGCGAAGGCCAAGGTTCCTCCCCGACAAGCTAAGGTCGACGGGGGGCTACGGAGTCAGATAAGTTTTTCATCCCTCGTCATGCATCCTCTTGTGGACCGGGGAAGGCGGGGCCGAGTCTTTGAACGAGTGTGCTTTGTAAAAAGAAGCCTGTGCGCGGAGGAGCCGAGTCGTGGCCATGTTGCGCCCTTGCTTTGTTTCCGAGTCCGCTCAACAACACAAGCGCGCTGCAACTGGCCCGGCAAGGTTTCTTGCCGGAAGCAACGCCGCCAGCGGGCTGCTGACGTTCCGGACGCGGCAAGTGTGTTCGCTCCGGCAAGTCCCCTAGAAGCGTAGGGTGGGAATGTACAAAGCACAAGATCAAGTAAAGGACTTGGTCCGGCAAGCGTTCCCCTCTTTTCATTAAAAACATCCAAGTTTAGTACAAGTCCATAAGAGGATGAAAAACATGATAGAGAGGATTACAGATTTTAAATGCAACTAAGGCCCGAGGGCTTACAAATTAAAAGATAAGGTGCCCGTAATCCCCCTCCTGTTTCTCTGTTCAAGAGGTAGGTCAAGGAGTCCCCGGCAAGAGAAGCTTGCCGGGGAGGGCAAAAGGGGCGCTTAGGAGAGCTACGGGCACCAGAAGACACCAAGAGAACTTCCCGGGGGCCGGCCAGGAGCTTGGCGGAGACGGAGGCGCCGGAGGCAGAGCTTGAAGACGGGGCGGCGGGACGTCAGCACGCTGTCGAGGGCTCCTCGCCCTCGTACTCCGACTTGACGGCCTTACCGCCACCCCTCTTCCTCTTCCGCAGCCTCCCTACGCCAGCCGCCCAAGGAGACGGCCCCGGGGAGTTCAGAAGGCCGGCGACCCGGATGATGGGGTCGCCGGTGGCGCGTGAGGCAGCGTCCGATGCCTAGTCGGACCCGCCATCCTCGTTGTCGCTGTCGCTCCCCTCCTCGTCACTCTCGCTCGAGGAGGGACCTTATTGGAGGAGCTGTCCACACAGCATCTCACCCGGGTGCCGGAGTCCCCGAAGACCTTGACGGCGAGAAGGTCGCCCTCCATTAACTTAAAATGGAGGGTAAACCCCGCCGTCAAGCTGTGGATGCGGGCGAACGTCTTCCACCCTCGATCGAAGTACATCACGCCGGGGGCTGGGGATACGACACTCACCCGAGTGCCGCTGATCCCGCAGCCCCTCATGCGCAACTCCATCATCTCGGGCGGATCCGGTTCCATCGCGCTCGCGAACGGGGCCGGCAGCCGGAGGCGGCGACGAGGTGCTCGGCGCAGCTTGACGAAGAACTCCCAGGGGTCGTCCCCAGTGTGTACCGGCTCAAGGAAAGGAGCCGCCGGCGGAGACGGGGGAGGCGCATCGCCCCGGCCGCCTCGCCCCCGAGCGCCTCGGCCACGACCACGGCCTCGTCCGCGGCCTCGCCCCCTCCCTCTCCCCCTCACGGCCGGCTCCGCCGCCGCAGGCGCGGGATAGGGAGAGGCGCGCTGCCTGGAGGCAACCCTCGCTGCCACCGTTGAAGGGCCAGGATTCCCCCCCTCCATGGCAGAATGGGGGAAGGGTAGCAGGAGTTGGAGAAGAAGGAAGAAGAAGAAGTGCGAGGCTATTGTGCTCCCCTTCCGCCCTTTTTAAAGGGCGAGGTGGGGGGGGCTCGGCCACCCCGCTCGGCCAATCAGGGAGCGAAGAAGGCTGAGGAGCGGGGCCGACTCGCCATCCTCGCCCTGCACCGTGATCACGGGGGTGGATGCCTTAAAAATAGCACACGCCACCCACGTCTCCCACGACGCCGCAATCGACGCATGCCGTTGCGGAGGAGCGCGGTGGACACGGAGCCCGTTGCTGTGCGGACCCAGGCCACGCGTGCCCGTGCACTGTTTTGGGCCAGGCCCAACAACGCTCGGCATTGTGTATGGCCCAGGCCCGGGGGCTCCTGTCGGTGTACTAAAGTAGGGGGTACCTTAGTACCCCGAACTTGTGCACGGGCAGTCGCAGCACCCCCGCGGCGGGGCTTGCCGGGCGCCCGGCAAGGCCCTCCACTCTTTAGTACTGCCATTCAAGAACAAAGTACTAGCCAAGAACACGAAGGCCACGGCAAGAGGAGCTTGCCGGGGAGGCCAACCAGGGCATCACCAGAAGACTTGCCGCGGCGCCCCGCGCGCCCCGGCAAGGCCCGGCGGCTGGCAAGCTTGCCGGCACAACAAGAAAAGGGCCGCGGCAAGGCACTTGCAGCGGCAAGGCTGCCACCCGAACTCCAGCGCACCCGGCGACGTGTCGTTACAAGGCCATCCCAAGGGCACGTGGCGAGGCGCTACGCAGCCATGCGGAGCGAGGTGGCAAATGGAGCTGACAGAGGCGCCATTGTGGCAACCAGTGGCTCACCTAACAGTTGTTTCTTTACACTGTTGGGGCGACCAGACATGCATTTAATGCCCTTGTCCCCTGCCGTCAGAGTTAGGTAGGGGCACTGTTGTACACTGTTGTACCAACCTGCGTTTTTACCTTTCTACCCCCTCTTCCTATGCTGCCACCTGTGGGTACCCCCTTCAGACTATAAAAGGGAGGCCCATGCGCACGTAGAAGGGGTTCGGTCCATTCGACACCCACAGCACCACCTACGCTCGCACGCCCGAGCAAGATCAAATAACAAACACAAAGCAGCAGTAGGGGTGTTATCTCTCCGGAGAGCCCCGAAGCTGGGTAAAGATTGCCCGTCTCCCCGCGCGCGCTCGACCTCGATCTGCTCTGCGCACGATCCCCGCTCCCTTGCCGAACCAGAAGGGGCCCCCAGTGCCCCATAGGTGCTCGAGGCCACAGAGACTCGCCCCGACAGAGCTCTCCCCTGTGCCCTCCCCGTCGTTTACCCCCGAGTTCATGTGCGCGAGCACGCGTCCGCGGTGGTGATAGCGCGGCAGCTCCTTCCTCGGTTATTTAAGCCCACCCCGAGGCCTCTCGACCTCACCACTGGCCTCCTGAACCTCCTCTAGCCCCGCCCATGCTCTTCCCCGAGCTCCAGGAGCTCTCCTGCTCTCCCATCGCCGCCATGGCCGTCGTCGGGCTCCGCTCAAATCCGAGCAGCCCCGGGCTCCTCCCCTCCTTCTTCCACCTCCAGAGGGCCCCATCCACACCCTGGACTCGCCCGAGCCTTTTCCCTCCTCCTCTATTAGCCCCTGGCCATGAAGCCCAGCTCCATCCGAAGCCAACTCCGCCGGAGTCCACGTCCTAGTCGCTTCGATCCTCCTCGGCGTCCGTGTCCTTGCGGAATGGATCCGCCTTGTCCTGCTGAGCTCGTCGGTAGGTCGCGCGCCCCGTATGGTGGCCGGGATCTTCGGGGAGCCTCGTCGGGGTGAGCTCCCCTTCTCGGCCTGATGCGTCCAGGCAGGAGGAAGCAGAAGGAGGCCAGGAGGAGAGAGAAGATGCGGTGGTCCCCTCCGGTCAGCCACCCAGCCGCCGGCCCGCATTAACCCAGTTACGCTGACGCTGATAAGTGGAGGCGTAATCCAAGGATTACGTCTTCGCTTTCCGAAAGCGCATTTCTCTTTTAAGCATTCTGTTTTTCTGTTCAGGCCCCTGGTTGAAAATATTTTCATTACAGATGGGTCCCTGGCAGAAAACAATCCATAACTTTTTAACCGTAACTCCAAATAAGGTGATTCCAACGCTCACTTCTTTGATTCTGGCCTTATTTTCAGGTTGTGAAGCAAGTGCATCTTATATTGCTTCAAAAATCCTGATAAATTACCAGATCATGCTTATACCCATAAAACATCTCTCCACCCAATTTGGCATCATTTCATTGACCCATTTGACCACCAATATTATTTCAAGATTCTGTCCAGAGGAGATGTTTGTGAAGCAAGTACCATTTTGGCTTTGCCAAATGGTATGATACTTTGTGAGCATATTCATATGACCAAATGACTAAGCCTTGCCCAATTTGAGCTCAAGTTGACACTCCATGTGAGTGCACCATCCTGATCTTCATTTCTGGACCAGATATGCAGTTGTGAAGCATCTATGATTTATATTGGTCCATTTCTTCCCAAATTCCCCAGGACTGTAGTCCTTCCTAGCCTAAACACACCAGACATAACACTTGACACCTAGCAGCCCCCTGTTGATCACATTGAGCTGATAAAGTTTACTGCAGTAAACTTCAGAGCTCACTAACTTCTTAACCAGAGCCTGTTTAACCTAGTTACCACCATAGTTGAGACCTCCCCAGGAAGGACTATCCGCTAGACAATGTTTGGGGTGTTGTAGAGCATTTAATGTGCCATGTCGTGTGTTGACCGCGAAGCTGGCATGCCTGTGCGTGCGCTCTGTGCACTGTGGCGTGTCCAGAGCACTGTTTGTGCTTTGGCACTACTCCCTCTTGTTGTCTTAGAGCCCGTGAGAGTGTCCAGTGGCTGCATCTCGCCATCGCCGTTCCGATGGACCCCTCTCCCCCTCCGGCAGCTTCCTCACTGATGCAAACCAGCGCGCGCCCACGGTAGTACAGTGGCGGTTTGGATCTGTTCGTCATCGTCGCCATCGTCCCCATGCTCCTTTGGCCTCCTCTGCCTCGTGAGAGCTCTCCCCTGTGCCCTCCCCGTCGTTTACCCCCGAGTCCATGTGCGCGATCACGCTTCCGCAGCGGTGACAGCGCGGCAGCTCCTTCCCCGGTTATTTAAGCCCACCCCGAGGCCTCTCGACCTCACCACTGGCCTCCTGAACCTCCTCTAGCCCCGCCCATGCTCTTCCCCGAGCTCCAGGAGCTCTCCTGCTCTCCCATCGCCGCCATGGCCGTCGTCGGGCTCCGCTCAAATCCGAGCAGCCCCGGGCTCCTCCCCTCCTTCTTCCACCTCCGGAGGGCCCCATCCACACCCTGGAGTCGCCCGAGCCCTTTCCCTCCTCCTCTATTAGCCCATGGCCATGAAGCCCAGCTCCACCCGAAGCCAACTCCGCCGGAGTCCACATCCTAGTCGCTCCGATCCTCCTCGGCGTCCGTGTCCTTGCGGAATGGATCCGCCTCGTCCTGCTGAGCTCGTCGGTAGGTCGCGTGCCCCGTATGGTGGCCGGGATCGCCGGCGAGCCTTGTTGGGGTGAGCTCCCCTTCGCAGCCCGATGCGTCGAGGCGGGAGGAAGCAGAAGGAGGCCAGGAGGAGAGAGAAGATGCGGTGGGCCCCTCCGGTCAGCCACCCAGCCGCCGGCCCGCATTAACCCAGGTACGCTGACGTGGATAAGTGGAGGCGTAATCCACGGATTACGTCTTCGCTTTCCGAAAGCGTATTTCTCTTTTAAGCGTTCTATTTTTCTGTTCAGGCCCCTGGTTGAAAATATTTTCATTACAGATGGGTCCCTGGCAGAAAACAATCCATAACTTTTTAACCGTAACTGCAAATAAGGTGATTCCAATGCTCACTTCTTTGATTCTGGCCTTATTTTCAGGTAGTGAAGCAAGTGCATCTTATATTGCTTCAAAAATCCTGATAAATTACCAGATCATGCTTATACCCATAAAACATCTCTCCGCCCAATTTGGCATCATTTCATTGATCCATTTGACCACCAATATTATTTGAAGATTCTGTCCAGAGGAGATGTTTGTGAAGCAAGTACCATTTTGGCTTTGCCAAATGGTATGATACTTTGTGAGCATATTCATATGACCAAATGACTAAGCCTTGCCCAATTTGAGCTCAAGTTGACACTCCATGTGAGTGCACCATCCTGATCTTCATTTCTGGACCAGATATGCAGTTGTGAAGCATCTATGATTTATATTGGTCCATTTCTTCTGAAATTCCCCAGGACTGTAGTCCTTCCTAGCCTAAACACCCCAGACATAACACTTGACACCTAGCAGTCCCCCTGTTGGTCACATTGAGCTGATAAAGTTTACTGCAGTAAACTTCAGAGCTCACTAACTATTTAACCAGAGTCTGTTTAACCTAGTTACCACCATAGTTGAGACCTCCCCAGGAAGGACTATCCGCTAGACAATGTTTGGGGTGCTGTAGAGCATTTAATGTGCCATGTCGTGTGGTGACCGCGAAGCTGGCATGCCTGTGGGCGCGCTCTGTGCACTGTGGCGTGTCTAGAGCACTGTTTGTGCTTTGACACCGCTCCCTCTTGTTGTCTTAGAGCCTGTTAGAGTGTCCAGTGGCTGCATCTCGCCATCGCCGTTCGGATGGACCCCTCGCCCCCTCCGGCAGCTTCTCACTAATGCAAACCGTCACGCGCCCACGGTAGTATAGTGGCGGTTTGGATCTGTTCGTCATCGTCGCCATCTTTCCCATGCTCCTTTGGCCTCCTCTGCCCCGTGAGAGCTCTCCCCTGTGCCCTCCCTGTCGTTTACTCCCGAGTCCATGTGCGCGAGCACGCGTCCGCAGCGCCGGACACGCGTCCGTGGCGGTGACAGCGCGGCAGCTCCTTCCCCAGTTATTTAAGCCCACCCCGAGGCCTCTCGACCTCACCACTGGCCTCCTGAACCTCCTCTAGCCCCGCCCATGCTCTTCCCCGAGCTCCAGGAGCTCTCCTGTTCTCCCATCGCCGCCATGGCCGTCGTCGGGCTCCGCTCAAATCCGAGCAGCCCCGGGCTCCTCCCCTCCTTCTTCCACCTCCAGAGGCCCCCATCCACACCCTGGAGTCGCCCGAGCCTTTTCCCTCCTCCTCTATTAGCCCCTGGCCATGAAGCCCAGCTCCACCCGAAGCCAACTCCGCCAGAGTCCACGTCCTAGTCGCTTCGATCCTCCTCGGCGTCCGTGTCCTTGCGGAACGGATCCGCCTCGTCCTGCTGAGCTCGTCGGTAGGTCGCGCGCCCCGTATGGTGGCCGGGATCGTCGGCGAGCCTCGTCGGGGTGAGCTCCCCTTCTCGGCCCGATGCGTCCAGGCAGGAGGAAGCAGAAGGAGGCCAGGAGGAGAGAGAAGATGCGGTGGGCCCCTCCGGTCAGCCACGCAGCCGCCGGCCCGCATTAACCCAGGTACGCTGACGCTGATAAGTGGAGGCGTAATCCAAGGATTACGTCTTCGCTTTCCGAAAGCGCATTTCTCTTTTAAGCGTTCTGTTTTTCTGTTCAGGCCTCTGGTTGAAAATATTTTCATTACAGATGGGTCCCTGGCAGAAAACAATCCATAACTTTTTAACCGTAACTCCAAATAAGGTGATTCCAACGCTCACTTCTTTGATTCTGGCCTTATTTTCAGGTTGTGAAGCAAGTGCATCTTATATTGCTTCAAAAATCCTGATAAATTACCAGATCATGCTTATACCCATAAAACATCTCTCGACCCAATTTGGCATCATTTCATTGATCCATTTGACCACCAATATTATTTCAAGATTCTGTCCAGAGGAGATGTTTGTGAAGAAAGTACCATTTTGGCTTTGCCAAATGGTATGATACTTTGTGAGCATATTCATATGACCAAATGACTAAGCCTTGCCCAATTTGAGCTCAAGTTGACACTCCATGTGAGTGCACCATCCTGATCTTCATTTCTGGACCAGATATGCAGTTGTGAAGCATCTATGATTTATATTGGTCCATTTCTTCCCAAATTCCCCAGGACTGTAGTCCGTCCTAGCCTAAACACCCCAGACATAACACTTGACACCTAGCAGCCCCCTGTTGATCACATTGAGCTGATAAAGTTTACTGCAGTAAACTTCAGAGCTCACTAACTTTTTAACCAGAGCCTGTTTAACCTAGCTACCACCATAGTTGAGACCTCCCCAGGAAGGACTATCTGCTAGACAATGTTTGGGGTGCTGTAGAGCATTTAATGTGCCATGTCGTGTGGTGACCGCGAAGCTGGCATGCCTGTGTGTGCGCTCTGTGCACTGTGGCATGTCCAGAGCACTGTTTGTGCTTTGGCACCGCTCCCTCTTGTTGTCTTAGAGCCCGTGAGAGTGTCCAGTGGCTGCATCTCGCCATCGCCGTTCTGATGGACCACTCTCCCACTCCGGCAGCTTCCTCACTGATGCAAACCATCGCGCGCCCACGGTAGTGCAGTGGCGGTTTGGATCTGTTCGTCATCGTCGCCATCTTCCCCATGCTCCTTTGGCCTCCTCTGCCCCGTGAGAGCTCTCCCCTGTGCCCTCCCCGTCGTTTACCCCCGAGTCCATGTGCGCGAGCACGCGTCCACGGCGGTGACAGCGTGGCAGCTCCTTCCCCGGTTATTTAAGCCCACCCCGAGGCCTCTCGACCTCACCACTGGCCTCCTGAACCTCCTCTAGCCCCGCCCATGCTCTTCCCCGAGCTCCAGGAGCTCTCCTGCTCTCCCATCGCCGCCATGGCCGTCGTCGGGCTCCGCTCAAATCCGAGTAGCCCTGGGCTCCTCCCCTCCTTCTTCCACCTCCAGAGGCCCCCATCCACACCCTGGAGTCGCCCGAGCCCTTTCCCTCCTCCTCTATTAGCCCCTGGCCATGAAGCCCAGCTCCACCCGAAACCAACTCCGCCGGAGTCCACATCCTAGTCGCTCCGATCCTCCTCGGCGTCCGTGTCCTTACGGAATGGAACCGCCTCGTCCTGCTGAGCTCGTCGATAGGTCGCGTGCCCCGTATGGTGGTCGGGATCGCCGGCGAGCCTCGTTGGGGTGAGCTCCCCTTCGCAGCCCGATGCGTCGAGGCGGGACGAAGCAGAAGGAGGCTAGGAGGAGAGAGAAGATGCGGTGGGCCCCTCCGGTCAGCCACCAAGCCGCCGGCCCGCATTAACCCAGGTACGCTAACGTGGATAAGTGGAGGCGTAATCCACGAATTACGTCTTCGCTTTCCGAAAGCGTATTTCTATTTTAAGCGTTCTGTTTTTCTGTTCAGGCCTCTGGTTGAAAATATTTTCATTACAGATGGGTCCCTGGTAGAAAACAATTCATAACTTTTTAACCGTAACTCCAAATAAGGTGATTCCAACGCTCACTTCTTTGATTCTAGCCTTATTTTCAGGTTGTGAAGCAAGTGCATCTTATATTGCTTCAAAAATCCTGATAAATTACCAAATCAAGCTTATACCCATAAAACATCTCTCCACCCAATTTGGCATCATTTCATTGATCCATTTGACCACCAATATTTTTACAAGATTCTGTCCAGAGGAGATGTTTGTGAAGCAAGTACCATTTTGGCTTTGCCAAATGGTATGATAATTTGTGAGCATATTCATATGACCAAATGACTAAGCCTTGCCCAATTTGAGCTCAAGTTGACACTCCATGTGAGTGCACCATCCTGATCTTCATATCTGGACCAGATATGCAGTTGTGAAGCATCAATGATTTATATTGGTCCATTTCTTCCCAAATTCCCCAGGACTGTAGTCCTTCCTAGCCTAAACACCCCAGACATAACACTTGACACCTAGCAGCCCCCTGTTGATCACATTGAGCTGATTAAGTTTACTGCAGTAAACTTCAGAGCTCACTAACTTTTTAACCAGAGCCTGTTTAACCTAGTTACCACCATAGTTGAGACCTCCCCAGGAAGGACTATCCGCTAGACAATGTATGGGGTGCTGTAGAGCATTTAATGTGCCACGTCGTGTGGTGACCGCGAAGCTGGCATGCCTGTGCGCGCGCTCTGTGCACTGTGGCGTGTCTAGAGCACTGTTTGTGCTTTGGAACCGCTCCCTCTTGTTGTCTTAGAGCCCGTGAGAGTGTCCAGTGGCTGCATCTCGCCATCGCCGTTCCGATGGACCCCTCTCCCCCTCCGGCAACTTCCTCACTGATGCAAACCGTCGCGCGCCCACGGTAGTACAGTGGTGGTTTGGATCTGTTCGTCATCGTCGCCATCTTCCCCATGCTCCTTTGGCCTCCTCTGCCCCGTGAGAGCTCTCCCCTGTGCCCTCCCCGTCGTTTACCCCCGAGTCCATGTGCGCGAGCACGCGTCCACGGGGGTGACAGTGCGGCAGCTCCTTCCCCAGTTATTTAAGCCCACCCCGAGGCCTCTCGACCTCACCACTGGCCTCCTGAACCTCCTCTAGCCCCGCCCATGCTCTTCCCCGAGCTCCAGGAGCTCTCCTGCTCTCCAATCGCCGCCATGGCCGTCGTCGGGCTCCGCTCAAATCCGAGCAGCCCCGGGCTCCTCCCCTCCTTCTTCCACCTCCAGAGGCCCCCAGCCACACCCTGGAGTCGCCCGAGCCCTTTCCCTCCTCCTCTATTAGCCCCTGGCCATGAAGCCCAGCTCCACCCGAAGCCAACTCCGCCGGAGTCCACATCCTAGTCGCTCTGATCCTCCCCGGCGTCCGTGTCCTTGCGGAATGGATCCGCCTCGTCCTGCTGAGCTCGTCGGTAGGTCGCGTGCCCCGTATGGTGGCCGGGAACGCCGGCGAGCCTCGTCGGGGTGAGCTCCCCTTCGCGGCCCGATGCGTCGAGGCGGGAGGAAGCAGAAGGAGGCCAGGAGGAGAGAGAAGATGCGGTGGGCCCCTCCGGTCAGCCACCCACCCGCCGGCCCGCATTAGACCAGGTACGCTGACGTGGATAAGTGGAGGCGTAATCCACGAATTACGTCTTCGCTTTCCGAAAGCGTATTTCTCTTTTAAGCGTTCTGTTTTTCTGTTCAGGCCCCTGGTTGAAAATATTTTCATTACAGATGGGCCCCTGGCAGAAAACAATCCATAACTTTTTAACCATAACTCCAAATAAGGTGATTCCAACGCTCACTTCTTTGATTCTGGCCTTATTTTCAGGTTGTGAAGCAAGTGCATCTTATATTGCTTCAAAAATCCTGATAAATTACCAGATCATGCTTATACCCATAAAACATCTCTCCACCCAATTTGGCATCATTTCATTGATCCATTTGACCACCAATATTATTTCAAGATTCTCTCCAGAGGGGATGTTTGTGAAGCAAGTACCATTTTGGCTTTGCCAAATGGTATGATACTTTGTGAGCATATTCATATGACCAAATGACTAAGCCTTGCCCAATTTGAGCTCAAGTTGACACTCCATGTGAGTACACCATCCTGATCTTCATTTCTGGACCAGATATGCAGTTGTGAAGCATCTATGATTTATATTGGTCCATTTCTTCCCAAATTCCCCGGGACTGTAGTCCTTCCTAGCCTAAACAACCCGGACATAACACTTGACACCTAGCAGCCCCCTGTTGATCACATTGAGCTGATAAAGTTTACTGCAGTAAACTTCAGAGCTCACTAACATTTTAACCAGAGCCTATTTAACCTAGTTACCACCATAGTTGAGACCTCCCCAGGAAGGACTATCCGCTAGACAATGTTTGGGGTGCTGTAGAGCATTTAATGTGCCATGTCGTGTGGTGACCGCGAAGCTGGCATGCCTGTGTGCGCGCTCTGTGCACTATGGCATGTCCAGAGCACTGTTTGTGCTTTGGCACCGCTCCCTCTTGTTGTCTTAGAGCCCGTGAGAGTGTCCAGTGGCTGCATCTCGCCATCGCCGTTCTGATGGACCCCTCTCCCCCTCCGGCAGCTTCCTCACTGATGCAAACCGTCGCGCGCCCACAGTAGTACAGTGGCGGTTTGGATCTGTTCGTCATCATCGTCATCTTCCCCATGCTGCTTTGGCCTCCTCTGCCCCGTGAGAGCTCTCCCCTGTGCCCTCCCCGTCGTTTACCCCCGAGTTCATGTGCGCGAGCACGCGTCCACGGTGGTGACAGCGCGGCAGCTCCTTCCTCGGTTATTTAAGCCCACCCCGAGGCCTCTCGACCTCACCACTGGCCTCCTGAACCTCCGCTAGCCCCGCCCATGCTCTTCCCCGAGCTCCAGGAGCTCTCCTGCTCTCCCATCACCGCCATGGCCGTCGTCGGGCTCCGCTCAAATCCGAGCAGCCCCGGGCTCCTCCCCTCCTTCTTCCACCTCCAGAGGCCCCCATCCACACCCTGGACTCGCCCGAGCCTTTTCCCTCCTCCTCTATTAGCCCCTGGCCATGAAGCCCAGCTCCACCCGAAGCCAACTCCGCCGGAGTCCACGTCCTAGTCGCTTCGATCCTCCTCGGCATCCGTGTCCTTGCGGAATGGATCCGCCTCATCCTACTGAGCTCGTCGGTAGGTCGCGCGCCCCATATGGTGGCCGGGATCGTCAGGGAGCCTCGTCGGGGTGAGCTCCCCTTCTCGGCCCGATGCGTCCAGGCAGGAGGAAGCAGAAGGAGGCCAGGAGGAGAGAGAAGATGCGGTGGTCCCCTCCGGTCAGCCACCCAGCCGCCGGCCCGCATTAACCCAGGTATGCTGACGCTGATAAGTGGAGGCGTAATCCAAGGATTACGTCTTCGCTTTCCGAAAGCGTATTTCTCTTTTAAGCGTTCTGTTTTTCTGTTCAGGCCCCTGGTTGAAAATATTTTCATTACAGATGGGTCCCTGGCAGAAAACAATCCATAACTTTTTAACCGTAACTCCAAATAAGGTGATTCCAACGCTCACTTCTTTGATTCTGGCCTTATTTTCAGGTTGTGAAGCAAGTGCATCTTATATTTCTTCAAAAATCCTGATAAATTACCTGATCATGCTTATACCCATAAAACATCTCTCCACCCAATTTGGCATCATTTCATTGATCCATTTGACCACCAATATTATTTCAAGATTCTGTCCAGAGGAGATGTTTGTGAAGCAAGTACCATTTTGGCTTTGCCAAATGGTATGATACTTTGTGAGCATATTCATATGACCAAATGACTAAGCCTTGCCCAATTTGAGCTCAACTTGACACTCCATGTGAGTACACCCTCCTGATCTTCATTTCTGGACCAGATATGCAGTTGTGAAGCATCTATGATTTATATTGGTCCATTTCTTCCCAAATTCCCCGGGACTGTAGTCCTTCCTAGCCTAAACAACCCGGACATAACACTTGACACCTAGCAGCCCCCTGTTGATCACATTGAGCTGATAAAGTTTACTGCAGTAAACTTCAGAGCTCACTAACATTTTAACCAGAGCCTATTTAACCTAGTTACCACCATAGTTGAGACCTCCCCAGGAAGGACTATCCGCTAGACAATGTTTGGGGTGCTGTAGAGCATTTAATGTGCCATGTCGTGTGGTGACCGCGAAGCTGGCATGCCTGTGTGCGCGCTCTGTGCACTATGGCATGTCCAGAGCACTGTTTGTGCTTTGGCACCGCTCCCTCTTGTTGTCTTAGAGCCCGTGAGAGTGTCAAGTGGCTGCATCTCGCCATCGCCGTTCTGATGGACCCCTCTCCCCCTCCGGTAGCTTCCTCACTGATGCAAACCGTCGCGCGCCCACAGTAGTACAGTGGCGGTTTGGATCTGTTCGTCATCATCCTCATCTTCCCCATGCTGCTTTGGCCTCCTCTGCCCCGTGAGAGCTCTCCCCTGTGCCCTCCCCGTCGTTTACCCCCGAGTTCATGTGCGCGAGCACGCGTCCACGGTGGTGACAGCGCGGCAGCTCCTTCCTCGGTTATTTAAGCCCACCCCGAGGCCTCTCGACCTCACCACTGGCCTCCTGAACCTCCGCTAGCCCCGCCCATGCTCTTCCCCGAGCTCCAGGAGCTCTCCTGCTCTCCCATCACC
Organism: Triticum dicoccoides; assembly: GCF_002162155.2. NCBI lineage: Eukaryota > Viridiplantae > Streptophyta > Magnoliopsida > Poales > Poaceae > Triticum > Triticum dicoccoides. The sequence goes on along the minus strand of NC_041391.1, from coordinate 609,585,145 downwards.
GCCATGGCCGTCGTCGGGCTCCGCTCAAATCCGAGCAGCCCCGGGCTCCTCCCCTCCTTCTTCCACCTCCAGAGGCCCCCATCCACACCCTGGACTCGCCCGAGCCTTTTCCCTCCTCCTCTATTAGCCCCTGGCCATGAAGCCCAGCTCCACCCGAAGCCAACTCCGCCGGAGTCCACGTCCTAGTCGCTTCGATCCTCCTCGGCATCTGTGTCCTTGCGGAATGGATCCGCCTCGTCCTACTGAGCTCGTCGGTAGGTCGCGCGCCCCATATGGTGGCCGGGATCGTCAGGGAGCCACGTCGGGGTGAGCTCCCCTTCTCGGCCCGATGCGTCCAGGCAGGAGGAAGCAGAAGGAGGCCAGGAGGAGAGAGAAGATGCGGTGGTCCCCTCCGGTCAGCCACCCAGCCGCCGGCCCGCACTAACCCAGGTATGCTGACGCTGATAAGTGGAGGCGTAATCCAAGGATTACGTCTTCGCTTTCCGAAAGCGTATTTCTCTTTTAAGCGTTCTGTTTTTCTGTTCAGGCCCCTGGTTGAAAATATTTTCATTACAGATGGGTCCCTGGCAGAAAACAATCCATAACTTTTTAACCGTAACTCCAAATAAGGTGATTCCAACGCTCACTTCTTTGATTCTGGCCTTATTTTCAGGTTGTGAAGCAAGTGCATCTTATATTGCTTCAAAAATCCTGATAAATTACCTGATCATGCTTATACCCATAAAACATCTCTCCACCCAATTTGGCATCATTTCATTGATCCATTTGACCACCAATATTATTTCAAGATTCTGTCCAGAGGAGATGTTTGTGAAGCAAGTACCATTTTGGCTTTGCCAAATGGTATGATACTTTGTGAGCATATTCATATGACCAAATGACTAAGCCTTGCCCAATTTGAGCACAAGTTGACACTCCATGTGAGTGCACCATCCTGATCTTCATTTCTGGACCAGATATGCAGTTGTGAAGCATCTATGATTTATATTGGTCCATTTCTTCCCAAATTCCCCAGGACTGTAGTCCTTCCTAGCCTAAACACACCAGACATAACACTTGACACCTAGCAGCCCCCTGTTGATCACATTGACCTGATAAAGTTTACTGCAGTAAACTTCAGAGCTCACTAACTTTTTAACCAGAGCCTGTTTAACCTAGTTACCACCATAGTTGAGACCTCCCCGGAAGGACTATCCGCTAGACAATGTTTGGGGTGCTGTAGAGCATTTAATGTGCCATGTCGTGTGGTGACCGCGAAGCTGGCATGCCTGTGCGTGCGCTCTGTGCAATGTGGCGTGTCCAGAGCACTGTTTGTGCTTTGGCACCGCTCCCTCTTGTTGTCTTAGAGCCCGTGAGAGTGTCCAGTGGCTGCATCTCGCCATCACCGTTCCGATGGACCCCTCTCCCCCTCCGGCAGCTTCCTCACTGATGCAAACCATCGCGCGCCCATGGTAGTACAGTGGCGGTTTGGATCTGTTCGTCATCGTCGCCATCTTCCCCATGCTCCTTTGGCCTCCTCTGCCCCGTGAGAGCTCTCCCCTGTGCCCTCCCCGTCGTTTACCTCCGAGTCCATGTGTGCGAGCTCGCGTCCGTGGCGGTGACAGCGCGGCAGCTCCTTCCCCGGTTATTTAAGCCCACCCCAAGGCCTCTCGACCTCACCACTGGCCTCCTGAACCTTCTCTAGCCCAGCCCATGCTCATCCCCGAGCTCCAGGAGCTCTCCTGCTCTCCCATCGCCGCCATGGCCGTCCTCGGGCTCCGCTCAAATCCGAGCAGCCCCGGGCTCCTCCCCTCCTTCTTCCACCTCCAGAGGCCCCCATCCACACCCTGGAGTCGCCCGAGCCCTTTCCCTCCTCCTCTATTAGCCCCTGGCCATGAAGCCCAGCTCCACCCGAAGCCAACTCCGCCGGAGTCCACATCCTAGTCGCTCCGATCCTCCTCGGCGTCCGTGTCCTTGCGGAATGGATCCGCCTCGTCCTGCTGAGCTCGTCGGTAGGTCGCGTGCCCCGTATGGTGGCCGGGATCGCCGGAGAGCCTCGTTGGGGTGAGCTCCCCTTCGTAGCCCGATGCGTCGAGGCGGGAGGAAGCAGAAGGAGGCCAGGAGGAGAGAGAAGATGCGGTGGGCCCCTCCGATCAGCCACCCAGCCGCCGGCCCGCATTAACCCAGGTAGCTGACGTGGATAAGTGGAGTCGTAATCCACGAATTACGTCTTCGCTTTCCGAAAGTGTATTTCTCTTTTAAGCGTTCTGTTTTTCTGTTCAGGCCTCTGGTTGAAAATATTTTCATTACAGATGGGTCCCTGGCAGAAAATAATTCATAACTTTTTAACCATTACTCCAAATAAGGTGATTCCAACGCTCACTTCTTTGATTCTGGCCTTATTTTCAGGTTGTGAAGCAAGTGCATCTTATATTGCTTCAAAAATCCTGATAAATTACCAGATCATGCTTATACCCATAAAACATCTCTCCACCCAATTTGGCATCATTTCATTGATCCATTTGACCACCAATATTATTTCAAGATTCTATCCAGAGGAGATGTTTGTGAAGCAAGTACCATTTTGGCTTTGCCAAATGGCATGATACTTTGAGAGCATATTCATATGACCAAATGACAAAGCCTTGCCAAATTTGAGCTCAAGTTGACACTCCATGTGAGTGCACCATCCTCAGCTTCATTTTTGGACCAGATATGAAGTTTTGAAGCATCTATGATTTATATTGGTCCATTTCTTCCCAAATTCCCCAGGATTGTAGTCCTTCCTAGCCTAAACACCCCAGACATAACACTTGACACCTAGCAGCCCCCTGTTGATCACATTGAGTTGATTAAGTTTACTGCAGTAAACTTCAGAGCTCACTAACTTTTTAACCAGAGCCTGTTTAACCTAGTTACCACCATAGTTGAGACCTCCCCAGGAAGGACTATCCGCTAGACAATGTTTGGGGTGCTGTAGAGCATTTAATGTGCCATGTCGTGTGGTGACCGCGAAGCTGGCATGCCTGTGCGCGCGCTTTGTGCATTGTGGCTTGTCCAGAACACTGTTTGTGCTTTGGCACCGCTCCCTCTTGTTGTCTTAGAGCCCGTGAGAGTGTCCAGTGGCTGCATCTCGCCATCGCTATTCCGATGGACCCCTCTCCCCCTCCGGCAGCTTCCTACTGATGCAAACCGTCGCGCGCCCACGGTAGTATAGTGGCGGTTTGGATCTGTTCGTAATCGTCGCCATCTTCCCCATGCTCCTTTGGCCTCCTCTGCCCCGTGAGAGCTCTCCCATGTGCCCTACCCATCGTTTACCCCTGAGTCCATGTGCGCGAGCACGCGTCCGCGGCGCCGGACACGCGTCCGCGGCGGTGACAGCGCGGCAGCTCCTTCCCCGGTTATGTAAGCCCACCCCGAGGCCTCTCGACCTCACCACTGGCCTCCTGAACCTCCTCTAGCCCCGCCCATGCTCTTCCCTGAGCTCCAGGAGCTTTCCTGCTCTCCCATCGCCGCCATGGCCGTCGTCGGGCTCCGCTCAAATCCGAGCAGCCCCGGGCTCCTCCCCTCCTTCTTCCACCTCCAGAGGCCCCCATCCACACCCTGGAGTCGCCCGAGCCCTTTCCCTCCTCCTCTATTAGCCCCTGGCCATGAAGCCCAGCTCCACCCGAAGCCAACTCCGCCGGAGTCCACGTCCTAGTCGCTCCGATCCTCCTCGGCGTCCGTGTCCTTGCGGAATGGATCCGCCTCATCGTGTTGAGCTCGTCGGTAGGTCACGCGCACCGTATGGTGGCCGGGATCGCCGGCGAGCCTCGTCGGGGTGAGCTCCCCTTCTCGGCCCGATGCGTCCAGGCGGGAGGAAGCAGAAGGAGGCTAGGAGGAGAGAGAAGATGCGGTGGGCCCTTCCGGTCAGCCACCCAGCCGCCGGCCCGCATTAACCCAGGTACGCTGACGTGGATAAGTGGAGGCGTAATCCACGGATTACGTCTTCGCTTTCCGAAAGCGTATTTCTCTTTTAAGCATTCTGTTTTTCTGTTCAGGCCCCTGGTTGAAAACATTTTCATTACAGATGGGTCCCTGGCAGAAAACAATCCATAACTTTTTAACCGTAACTCCAAATAAGGTGATTCCAACGCTCACTTCTTTGATTCTGGCCTTATTTTCAGGTTATGAAGCAAGTGCATCTTATATTGCTTCAAAAATCCTAATAAATTACCAAATCATGCTTATACCCATAAAACATCTCTCCACCCAATTTGGCATCATTTCATTGATCCATTTGACCACCAATATTATTTCAAGATTCTGTCCAGAGGAGATGTTTGTGAAGCAAGTACCATTTTGGCTTTGCCAAATGGTATGATAATTTGTGAGCATATTCATATGACCAAATGACTAAGCCTTCCCCAATTTGAGCTCAAGTTGACACTCCATGTGAGTGCACCATCCTGATCTTCATTTCTGGACCAGATATGCAGTTGTGAAGCATCAATGATTTATATTGGTCCATTTCTTCCCAAATTGCCCAGGACTGTAGTCCTTCCTAGCCTAAACACCCCAGACATAACACTTGACACCTAGCAGCCCCCTGTTGATCACATTGAGCTGATAAAGTTTACTGTAGTAAACTTCAGAGCTCACTAACTTTTTAAGCAGAGCCTATTTAACCTAGTTACCACCATAGTTGAGACCTCCGCAGGAAGGACTATCCGCTAGACAATGTATGGGGTGATGTAGAGCATTTAATGTGCCATGTCGTGTGGTGACCGCGAAGCTGGCATGCCTGTGCGCGCGCTCTGTGCACTGTGGTGTGTCTAGAGCACTGTTTGTGCTTTGGCACCGCTCCCTCTTGTTGTCTTAGAGCGGTGAGAGTATCCAGTGGCTGCATCTCGCCATCGACGTTCCGATGGACCCCTCTCCCCCTCCGGCAGCTTCCTCACTGATGCAAACCGTCGTGCGCCCACGATAGTACAGTGGCGGTTTGGATCTGTTCGTCATCGTCGCCATTTTCCCCATGCTCCTTTGGCCTCCTCTGCCCCGTGAGAGCTCTCCCCTGTGCCCTCCCCGTCGTTTACCCCCGAGTCCATGTGCGCGAGCATGCGTCCGTGGCGCCGGACACGCGTCCGCGGCGGTGACAGCGCGGCAGCTCCTTCCTCGGTTATTTAAGCCCACCCCGAGGCCTCTCGACCTCACCACTGGCCTCCTGAAGCTCCTCTAGCCTCCAGGAGCTCTCCTGCTCTCCCATCGCCGCCATGGCCGTCGTCGGGCTCCGCTCAAATCCGAGCAGCCCCGGGCTCCTCCCCTCCTTCTTCCACCTCTAGAGGCCCCCATCCACACCCTAGAGTCGCCCGAGCCCTTTCGCTCCTCCTCTATTAGCCCCTGGCCGTGAAGCCCAGCTCCACTCGAAGCCAACTCCGTCGGAGTCCACGTCCTAGTCGCTCTGATCATCCTCTGCATTCGTGTCCTTGCGGAATGGATCCGCCTCGTCCTGCTGAGCTCGTCGGTAGGTCGCGCGCCCCGTATGCCTTATTACACCGCTGCAGTACATGCTATGTATCTATCATTGGTGGATGGCATCATTCAATAGTTTAGTTTGGTGATGATTACCTAGTTTGCAGCAAGGAATGCACTAGGTAGTACTAGTATAAATTAGCCACATTGACTATCTGCCTGCCTGCCTAATTGAACAAATTGATCTGATTAGTATGTTTGCTGCCATTTTGTTAGTCTGCAGAAGCATATCTAGTTTGTTAGTCAGCCACTTTTTTGCTAGAACCATAAATCCTAATGCATGCTGATTATGGTCTGGTTTGTTAGATCTGTTCTGCTGTTGCTTAAAATTTGACTGGATTCTGAATGTGTATCTGTATTGTATCTGCTGGTGTATATCTGTTGTTGCCTGGATTCTGAATGAACATGTCAGTATACTATATACCCAAAAAAACATGCTTACAGTTCTTTTCATTTCCATGATCAATTTAGTTAGAGTTGCACATGTCAGTATACTATATACCAAAAAAATCCTAGCTAGTGAGAACATTTGTCACTCCATGAACACATACTGGTTAGTGTTAGTCATACTATTTTTCTACATGGCATTTGATGTCAAGTCTTGCTTATAAGTTATTGGATCACTCCATGAACACATTCTTATTCTTATATTTTTCATTCTTATTCTTTGCACAGGTGAAGTGTGAATCCAAGGCCGAAGCTGTGAATCATATCAACAAAGAGGAGCATATTATGTGTTGTAATTGTACGCATATCTGGGTTGTAGTATACTGAATTGTAATAGACTAATGTAGTCTTGTTTTGGATGAATTTCATTTGCTCTCTAGTCTGTTCAAAACAATGATTGTGTATGTGATTTGAATACCCGTGACATGGAAACCTTACAAGAGGGTCCAAGTTATAATGGTTGTTTGACAAATTTCGAAATTTTTGACATGTGGGACATATTTTGAGATAAGCATGACATGTGGGGCTGGCTTACTAGTGGTACCCCAATGTATAATGGCTGAAAGTAGAAAAATCAATGGACTAAAAAGGCTACGGCCCAAAAATAAAATGGCTTAAATGTTGGGCCTGGCCCATGTAGTTGACCAAAATTAATCAAGAAAAAATATATAAAAAGGCCGAATTGTTGGGCTAGGCCCATGTAGAAAACCGAATTGGACAGGACTGAATCTTGTGCCACATCAGCTTGCCACGCTGGATGCCTACGTGGCCTGGGGAGGTTGCTAGTGACCAAAATGCCACAGTGGACATATTTTGGTCATAAACGTCTTCAACCATTCCAGAAGAAAGGTCGCTATAGTCAGTTTACGACTGTCAGCTTTTGACCTTCTCTTTTTGGTCATAAAAAGGTCACAAATGAAAAACCATGACCTTTCAGTGACCAATAGTGGTGGTCACAAGTTGATATATTTCTTGTAGTGATATGACACGCATCATCATTGTCATATTGCTCTTTGCATGATCATGTAGTTGACATCGTATTTGTGGCAAGGCTACCTTCATAATTTTCATACATGTCGCTCTTGATTCATTGCATATCCCGGTACACCGCCCAAGGCATTAATATAGAGTCATATCTTGTTGAGTTGTAATCTTGAGTTGTAAGTAAATAAAAGTGTGATGGTCTTCATTATTAGAGCATTGTCCCAGTGAGGAAAGGATGATGGAGACTATGATTCCCCCACAAGTCGGGATGAGACTTCGGACTTTAAAAAAAAGAGGCCAAAGAGCCCACCAAAGAAAAAAAAGAAAAAGAAAAAAAGAAGAAAGGCCAAAAGAAAAAAAGGAAGGCCCAAAAAGAAGAAAAAAAGAGAAAAGAAAAGAAAAAAGAAAAAAAATGAGAGAAAAAGAGAGAAGGGACAATGCTACTATCCTTTTTACCACACTTGTGCTTCAAAGTAGCACCATGATCTTCATGATAGAGAGTCTCCTATGTTGTCACTTTCATATACTAGTGGGAATTTTTAATTATAGAACTTGGCTTGTATATTCTAATGATGAGCTTCCTCAAAATGCCCTAGGTCTTCGTGAGCATGCGAGTTGGATGCACACCCACTTAGTTGGTTGAGGGACTAATGCGTTTGTGAGAATTGCAGGATAACGCAGGTAGTGTCCCTCATTGATTCGGTTTATCTACCGGAGATGACCCCCTAAAAATGTATGAAGACATTGAAGACAATGGTGGTATGAGAAGATATTCATACTGAAGACTATGACATGAGAAGACATTGCGTGAAGACTTTGGAGCGCGAAGACTGTGTGGTTTCGTTGTTTCCTTTTCTTCTTTGTTGAGTCATAGGAACCACCGTACTGTAAAGTGGGGTCCAAGTGAACTAAGTCAGAGTGAATGAAGTGATGCTCAACCAAAATCCTATGTCTTCGAGCAAAGACAATGAGAGCAAATCTTATCTAGAGTTGGATGAGTCAGCTTTGCTTGTAGCCCAAGTAAAGTTGCCACGTGTGTTTGAAATCTGACCGTTGGAACACGTGTCAGTTCCTTAGTGACCCAGGGTCATTTTGGACAAATCAGGTCGGGTTGCCTAGTGGCTATAAATAGCCCACCCCCTACACCATAAATTGGTGGTTGCTCGGAGTTTGTGCACGACTTTTGTCGTTTGAGAGCAACCCACCTCGAAGCATTTGAGAGAGAGAGAAATCCTTGCGAGGACAAAGCCCAAACACCCAGAGCCAAAGAGTGTTAGGCATCACTGAAGTCTTTCTGTCTGTATGACCTGAAGACTTATTACACTTGAAGACTGTGAATCCTCCAGCCGGTTAGGCGGCGCGTTCTGAGCATCCAAGAGTCATTGTGGATTGCTGGTGAACGAAGTCTGTGAAGGTTTGGAAGTCTCCCTTGAAGACTTACAAGAGTGATTGGGCGAGGACTGGGTGTCCTTAGCTCAAGGGGAATAAGGTGAAGACACGGTCTTCTGAGTTAAATCTCAGCCTCCCTAACCAGACGTACAGTTGTCATAGCAACTAGAACTGGTCCAACAAATCATGTATCTTCAACAAGCAACTGGTTCTATCCCTTCCAACCTTACTTAAGTTTGTCTTCATGAAGTCATTGCTTATCTGTTTATCTGTTTGACTTCATTGCTTGACTACTATTGTTGATTGGCTTCACACTATCTTCCATCTTGATCCTTACTACCTAACTGCTATTAGTCCTATACTTTTACATCATTACATACTTGACTATGGCTTGTTTAGGGTAGTTTATCTTCCGCTGCATATCAATTAGGTTGTTTCTATTGTTTGTCTTTGAAACTTCCATGTTTTGAAGACTTTCATAAAAATCGCCTATTCACCCCCCCCCCCCTCTAGTCGATACTAGCACTTTCAATTGGTATCAGAGCAAGGTACTCCCTTGTTCTGTGTGATTCGGTTTAACCACCTGGAGTTTCAGCTATGTCGACTACAGGGATAATCAAGGTCTCCGCTGCTTGCCCCGTGTTTGATGGAACTGAATATCCCTACTGGAAGAATAAGATGCGCATGCATCTTGAAGCCATTGATGTCGACCTCTGGTATGTCGTCAAGAATGGCGTTCCCAAAATTGGTGAAGGTGTCACCCCCACTGATGTCAAGAAGTTCATTCAACTGGACTCTACTGCGAAGAACATCATCTGTGGTCATCTGACCAAAGGACAGTATGGTCGTGTGAGTGCTCTGGAAACGTCAAAGCTAGTCTGGGACTGGCTATCCAAGGTCAATGAAGGCGTTTCAACCCAGAGAGATCAAAGAATCAGTGTTCTCTGCAACCTCTTCAACCGCTTCAAGAGAAACGACAATGAGAATGTCTAGCTCACGTTTGATCGCCTCACTGATATCACAAATGAACTTCAAGCTCTTGGCGCAACTGAAATTACCAAGCATGAAATCGTCAAGACACTGCTGAGATCACTTGACAGCTCCTTTGACACCCTTGCCCTCATGATACAAGAATGTCCTGACTTTAAGACACTCGATCCGTCTGATATACTTGAGAGGCTTAACACACATGAGTTCCAGCTATCTGAGAAAAGAGATATCTATGGTCCAAACTATGGCCGAACTCGTGCTTTGAAGGCAAAAGTTGTTTCCTCATCTGAAGAAAAATCTGACTGCAGTTCTGAAGATCCTGAACACATTGGAAGGGAACTTGCTATGCTTGTGAAGAAGTTCTAAAATTCACAAAGAAGAAAGGCTTCAGAAAGTCTTCACGATCTACCTCAAGGAATGATGAAGCTTCCACACATGATCACAAGAAGAGAACCTGCCACAAGTGCAAGAAACCTGGTCACTACATATCTGAGTGTCCACAGTGGGACAATGAGAAGAAGAAGAAGAAAAGCAAGGAATATGATTCTGATGACAAGAAGAAGAAGAAATCCTCAAAGTCTTCTAAGTCTTCTTCCAAGTCTTCATCATACAAGAAGAGATCATCTGGCAAGGCTCGTGCTTTTGTTGGCAAGGAAATGGATTCAGAGGAAGAGTCTTCTTCGGAGGAGGCGGAGGTGGAGTCTGGAGACGAGTCTGATCCTGGCGTTGCAAGTCTGGCCCTAGCCACAGCCTATGTTGCCAAGTCCATCTTCAACACCGAAGACAATGACTTTCACACCAACGCTGAAGCTAATGACGAAGACGATCCTACTCCCACCTACTGCTTCATGGCACGTGGTGCCAAGGTAAAATCACGCGATGCTTACTTTCAAACTTCAAGTGAAGATGACTCTGATTGTGAATCCAAACCCAGCTACAAAACACTTGCTAAAATTGCAACTGAACAACAAAAGGCTATGGAACATACTCAAAAACTGTTAGACAAAAGCGATGACCTGTTGGACGCTAAAATGACACGTTCACAGTCCTTAGTTGATGACATAAAAAGTCTTCATGCTAAGTACCAAGAACTTGAAGGTCGTCATGAATCACTCTCAACTACTTATGAAAGGCTCTCATATGATTATCTTCAAAGGAAACAAGAGCTTGAGAAATTGAGAGCGGCTCATGAAGATCTTCAAAAGGTGAATGAGTCACTTCGCGCCCAACAGATCAGTTCCGCTTAGGATGGATTTGAACCACCATGTGTAAAATGCATTGAGCGTGATAATGCTACATCTGTTGCTGACTGTTCCACTGCTGCTACTGTTTCATTGTCTTCATCTATTGATGTGGTCACTAACCCCTCTGCAGAGGATACCACTGCTGTTGCTGATGAAAATGCTATGTTGAAGACATTGCTTGAAACAGGGATGTACAAAAGTTTGAAGGGACATCAGACTCTCTGCGATGTCCTCAAAAAGCAGATTTTGAACCGAAACCCAAGGAAAGAGGGTGTTGGGTTCAAAAGGAAAATGAACGTTGATGGTTCGTACTAGAAGCCTGAGCAGTACCCCAAAACCACATGGGTTGCTGCAAAGGAACCTTCAGTAGATCCATCTACCTTATCTGGCTTTACCTATGCTAATCCTATTATCATTGATGAATCCTTTGATGCAAACTATAAGCTGTTCAAAAATCAGAATGGTGAAGTGCTTGCCAGGAACATTGGTACTAACTGCAGGAATGGACCACCCATGAAGAAGATCTGGGTACCTAAGCGGTACATTGAGAATCTTCCTGTGAATGTCGTCATGACACAACCTAGGAAGAAGACAAACCCCAGACCTATAGCTTCATATGGCCCAAAGGCTTCATACAGATACAGGACTCACATGAGTCACCCTAACGCCAATGTTTTACAGGGAAATCATACTCAGACTTATGAATATGAGCGTGTATCTTCGAACCGCTATGTTCATAGGACTAAGAACTTTTCTGCTTATTCATATGAGTATCATTCATCTCCTGCAAGCCTATTTGCTAGGGCTTCAAAGCCAAAATTCTCAGATGCTGCACTTAGACTCATTGCTTCTAAGCCCCCACTAAAAATGTGGGTGGCAAAGAAGAACTAACTCTCTTTTGCAGAAAATGGTCTCCAGCCAGCAATCAATGGCGTCCGATACTATTGCTGGGGACCTAAAACTCATTACGGACGCACGATTATAATGTCATTCTATATACTTCATCTGAATATCGTTTCAGTCATGCTATGTCCTAACCTTATGGACAGCGCATGCACAAATCATATGACTGGTGATCGAAGTCTTCTCATGGACTCAACCTTACGTCCATCCGACAAGAGTCACATCACATTTGCTGACACTGGTAAAAGCAAAGTATTGGGTCTAGGTAGAGTTGCAATCTCAAAGGATCAACACATGGATAAAGTGATGCTTGTTGAATCCCTTGGTTTCAACTTAATGTCTGTCTCAATGCTTTGTGACTTGAACATGATTGTGATATTTGGAAAATATCGTTGCCTTGTACTAATGGAATCTGACAAATCTCTATTCTTTGAAGGGTATCGAAAAGATGATCTGTACATGGTAGATTTCTCAGCAGGTCCACAGCTTGCCGTATGTCTTCTCACAAAAGCTTCAGAATGCTGGCTCTGGCATCGAAGGCTAGGACATGCTGGCATGAGGAACTTACACTCACTTGTCAAGAAAAAGCATGTCATAGGCATCGAAGATGTCAAGTTAAGGAAGGATCATCTGTGTGGTGCCTGTGAAGCTGGAAAGATGACAAGGGCAAAGCACCCCTCGAAGACAATCATGACAACATCTCAACCCTTCGAGCTGTTACACCTGGACTTATTTGGACCTACTCACTACTCCACCCTCACAACAACTGCCTGTCTCTATGGCTTCGTCATTGTTGATGACTACTCAAGATACACATGGGTTCATATAATTCTGTACAAGACTGAAGTACAAGATGTCTTCAGACGCTTTGCAAATTGAGCAATGAACAATTATGGTGTGAAGATCAAGCACATCGGAAGTGACAATGGCACTGAATTCAAGAACAATGGACTTGATCTGTATCTAGATACAATGGGAATCACTCATGAGTTCTCTGCTCCGTACACACCTCAGCAAAACGGCATTGTTGAGCGCAAAAACAGAACCCTCATTGAGATGGCTCGAACAATGCAAGATGAGTACAAGACACCAAGAAAGTTCTGGCCTGAAGCTATTGATACAGCATGTCACATCATCAACCATGTATACATTCATAAGCTTCTGAACAAAACATCATATGAGTTGCTTGCTAGCAAGAAGCCAAACGTCAGTTACTTCAGAGTATTTGGAGCAAGATGCTGGATAAAGGATCCCCATCACAAATCAAAATTTGCACGTAAGGCTCACGAAGGCTTCATGCTTTGCTATGGAAAGGATTCACACTCCTATAGAGTCTTCAACCTTTATCTCTACAAAATCGTTGAAACTATGGACGTGAAATTTGATGAAACCAATGGTTCACAGAGAGAGATCCTACCAAGTACACTGGATGAAGCTCCTTCAAATGAGGCAATCAAGTTGACGGGAACTGGTGAAATCATGCCCTCTGAAGCACAACCTGAAGAGGAACTCATCATCTCTGCACCAAATCAACCAGAAAACAATGCTCAGTCCGAAGACAATCCTCCCAATGATGACAATGGTCAGCCAGAGCAAAATCTTCGTCCTGCTCATCCATGTGTTGCAAATGAAGTTCAAATAGAGAAGATAATTGACAGCATCAATGCACCTGGTCCGCTCACTCGATCAAGAGCAACACAGCTAGCAAACTTCTGTGGGCACTTTTCATTTGTGTCAATATCAGAACCCAAGAAAGTTGCTGAAGCTTTTATGGAACCTGAATGGATTCAAGCCATGCAAGAAGAACTTCAACAGTTCAAACTGAATAATGTCTGGGAACTTGTCAAGCGACCTGATCCTCGCAAGCATAACATTATTGGAACAAAATGGATATATCGAAACAAGCAAGATGAGCATGGTCAAGTCGTCAGAAACAAAGCACGTCTTGTGGCTCAAGGATACACTCAAGTTGAAGGAATTGACTTCGATGAAACATTTGCTCCTGTTGCTAGGCTTGAAGCTATTCGCATACTGCTAGCCTACGCCAATCATCACAATATCTTGCTATATCAAATGGATGTAAAGAGTGCATTTCTCAATGGCAAGATTGAAGAAGAAGTGTATGTCGCACAACCACCTGGCTTTGAAGATCCAAAACATCCTGATATGGTGTACAAGCTAAACAAGGCACTGTATGGCCTCAAACAAGCCCCTCGTGCCTGGTATGATACAATCAAGGACTTCCTGAAGAGCAAAGGTTTCAAACCCAGATCCCTCGATCCCACTCTCTTCATGAAGACATATGATGGTGAACTGTTTGTGTGCCAAACATATGTGGATGACATAATCTTCGGATGCACCAACCAGAAGTACAGTGATGAGTTTGGGTACATGATGCAAGAGCAATATCAAATGTCCATGATGGGTGAGCTGAAGTTCTTCCTTGGTCTTCAAATTCGTCAGCAGAGGAATGGCATCTTCATATCTCAAGAGAAATACCTCAAAGATTGCCTGAAGAAGTTTGGAATGGAAGACTGCAAAGGCTACACGACGCCAATGCCAGCCAAACACCATCTTGGTCCCGACGACAATGGTAAAGAGTTCGATCAAAAGGTATACCGCTCCATGATTGGTTCTTTGCTTTATTTATGTGCATCTAGGCCAGATATTATGCTTAGTGTTTGCATGTGTGCTTGATACCAAGTGGCACCAAAGGAATTGCATCACTTAGCTGTGAAGCGAATTCTTAGATATTTGGCTTACACCCCAACACTCAGATTATGGTATCCCAAGGGCTCAAGATTCGATTTGGTTGGATTCTCGGATGCTGATTATGCTGGTGACAAGGTGGATCGCAAGTCTACATCTGGCACATGTCATTTTCTTGGTCGATCACTTGTCTGTTGGTCTTCGAAGAAGCAGAACTGTGTATCACTCTCAACTGCTGAATCTGAATACATTGCTGCTGGATCCTGTTGTGCTCAGCTTCTATGGATGAAGCAAACTCTCAAGGATTATGGCATCAACCTGAAACAAGTACCTCTCTTCTGCGACAACGAGAGTGCCATCAAAATAGCCAACAATCCAGTCCAACACTCGAAGACAAAGCACATTGAAATTCGTCATCACTTTCTCAGAGATCATGTTATGAAGAAAGATATCGATATCATTCACGTCAACACTGAAGAGCAACTGGTAGATATTTTCATAGAGCCCTTGGATGAGAAAAGGTTTTGCAAGTTACGGTGTGAGCTAAATATCTTAGAATCCTCTAATGTCCTGTGATCAGGCACACATCCTAACACTTATGCATGTTGATGACTTAGATGTGCAACACACAAAGTAAGGTATATCTTCAATCAACGAAGATTTACACTCTGAGTGTGAACATATTAACATGGAATTTGACTTCGGAGCGCCACGATAATTGTGCGCCGTGTCTAGGTCTAATACTTCCTATACGGTGGGTAACGCCACCACCAACTTTTCTTGTTTGAAGTGTTTCACTCAAGGCGTTATATTGCAATAACTTCGCATTTGGTTTGTCTTCGGTTTCAATTTTTTTCTGCACTATGATGATTTGATTGCTTTCTGATATATATATATATATATATACTAGTGTTCTGTCCTCTACAGCATTCACTTATAGCTATGTCTTCAAGATTGAATCTTTTGAACTAAGTGAATGTGATCGGACCCTAACCTCTCTATGCTTCCTACCTCAAAATCTATCTGTCCAAATCATATGCATTCTATTGAAACTGTCGAATGTCTTCTCTGCGTCCTAGTCAGCAGAAGGCAAAGAGACAAACATTAAATCTGTTTTAAATGGCTTATCTTTACTGTTGAAATCCGGAGAAGCCGTAACAACTCTTCGACATGCCTGGCGGGCGTGGGAACGTGGGACAACCCTGAGTGTGTTGCATGCTTGCCACATGCCCCTCAGATGTGAACCGCCAGGGGCACCAGGGTAATTGCGCTGTGTCTCTCACCTACTTATAAATACCTGTCCCCCTGCGGTAAAGAAATACTTCTTCCACCTCTCCACCTCCGTCAAAACCCTAGCGCCACCGCTAGCTCGCGACGACACCGGCGACGAAGCGCTTAGCTGCCGCGACTTCTCCGACGCCGTCCTCACGCCGGCCGCAGACATTGTCCTCTCCGCCGTCGCCGTAGGTGTCCTCCGTCGCCAAGTTAGGGCACGGTGGGCTGAACTGCTCGGTCTCCTATTCCTCCATCTAGTAGTTCTTCGTGTGGTAATTATAACTCTATTTTTACCACCTTTTTGATCTTCAAGATTCATCCTGTTTACCGAAATTAGTTTCTGTCTATTCAAAGCTAGATCTATTCCATCTGCATCTCATACTGCTTAGTCGATTCACTTAGACTTCTTCTAGTTTGATTCCTCACTTGTACTTATTCACGGATTGGTACAAATCTGGAACTAACTCACCTATATAAGTGAATGTCTTCGCAACATGAGGTCAATGTCTTCAAACTGATTTATCTTCAAAATCTTCTAAGAATGTATATGACCTCTTCCCCTTCCCTCGCATCTCTAATACTGTCATAGGTACATGTCCGTGGGAGAATCCCTTGGTTCTCTAGTCTGCATTCGTTTGCAGAATACTTACAGCATCACATAAATTCTCCTGAAGCCAGTTCCTGCTTGACCAGCAAGCGCAAATCTCTGAAGCCTTTGAACGTACTGAAGCCTTTCAGCCTGAAGTTCATGGCAACAGAAATATCAGCAAGTAATGGTGGCAGATAGCGTAGAGAAGGTACATCTAAAGATCTGCCTGATGATTTAGCAGAAATGTACAAGACAGATCCAGAAGAAAATTATCAACAGAGAAAGACGCGAATCCAATGGATTCGATGCTATTGGGCTGAGGAGTGGTTCAAGTATAAGTTTGTCACAAAGGAATATGCAGAGAAGCATGCCATCAAGAGACCTTGGGGTGATATCCTCTATCGAGGCCTTCAACCCAAGAGCTGAGCTGAAGTCATTGAACAAGGCTTCTATCCTTGTATGACCCGTGGGCCACAGCCTGCGAACGCAGATCCCACTTCACTACTATGGTGTCGTGACGATTCTCTCTTCAAGCGCAACTATCAGTTTGTTGTGGCTTTGGCCAAGAAGAACAAGAAGGCCTTGGGTTTGGACTTCAACCCAGGTCCCTCTGCTCCCCGTGCTGATGGCTCCCGTGAAGCTAAGCCCAATGTCATTGGCCCCTACACCAACCTTGACGGCCTCATCACCTACATCATGGTCCAAGGCGCCAGAGTAGATCATTCTGACAATGGTGCTGACTCTGATAAAGCCCCTACTCCTCCTCCAAAGCCCCAGAAGAAAAAGAAGTCCAAGGCTTCAACCTCAGCTGCACCTCCGAAGACTTTGCGTGCGAAGCCACTGGCCACTGCACCTCCTGAAGCCAGTGTGCAATCTGAAGATTTGTCCCGTGTCTCCAGGAGAACGGAGAAGAAGAAGCAGCTTGTTAGACCAACTGATCAAAGAGCCTTGACTCATGCCGCAATTCTGCGTAATGAACCCATTGATCTATCAAGTGATGAAGATCTTGCTGGTGATGCTCTTGAGCAGCTGATAAAGAGCAAAGAAGAAGCAGAAATCTTTAGCAACCTGCCTCTATTTGATGTGGCCATTATTCGCAATTTCATTGATGAGTGGTTCGACACCCCCAACGTCAGCTTTGAAGACTTACAGCTCCCAATTGGCCTCAGTGTCGCCTTCAATGGCGCCATTGCTTCTGAGCTAGCTCTCGCTCAGCGCATAGTTGAGCTCAAGAACAAGATTGACTTTGAGAAGGCTCAATTCAAGAAGCATGTGGCCAAGCTAAGTGTTCAGGACGTCCGCAACTTCAAGGTCATGCTGAATGAGCTTAAAGAAGCTTTTCTCAAGAAACGCCAAGAAGCTCAGTGCTCTCGAGAACGCATGAAGCTTTTAGCTGATAAGTGTGTGCTTGCCTACAATGAGGCTGAGAAGCGCAAGTCACTTGGTCGTCCTGCCATTGATCCCAGGATGGCTGCAAAAAGGAAGAACAAGCGCCCTGCTGATCAGCCTGAACCTTCAAGCCAAGAAGCCCATCGCATTATCTTCCCTAGCAGCATGACTGGCTCGAAGCCAAAGGTCACCACCACAGCTTCAGAACAGAAGAAGACAAGGGCTGTAGAGGCTGAAGCCAGAAAGAGAAAGCATACTGAAGCCTCTGATGCCGCTCCCTCCAAGAAGAAGCGCAAGACCAAGAAGACTAGGGCTGCTTCCACAGAGCCCTTAGTCGTTGAACCCATTTTCGTGGTTCACCCCGTGTATGTTCATCAAGAACGAAGAATGGTTGTTCATGAGCCTGCTACCACAGAGGCTCATGAAGCTGAAGATATTCCAGCAGCTGAACACACCGCTGCTGAAGACACTGGTCAAGATGACAATGTAAATGATGATGAAGTTCTTCCTCAGATTGAACATCAAGTGGTATCATCGCCTGTTCGTACGAACAGCGAACTCATCAGCATTGGTCGTCCATTGACGTCAATTGCTCAGGATGCATCGTGGGCTGATCACCCACAACAACAACAAGACTCCCCCAGTACTTAAAAACAACAACAACATGCTACTCCCCCAGTGCAAGAAGAGGATCAAGACTTTCAGGCTCACCCAACTCCATCTCCCAACTTGAAGCCAGCACTTCGCAGGCTTCGCAGAGGACAAAGGCCTGAAGTCCCTCTGTCAAGCGTTCCAGAAGGAGAAGTGCAACGCTCACTTGTTGCACGGCAAGTATTTTCTGAACCTGCTCCAACAGTGAACATCTCCATGTCTGACGCACATGTTGCTGAAGACATTCCGGCTGCATCAGCCGAGGAAAATGAAGAAGAAGTACGTATACCAACTCCCCCAGCGATTGAAGAAGAAGCAGTTCATGATCTGAACGTGCCTATGCCCGACCCTCCTGCTCGTCTAGAGGAGGTTGACAATGTTGAGGCTGCCACCACCAACGCCAATGAAGCCAGTGACGTAGTCATGGCTGACGCTAATGTGGAGCCTGCACCAACGAGTGTGCCTGAAACCAATGAGGCCACTGTGCGTGAAGCAAATGTGGCCCCTAAACCTGAAACCCATGAGGATGTTGCCCCTAAAGTCAATGAGGATGATGCACCTGCAACTCATGAGACTGCTGCACCTGATGCCAATGAGGAGGCTACACCTGAAGCAAATATGACAACTGCTCCTGAAGCACCTATTGTGCAGCCTGACTCCTCTGATGTTGCCCCTGCTCCTGTTCCGCCACCAAGGCCTCACACTATTGAGCAAGCATATGATCACGGTCAGCTTGTCACTGTCCGATGGCCCGTTCTGGTGCCTCCGCCTTCTGCCTCAGGACCCCAATTTGACTATCATGTTGAGCATCGGCCTCAGGTCCAGAAGCCAAAGCCCAGGTTGCCACGGTTTCCAGGTACTGCCAACTCCCACGGTTCCTTCAATGCCAATGGCTTCAAGAGCCACAATACCTTCTTTGACAGCGCCAAGAACCCCTACTCCAAGCCAAGAATATCCTCAGATAGGTTCTAGAGCTATCAGCAGAGAAGCTATTACTCATGCATGCTATATGACCAAGGGTGCATTTTCCCCATATGCGCCTTGACACTGAAGCTATTGCTGGACTGCCGTGCTTAGAAGAAGCACTTGACTGCTTTTGTGATGCTGGTCTGCTCCACTTTGTGACAGACAAGGAACATTGGAATGAAGAGCTATTGCTTCAATTCAATGCCACTCTGCACATTGCGGCTACTACAGAGACATCAAGACTTGGGTTCTCGAGTGGATGACTGGAAATGTTCATCATGAAGCCAAAGCTATGGATATCATCGAGCTTACTGGGCTAGCCACTCCAGGAGAACTGTATGAGCCTAACTGTCAGCTAGACCGCAATGCTGTGGAGAGAATCTTTCACAAGCCAGAACCCAATATGAGTCAGATGCTGAGCATGATGAAGCCTTTGCCATCTGACGCTGAGTATCCCACACATTTCTTTGTTGAAGACCTTGAGTATCTGCCTCGCACCATATATCATATCATCAGGCGAACTCTATGGCCAGTCAAGGGACACTCATCAGCAGCCAAGCTTGAAGGAGCTATGAAGACTTTGGTCTTCTACATTCTCAATGGCATCAGCTTCAACACTCAGGAATTCTTCATCAGGCAACTTGCTGCTTCCGGCTCTGACCTATTTGGTCTGAAGTTTTATGCTCCATGGGTCATGCGCCTCATCAAGCGACACTCATTTGTCAATTATCAGCCCTCTGCTCGCAATCACATAATATTTCTTCCCGAGGTTGATATGTCAGTTGATGCTGTATACTCTGACCCTGCCAAGACGCCACTTTGTCTTTAGAACATCGAGCACCAAAGCTTCACTCAGCCTATTGAAGGTGTTCAAGCAGCAACAAGATTCTATCCACTGGCTGGTAACACCCATCTGCCTCACAGAGCGCCAACTGAAGTCACTGAAAGCACCATTGCGCAAAGGCCTCGGAAGCATTCTCGTGTTCTCAATGACCGAGAGCTTCTTGTGGCTCTTCATCAGAAGCAGAATAAGCATCATTTCTGGCTCAAGCGCCAAATGCAAAGCCTCTTGGTGGATGTCAATCGCATTCGCAACCTTGCCACCAAGAATGCCTTTGTTGATCATGAAACTTGCCGAAGATCATGGAAGAGTTTGACTCTGCTCAGTGTTGAAGCTGATCTTCAAGATGATGGCTTCAATGAAAGATTCCAGTCCGACTCCACTCCTCCAAGGACTGCTACCTTGCGTCGAACTCCATCTCTTGAAGACTCTGAATATTCCTCTTCCGCGGCAATAGTTAACGCCAGAGTGATCGATGATGAAGATGACGCTACTTCACCACCTCCAACTACTACTGCGCGCATCGACACTGCACCAAGTTCCTCTGCACCGCCAACCAACGACAACGACCCAGCTGCTTCACCTACTCATGACGAGTAGATGCTCTATGTCTTCAAACCTTTTTGGTCATTACTGACAAAAGGGGGAGAAGCGTATGAGTTGATAGTCTTCAAGCAGGTTCATATGGGCGGTTGCATTATATTTTGCTGCGTGCTTACAACTCTTGTGTTTTGAAACATTTGGTTCTTTGAGTTGTAACACCTAAACTTGATGGTCGTCTGCTACTTCTGCTACTTATTTGCTTTACTATCATGCGATGATAAATTCCGCATGTGCGATGATAACTTCCGCACTTAGATCATTCTGCCGATGTCCATTTTTCATTATGCATGTCATATTACTTGCTATATCATTTCATGCGTGATGAATTAGCTTCGTAAGTTGAAGTGGATCTCCACAAGTACAACCTGCCATGTGCATTTGCAATCCAAAAGCAAATTACTTATATGCACATCTTCAGGGGGAGCCCTTGCAACTTATGAAGACAATTCCCTATCCTTACAATTTCACATACTTTATCCCCGTTGAAAACTTTAACTAGTTTGTCATCAATCACCAAAAAGGGGGAGATTGTAAGTGCATCTAGTGCCACCCCTAGTTGGTTTTGGAGTATTGACGACAAAGTTGGTTGAGGGACTAATGCGTTTGTGAGAATTGCAGGATAACGCAGGTAGTGTCCCTCATTGATTCGGTTTATCTACCGGAGATGACCCCTAAAAATGTATAAATACATTGAAGACAATGGTGGTATGAGAAGATATTCATACTGAAGACTATGACATGAGAAGACATTGCGTGAAGACTTTGGAGCGCGAAGACTGTGTGGTTTCGTTGTTTCCTTTTCTTCTTTGTTGAGTCATAGGAGCCACCGTACTGTAAAGTGTGGTCCAAGTGAACTAAGTCAGAGTGACTGAAGTGATGCTCAACCAAAATCCTATGTCTTCGAGCGAAGACAATGAGAGCAAATCTTATCCAGAGCTGGATGAGTCAGCTTTGCTTGTAGCCCAAGTAAAGTTGTCGCGTGTGTTTGAAATCTGACCGT
This sequence comes from Triticum dicoccoides, assembly GCF_002162155.2. NCBI lineage: Eukaryota > Viridiplantae > Streptophyta > Magnoliopsida > Poales > Poaceae > Triticum > Triticum dicoccoides. The sequence continues at coordinate 609,563,675 of NC_041391.1, read as the reverse complement.
TGGAACACGTGTTAGTTCCTTAGTGACCCAGGGTCATTTTGGACAAATCAGGTCGGGTTGCCTAGTGGCTATAAATAGCCCACCCCCTACACCATAAATTGGTGGCTGCTCAGAGTTTGTGCACGGCTTTTGTCGTTTGAGAGCAACCCACCTCGAAGCATTTGAGAGAGAGAGAGAAATCCTTGCGAGGACAAAGCCCAAACACCCAGAGCCAAAGAGTGTTAGGCATCACTGAAGTCTTTCTGTCTGTGTGACCTGAAGACTTATTACACTTGAGGACTGTGAATCCTCCAGCCAGTTAGGCGTCGCGTTCTGAGCATCCAAGAGTCATTGTGGATTGCCGGTGAACGAAGTCTGTGAAGGTTTGGAAGTCTCCCTTGAAGACTTACCAGAGTGATTGGGCGAGGACTGGGTGTCCTTAGCTCAAGGGGAATAAGGTGAAGACACGGTCTTCTGAGTTAAATCTTAGCCTCCCTAACCAGACGTACAGTTGTCACAGCAACTGGAACTGGTCCAACAAATCCTGTGTCTTCAACAAGCAACTGGTTCTATCCCTTCCAACCTTACTTAATTTTGTCTTCATGAAGTCATTGCTTATCTGTTTATCTGTTTGACTTCATTGCTTGACTACTATTGTTGATTGGCTTCACACTATCTTCCATCTTGATCCTTACTACCTAACTGCTATTAGTCCTGTACTTTTACATCATTACATACTTGACTATGGCTTGTTTAGGGTATTTTATCTTCCGCTGCATATCAATTAGGTTGTTTCTGTTGTTTGTCTTTGAAACTTCCATGTTTTGAAGACTTCCATAAAAATCGCCTATTCACCCCCCCCCCCTCTAGTCGATACTAGCACTTTCAGTTCCATGCTATTATATTGCCCGTTTTGGATGTTTATGGGCTTTACTTTACATATTTATATCATTTTTGGGACTAACCTATTAACCGGAGGCCCAGCCCATATTGCTGTTTTCTTGCCTATTTCAGTGTTTCGAAGAAAAGGAATATCGAACGAAGTCCAAACGGAATGAAACCTTCGGGAAACTTATTTTTGGAACAGAAGCAATCCAGGGAACTTGGAGTACAAGCTAGGGAAGCTTCAAGGAGGCCACGAGATAGGGGGCCGCGCCCACCCCCCTTGGGCGCGCCCTCCACTCTCGTGGGCCCCTCGTGGCTCCCCTGGCCGACAAAATAGATCGGGAGTTCCGCCGCCGCAAGCCTCTGTAGCCACCAAAAAGCTCTCGGGAGCCTGTTCCGGCACCCTGCCAGAGGGGGAATCCCTCACCGGTCGCCATCTTCATCATCCCGGCGCTCTCCATGACGAGGAGGGAGTAGTTCACCCTCGGGGCTGATGGTATGTACCAGTAGCTATGTGTTTGATCTCTCTCTCTCTCTCGTGTTCTTGAGGTCATACAATCTTGATGTACCGCGAGCTTTGCTATTATAGTTGGTTCTTATGATGTTTCTCCCCCCCTACTCTCTTGTAATGGATTGAGTTTTCCCTTTGAAGTTATCTTATCGGATTGAGTCTTTAAGGATTTGAGAACACTTGATGTATGTCTTGCCGTGCTTAGCAATGGTGACAATGGGATATCACGTGATCCACTTGATGTATGTTTTGGTAATCAACTTGCGGGTTCCGCCCATGAACCTATGCATAGGAGTCAGCACACGTTTTCGTCTTGACTCTCCGGTATAAACTTTGGGGCACTCTTTGAAGTACTTTGTGTTGGTTGAATAGATGCATCTGAGATTGTGTGATGCATATCATATAATCATGCCCATGGATACTTGAGGTGACAATGGAGTATCTAGGTGACATTAGGGTTTTGGTTGATTTGTGTCTTAAGGTGTTATTCTAGTATGAATTCTATGATAGATCGAACGGAAAAAATAGCTTCGTGTTATTTTACTACGGACTCTTGAATAGATCAAGCAGAAAGGATAACTTTGAGGTGGTTTCGTACCCTACCATAATCTCTTCAGTTGTTCTCCGCTGTTAGTGGCTTTGGAGTGACTCTTTGTTGCATGTTGAGGGATTGTTATATGATCTATCTATGTTATTATTACTGAGAGTACTTGCACTAGTGAAAGTATAAACCTTAGGCCTTGTTTCGAAGCATTGCAATATCGTTTGTGCTCAGTTTTATCATTTGTTACCTTGCTGTTTTTATATTTTCAGATTACAAAAACCTATATCTACCATCCATATTGCACTTGTATCACCATCTCTTCGCCGAACTAGTGCACCTATACAATTTACCATTGTATTGGGTGTGTTGAGGACACAAGAGACTCTTTGTTATTTGGTTGCAGGGTTGCTTGAGAGAAGCCATCTTCATCCTACGCCTTCCACGGATTGATAAACCTTAGGTCATCCACTTGAGGGAAATTTGCTACTGTCCTACAAACCTCTGCACTTGGAGGCCCAACAACATCTACAAGAAGAAGGTTGTGTAGTAGACATCAAATATTTATGAAATGTTTGCTTGTTTAAAATATGGTTATCATTGTTTCGGTAATGCTTTTGGGTTAGTGCTTACTTTCTTGCTTTGTTATTATGCACCTGGTTATCATGCCCTGCTAGTTGCTAGTATTCCTTTCATATGCTGATGCTTGCTAGTATTACATGTTGATGTTGGTGATGGTCTTCGGTGCATGACTGTCGTCTATCCCGAGAACCGTTGTTATGCATGTTCCTCTAGTTGGTTAAATGCTTGCATGGTGGCATTGTTGGTATGTTCTTGCATGATATTATTGTTGATGCTAGTGGTCATGCTATGTTTCTGAGAAGTATGTACTTGTGATGTTCATGCTAGTCAGTATGCCATGCTCAGTTGGATATGATTCATTGTTGATATGTTGCACCTCCATGCTTGTGTTGATATCATGTTCATGCATTGTAATCTGCATCATATTATTTTATAATGGCTCGGCATATTTGCATTCAAGTGTAACTAGATTAAATTGAACTTGAACAACTATTGGCTGAGTCATGGTGCCACCATATCGAGCTGACCAGTGCAACCACGCTTGCCTTTATGGGAAGGACCTAACTGGGTCTATTGTCATGCCTCTCGCCGGTGCCTCCCACGAGGGAAGGTTATGGGCGCGCGCTACCCTGATCAGGTAGGCGGACATAAGCCTTGTGTGCCAGTTGTTGTTATGGTACCTTGTCCCCGTTTGGGACCGTTTATGTTTTGCCACGTCGGTGGTCGTTGGTGTGTTTGGTAGACACGGGGCTACCCATGACTTAGCCCAGTGGGGAGTGAGTCGGAGCGGCTGGGAGAGTGTCATGGCAGTAGATCGGTTTTGTCGGAATGCCGTTTGTCCACCCGAATGGGAGTGCGAGGCCATGGGTTTCGTGGTGTGGGTACAGTGTGCTAACCTCTGCAGAGTGTGTGTTAAATCTATCGATAGCCGTGCCCGCGGATAAGGGCCCAGTTCGTGTCAGACACACTATGGGTGAACAATAATAATAATTATGTGCTTAATAACAACACTAGTTCGATTATGAAAGAAGTTGGTTGACATTTGTTGTGATCGTGAGAGGATCACCGTGGTATCGTGGATACCGAGTTGTTGGATATTCGTGATGTTGTGCGAGAATCATGGGTAAAGATCAAGCTCCTTGTGGTCATGTAATGATTACTACGGTATTGTTTATACCAAGCTTGATTTGATCCTAAGATGATCGTGTGATATCCGAGGTGGGTAAGTGATGCATGTGATGGTTATGAGGTAACCCGAGCAGAATAAGCTGTGCATGGTAGTGTCATCATGTTGCATGCTAGTATCGTCAGATTTATATGTTCATGCCATGCTCATATTGTGCTAGTTGTATCATGTTCAGATTGTTCATGCTATGTTGTTCTGATGATATCATGATAATCACTTCTTAACCTATAATTGCCATGTTGTTGTTTGTCTTGAATGCTTCTGGATTATTGTGAGCTTGCAAGTACATTCAATGTACTGACCTGGCGTGTCATGCCAGTTTGCAGGTCACTCCGGATTTGGTTGCTTGTTTGCCGTGGAGTCCTTGTTTTCGAGCTAGGATAAGCATTTTAGTCAGAGTCCCTGCGGAGTGGAGTTCACCACCATCGTCATTGTTCCGCTGCTAGAGTTATTTCGCTATTCCGAGTTGTCTGCTGCTTGCATAGAGCAACAGTGGCAGGCATAGTGTCGTCGTGCCGATGTAACCCTTGTACCCAATAGATTGTAATAAAGAGCTGCTTTGTTCTATGCTAAGCAGTGTCGTATTCCAGAAGACTTCATATTGATCTCTGGGATGGAATATGGGGAGTTCCCGTTTTCTCTGAGCCGAGGTGCCACATTATGAATCTCGCGTTGTTGGAGATGTGCGCTACAACACCCTTGCACGTGACGAAGGCAGGAAGACACAAAACAGTGCCATCATGAGCACGGATAAGTATGGTGAAGAGACAACTAAAATGTATGCCAACATAACAGACATTGTTCAGTTGCAGTATATCTCCAGATTCGAGATTCATTGGTGTGTGAGGGAGTCCTGGACTAGGGGGTGTCCGGACAGCCGGACTATCATCGTCCGCCGGACTCCAAGACTACGAAGATACAAGATTGAAGACTCAGTCCCGTGTCCGGATGGGACTTTCCTTGGCGTGGAAGGCAAGCTTGGCGATACGGATATGAAGATCTCCTACCATTGTAACCGACTCTGTGTAACCCTAGCCTTCTCCGGTGTCTATATAAACTGGAGGGCTTTAGTCCGTAGGACATAACCTCCATTACAATATTCATACCATAGGCTAGCTTCTAGGGTTTAGCCTCCTTGATCTCGTGGTAGATCTATTCTTGTACTACCCATATCATCAATATTAATCAAGCAGGACGTAGGGTTTTACCTCCATCAAGAGGGCCCGAACCTGGGTAAAACATCGTGTCCCTCGTCTCCTATTACCATCCGCCTAGACGCACAGTTCGGGACCCCCTACCCGAGATCCGCCGGTTTTGACACCGACATTGGTGCTTTCATTGAGAGTTCCTCTGTGTCGTCACCGATAGGCTCGATGGCTTCTTCAATCGACAACAACGCTGTCCATGGTGAGACTTTTCTCCCCGGACAGATCTTCGTATTCGGCGGCTTCGCACTGCGGGCCAACTCACGTGGCCATCTGGAGCAGATCGAAAGCTACGCCCCTGGCCATCAGGTCAGGTTCGGAAGCCTAAACTTCACGGCCGACATCCGCGGGGACTTGATCTTCGACGGACTCGAGCCTCAGCCGGGCGTGCCGCGCTGTCACGATGGGCACGATTTAGCTCTGCCGCCGGACAGTGCCTTGGTCGCCGCACACGAATCCGCTCCGGCCCTCAGTCCAGAGCCGATCGCCCAGATCGAGGACCGGTGGCTGGACACCGCCTCGGGGGCTGCACCCTCCACGGCGATGGAGCCGAACACTAACCTTGTCCCTTGTAAAGCTCATGACTCCGCGCGCCGGACTCCTTGCCGGACTCCGAACCTCCTGCGCCCCTGCCAATCGAATCTGATTGGGCGCCGATCATGGAGTTCACGACCGCGGACATCTTCCAACACTCACCCTTTGGCGACATCCTAAATTTGCTAAAGCATCTCTCGCTATCCGGAGAAACCTGGCCGGACTATGGCCAGGATGGTTGGGATACGGACGACGAAGAAATTCAGAGCCCACCCACCACCCACTTTGTAGCCACTGTCGACGATCTAACCGACATGCTAGACTACGACTCCGAAGACATCGACGGTATGGACGATGATGCCGGAGACGAACAGGAACTAGCGCCTACAGGGCATTGGAAGACCACCTCGTCATATGACATATACATGGTGGACACCCCAAAAGATGGGGACGGCGAAGAAGTAGCGGAGGCAGATTCCTTAAAGAAACAGCCCAAGCGCCGGCGTCAACGGCGCCGCTCTAAATCCCGCCACAGCAAGAATGGAGATTCCGGCACAGGAGATAATAACACTCCAGATAGTGCCGAAGACAATCCCCTCCAGCAAGATTCAGCGCAGGAGGATGCAGAAGCAAGCCCTCGCGAGAGAGCGGCAGACGAAGAGGTTGAGGATGATAATTACATGCCTCCCTCCGGAGATGAAGTAAGCCTCGGCGACGATGAATTCGTCGTGCCTGAGGATCCCGTCGAACAAGAGCGTTTTAGACGCAGGTGAGGGAGTCCTGGACTAGGGGGTGTCCGGACAGCCGGACTATCAATATCCGCCGGACTCCCAGACTACGAAGATAGAAGATTGAAGACTCCGGCTCGTGTCCAGAAGGTACTTTCCTTGGCGTGGAAGGCAAGCTTGGCAATACGGATATGTAGATCTCCTACCATTGTAACCGACTCTGTGTAACCCTAGCCCCTCCGGTGTCTATATAAACCGGAGGGCTGTAGTCCGTAGGACACAACATTACATCTCAACAATCATACCATAGGCTAGCTTCTAGGGTTTAGCCTCATTGATCTCGTGGTAGATCTACTCTTGTACTACCCATATCATCAATATTAATCAAGCAGGACGTAGGGTATTACCTCCATCGAGAGGGCCTGAACCTGGGTAAAAACATTGTGTCCCTCGTCTCCTGTTACCATCCGCCTAGACGCATAGTTCGGGACCCCCTACCCGAGATCCGCCGGTTTTGACACCGACATTGGTGCTTTCATTGAGAGTTCCTCTGTGTCGTCGCCGATAGAGCGGATGCCTTTACCCGTCTTCAAAGACGGTGTTCTCACCGGAGGGGCCCTGGCCGCCGGTCAGACAATCCGGCTTGGCGGCTTCCTTATGACCGCCTGTCCGGCCATCGCTTCGGCAACGACTTCTCAAGTCGTCAAAAGCAATCTTCGTGTCAGCCTTAAAGCTGCCGAACAGTTAGATCCAATTGAGCTCTTGTCTGTTAACGAGCTCTTGGATCGCATCGCCGCCCTGGGAGTCGCAACAGACTACAATCAGATTGGGCTTAAAACCGATCTGAGAGAGATCAACTCTCCCCAGGTTACACACCACATCGAAGTGGTAGAAGAACAACTCGGCAATTCGCTGCCATTGTTGAAAACAATCTGTGTCCGGACTCCCGAACCCTCCATGCCGGATTCCCACGGAGGTATGGACTCTAATCGAGCATTGAACCTAAAATCATGCGTCGCTCCGGACTCGCTGGGCTGTTTCCAGCAAATCAAGCTTCCGAAATCGGAAGTCCCTCGGCCATTGAGCCCAAAGATGGGCAGGGATCCGGATTTTATTCCACCCTCCCGCCCAGACATATGCGACTTATCTCTAGTTCGGCAAGAGCCCTCGGAAACAGTACATCATTACTGGGCCAGATTCCTCCTGGTTATGGACAGGATAAAGGACTGCCGAGAGGAGAACGCAATCTCAATATTCTGCAATAACTGCACGGACAAGGGAATCCTGAACGCCATCGATCGTCACAAGATTACGCATTTTACCGATCTGGCGTCCATAGTGCGAAAGTACTGTGCGACGGAAAGTTTCCGGAAAACTGAAAATCAATTTTGGGATAATCCGGCCCCAAACCCAGTCCGCGGTAAAAGGGCGCCCCACAATCAGGCCCCAGATGCAAAAATCAAAAAGCAAAAACCCAGCAAGGGAAACGGAACCGTACTGGAGGGATGGCTCAATGGACCCTGTAAACTTCACAATACGGGGGGAGTTGTCCCAACGCATAGCCTTCGAGCATATTGGATATTACGGCAGGTGGCCAAAAGTGGCGAAGAGCTTCTGGCTCCGGGAAACCACTCCAACAATACCAGCACGGTGTCAACAGTCTTCGAGACTTTCGCATCAAATAATATGCGAAAACGAACAATCCGCGAACTCGCCGAAGTCTACCAAGTAGCAACAGCAAATCCATGGAGCGACACAGCTATCACCTTCAGCGCTAGCGACGAGCCCACATCTCGAACTACCAGAGCCCCAGCCGCACTAGTACTTAGTTCCATAGTGGACGGCTTTCGACTGACAAAGGTCCTCATGGACGGCGGCAGCGGACTAAACCTTATTTACGAGGAAACCCTGCGGAAAATGGAAATCGATTGGAGCCGTATTGAGTGAAGCAGCACAACCTTCAGAGGAATAATCCCTAGCCGGGAAGCGCGCTGCACCGGAAAAATCACACTCGATATGGTGTTCGGCTCTCCGGACAATTACAGATCCGAAGAAGTCACGTTCCAGGTAGCCCCGTTCAGCAGCGGCTATCACGCCATATTAGGACGAGAGGCATTCACAATTTTTCAAGCAATACCTCATTACGGGTACATGAAGCTCAAAATGCCTGGGCCCAGCGGAATAATCACTCTCGTCAGTGATCCGGACACAGCACTCCGCGCCGAAAATAAGACAGCCGCACTAGCCCTCGAGGCACTATCCGAAGCCTTAGCGGCAGAGGAACTTACCGCGCTACGCTCTACGGTAAACAGGGACGACGTGATACTTGATAAAAGATCCAAGTCCACCTCCTTCAAACCAGCAGATGAGATAGTTAAATTTCAGGTCCACCCAACGGACCCAACAAAGACGGCCTCCATCGGGGCACAGTTGAACCCCGAAGTCGACGCCGCACTGCGCGAATTCCTTCGGGAAAATTGGGACATCTTCGCCTGGCACCCTTCGGACATGCCCGGAATCCCTCGCAGGTTGGCAGAACACAGCCTAAACATCCTAAAAGGATTCAAACCAGTCAAATAGGCTCTTCGACGATTTTCCGAGCCCAAAAGACAGGCAATGGGAGAAGAGCTAGCCAAGTTACTGGAAGCCGGATTCATCAGAGATATCAAACATCCGGACTGGCTAGCAAATTTGGTGACGGTACCAAAGAAGGATAAATCCTGGCGCCTCTGCGTCGACTTCAAAGACCTCAATAAGGCTTGCCCAAAGGATCCTTTCCCCCTCCCCCGCATCGATCAAATTATCGATGCCACAGCAGGACACGATTCATTGTGCTTCCTGGATGCATACTCCGGCTATCATCAAATCAAGATGGCGGAAGCAGATCAAGCCGCAACGGCATTTATCACTCCATACGGACCATTCTGCTTCAACACGATGCCCTTCGGACTTAAAAACGCCGGCGCAACATATCAGCGCATGATTCAAACATGTCTGGCTACCCAGATCGGCAAAACAGTCGAGGCGTACGTAGACGACGTAGTCGTCAAAACAAAACACGTCGAAACTTTAGTAGACGATTTGCGGCTCACATTCGACAACCTCAGAGCATATGACATTAAGCTGAATCCGGAAAAATGTGTTTTCGGTGTACCAGCCGGGAAACTGCTGGGCTTCATCGTATCCGGTAAAGGGATCGAAGCAAATCCGGCCAAAATCCGGGCTCTATCCCAGTTGGATATCCCAAATGACCTCAAGCAAATACAGAAATTAACAGGATGCGTGGCAGCCTTAAGCCGTTTTATCTCCCGTTTAGGAGAAAAGGCGTTGCCCCTTTATCGCCTCCTAAGACGCACCGAACACTTCGAGTGGACGGATGCCGCCACTGCCGGACTCGGTGAAATAAAGGCCATATTGGCAACAAATCCGGTCCTGGCTGCGCCCACTCAGGGCGAACCGATGTTGTTATACATCGCGGCAACACACCAAGTTGTGAGTGCTGTCCTCGTCGTCGAACGAGCAACAGAAGGGCACAAATTCCCTCTTCAAAAACCAGTGTATTATGTATCCACTGTGCTAACCCCTTGCAAATCCCGTTACCCGCACTATCAAAAGATAGCATATGCGGTGTTCATGGCATCTCGGAAGCTTCAGCACTACTTTCAAGAGTGTTCGATAACAGTGGCTTCTGAAGTACCACTCAATGACATTATAAATAACCGTGACGCAACGGGCAAGATTGCAAAATGGGCCATTGAGCTCTTGCCATTCGATATAACTTACAAACCTCGATGAGCCATAAAGTCACAAGTTTTGGCTGACTTCGTCGTCGAATGGACTGAAGCCGAACTACCTAAAGAGTACGGCGCATACTCCAATTGGACTATGCACTTTGACGGCTCCAAAATGCTGGCCGGACTGGGGGCTGGCGTCATACTGACGTCCCCCACCGGAGATACAGTTCAGTACGTACTTCAAATAATGTACACGGACTCCAACAATGCAGCCAAATACGAGGCCTTGTTACATGGTCTCCGGATGGCAGTCTCCATGGGCATTCAATGCCTAGAGGTGCGCGGGGATTCAAACCTTGCAATATCCCAAATAAATGGAGACTTTGACGCCAAGGATCCGAAAATGGCAGCATATCGTAATGATGTCCTGAAAATGTCAGCCCGGTTTGAAGGACTCGAATTCCATCACATAGCCCGAGATAACAACCAAGCGGCCGACATCCTGGCACGCATCAGTGCGAAACGTGATGTTGTCCCTCCAAATATCTTCCTGGAACGGCTCTTCAAGCCATCCGTACTATGGGAAGAGGAGTCCGGTTGTGACAAACCGGAGAAAGCCGCACCAACTGGTGATTCAGCAGACAACGTAACACAATCCGCCCACGACATAATGGCGGTTATCGCCGCGTGGACAGAACCTTTCCTGGCCTACTTACTTAGGCAGGAACTTCCCGAAGACCAAAATGAGGCCCGCTGCACAGTCCGGCGATCTAAGGCCTACAAGGTTCATGAAGGAGAACTTTATAAGAAAAGTACTACCGGAGTCCTTCAAAATTGTATCTCCGAAGAAGAAGGGCGAAACCTCCTGGCTGAAATCCATGCCGGATTAGGTGGACACCACGCAGCAGCCCGGGCCCTGGTTGGAAAGGCATTCCGTACAGGATTTTATTGGCCGACGGCCCGGGCAGATGCACAAGACTTGGTCCAGCGATGCGTTGGTTGCCAGCTCTTCGCTAATCAGAGCCATATGCCACCCACCGCCCTCAAAACCATACCCATTACCTGGCCGTTCGCGGTCTGGGGGCTTGACATGGTCGGACCCCTTAAAGGGGGAACCCATAAGAAAAGGTACCTGTTGGTCATGGTGGATAAGTTCACCAAATGGATAGAGGCCAAACCGGTCAAGACGGCAAAGTCCGGACCAGTGATAGACTTTATATCAGAGGTGGTACACCGTTACGGAGTCCCCCACAGCATCATCACGGATAACGGCACGAACTTTACAGCCGATGAAGTGAAGTCATGGTGCAAAAACATGGGCATTAAGCTCGACTATGCGTCAGTCTATCACCCTCAAACCAACGGTCAAGTGGAAAGAGCAAACGGTCTAATAATGAGCGGCATTAAACCCAGACTAGTGAGGTCACTCACTAAATCAGACACCCAATGGGTCGAGGAGCTCGACTCCGTACTCTGGGGGCTGCGGACGACGCCTAACCGTACTACCGGATTCACACCATTTTTTATGGTATACGGCGCAGAGGCAGTTCTACCCTGCGACATTATTCATGACTCACCTCGAGTGCGCATGTATGAGGAAAGAGAAGCCGAGCTAGATCGGCAGGACAGCTTGGACACATTGGAGGAAGAACGGGACGTTGCGAAGGCTCGTTCCGCATTCTATCAGCAGCAGGCCCAAAGATATCAAAGCAGAGAAGTACGGGCCAAAACCTACAACTTTGGCGAACTAGTTCTACGCCTGCTGGACAAGAAGAAGGACAAGCTCAAGCCCAGATGGGAAGGCCCCTTCATTATTGATCAAGTACTGACCGGCGGAGCGTACCGTCTACGAAATGCGTCGGACAACCGACTCGAGCCGAACCCATGGAACGCAGCCCGACTCCGACGATTCTATGCCTAGCGCCGGACTAAGAGTTCGAACCCTTCCCCCGTCCAACTTTATATATATTCCGGTTGTCCTCTTTTTCTCTTTTTCTCTTTTTCTCCTTTTTAAAATTAACAAATCCCTTCGGGGCCTATTTTCGCATTTTTTGCATACATACGATGTGCCACTCGCACTCGTTATTCCTGGGGGCTTCTTTTACAGAAGCTCAACTATATGGGTTTTATACCCAACACATGTGTCATGCTTCCACATGTACCTTTTACTCGCCATTATATGCATCGATATGACTTAAGTTTTGGCCAAGCTGGGTTGCCTGGCTCCTGTGCTTACCCCTACGTTCCCGATTGTTCGGCTAGGTGGTAAAGGGAGCACCTCTGCGATTGTTACTGCCGGGTCAGCCGGATGTGTACCTCAGACTGGGTGAAGCCGAAAGCTAGCGTTCTTAAGGGAATATTCGGTCGGTGATTTAAAAGATGACTTTTTACCTACTTTTTCCATCTGCCCCCAGATGTTTTACTGCTTCATTGGCAGTCCGGACATGCACTTTAGGGCATGCCACCCCAGCGAAAGGAACCCTTAACGGAACTATTCTCCCTGGAAGATGTTTCTTACTAACCATGTAATATAACATAACTAGTTGGGCACTTGCCTGATAAAGCACTAATAACCCCTACGCCTAGTCTCCATGCATACCATGGTTATCTATTAACCAAAAAGGTATTCGGACACACTCCGGACCCTAGGGTCCCGAGGTCGAAGCGAAAAGGTCGGCAACGGCAAACGATCTACAATCCGGCTAGAAGGCATTTCACATGTCATTTTTAAAGGATGTCATACATTGTCAAGTTTATTGATTGTATTCCTCCTCAATCCCGTCTAACAGGTTGTCTAGCTTATAGTCCCGTTGGGAAAATTTAGCAGCCAGTTCTACCTGGCTGTACACTAAACTCACAGGGATCTCCTTCCCGTCGGGCCCCACCGGTCCAACTTCGGCCATATGGCTGGGATCCGCCTTCTTGTACCGCGTCTTCACCATGGCCCAAGCCTCCCTGGCACCTTGACGGCACGCCGAAACCTTCCACAAACGGAAGCGCTGCCGCACTCCCTGTAGCTTCTCTGCAAGCTCCCCAAGGCCCTTGGGCGGGGCAGGGGATGGCCATAAAGCCTGTACGGCGCCACTCATGGCCTGCCGAACTCGTTCGAATAGCTGCAACAGTTCGGGAAGGGGATCACCCATCGATACGGGCATCTCCTCCGCAGGATGGCCCGTGAGTATACCTACAAGACATGTTATGTCAAATCACTTCCTCGCTGAACTCTTCTTCCTTAGAGAGTTTGCTCAAGCACTTACTATAGATGCCGCGACGAAGTCGTTGATTCTCCTTGACGGAGCCGGACAGCTCGGCCTGTGCGCCTTTAAGCTCTTCCCCGAGCTTGGCGTTGGCATCTTGGAGTTTGTTCCTTTCCTACTGAACTCTATTCAGCACGTTCTCGCCGGCCTTTAGCTGGCGCAGCAGCGCTTGCCTGTCCGGATCTTGTTCGGCGGCACCTGCAGGGTCTTTATTAGACTCGCGCGAATAATACACATCGCTTATATTCATTTATACAAATATGTTACCAGGAGGGGTCTTTCTGTCTCCTCCTGTGGCAGCAAGTGCGGCCTTAAGTTGGGCCTTGCAATCTTGCAGCTCTCGGGACAGTTGGGCGTTCTTCTCGTTAAGAGCCTGAAAGTTTACATGATCCTTAAATCAATTAACATAACTAATTTAAGTCTCGGGGGCTACTGGTGTGTGCAACCACTAAAAATCTCTTACCCGTATGTCTTTAACATACTGCTCCGTGGCTCTGGTAAAACCATTTCGGGCAGCCCGGAGATGCGCGTCCCCTGCGTTGAAGGCATCCAATGCCTCACGGGAAAAACACGCCTCTTGAAAAATTGTCCGGCGGCGTCTATGATTCATAGCGCTTTCCACCTCTGATTTTGTGGCGGACAGTCTGTCGGTATCCTCCGTTGGAGTAGGATCCGGTTCGCGTCTCGCGCTTGCCTCCCCCTCCAGTCCAGGCGCAGGAGCCCGGCTGGCATCGGTGGGATTGGCAATTCCTGTGCTCGCAGTCCGGCGAGCGCTTTTCCTTCTACAAAGATCATGAGCACTTAGAAAGTTTCCTCGGAACGTTGCTCAGAAAGATCAAACACGAGCTATACCTCTGCAGCGACGTTTCCGCCCGCACGGCGCTCCTTTTCCTCCTGCTGGTTCGGCCTGACCTCTGTAGGTCGGCCGCCGCAGGCTCGGCTCCCGGCCGGACTGGCGCTTCCTGCAATACACCATCGTTCGCGAAAGTCAGAAATATGCAAGGATAAGATAACGGTGTCCAGACTTCGATCTTGGTCACTTGGGATGCCGAACTTAGCCCGGGGTAGTCCGCCATAATGGCGACCAACGCATCATCAACGCTCAGCTGGTGATACACCCCGTCGATTAGCTCCACCCCGAGGTCCGGATCCTCTTCGGAGGCCGGACCCAGGGATCCTTCCGGGTCCTCGGGTTGTGGAGCCGGACTCACCATGTCCTCCACAGTCCGGCGTAGACTCTGCGCCGAAGACATAATATAAGAAGCTTAAACTTCGAAAATGCGGGTAAAGGCCCTTTTGAGGTGTTCGCTTACCCATCCTCTGGGATTGACCATAGAAAACCCATTCACAGGGTTCGGACGAAGGAAGTCCTCCTTCTCCCCTTGAACAGGCCGGACAGGATCTTCGCCAGATCCTCGGTCGAATCCGGGCCTTTGCGGCCGTGCCGGGTGGCATCGTCCTCCCCGTTGAAATCCCACATGGGGTGGCCTCTGTATTGCAGCGGCTGCACCCCCCGCTTGATGCACGTTGCCATGACTCCAATCATGGTCAAGACGGAATGAGCCATTAGTCTTATTCGGCCCATCAAGTAATGGACGCTCTTGTCCTCCTCCAAACGGGGGCTCCGCGGGCGCCAGCTGAGGCGTTTCTTCAAGGGAGAAGCATCAAACTCCGGGAGGCCAATCCGGATTGGGTCTGGCAGCGGAGCGTCTATGATATAAAACCACTCCGAGGGCCAGTCTTCGGACGCCCTCTTGGGAGTGCCGGATAGGTATCCGGTTCCGGCAATGCGCCATATTTCGGCGCCGCCCACTTGATATATGGACCCCTGGTGAGAACGGGGTACGAGGCAGAATAGCCTCTTCCACAATGCGAAATGGGGCTCGATGCCCAGGAATAGCTCGCAAAGAGCTACGTAGCCCGCGATGTGCAACATGGACGCGGGCGTGAGGTGATGGAGCTGAAGTCCATAGAACTTCAGGAGCCCGCGGAGGAACGGATGTATTGGAAACCCGAGCCCCCATATTAGATAAGGGACGAAACACACCTGCTCCCCCCTGTTGGGGCTTGGGGTGTCCTCCGCCTGGCTCCCTCCTCGATAAGTAACCAGTCCGGCTCGGGCCGGAACCATGAAGGCCAGAGGAAGCCATCCCTCCGCTTGGAGCTTTACTAGCTCGTTGTGCGAAATAGAGCACCTCCTCCAATCCCCCGGCGATGGGATGGGAGCGCGTGAGGAAGAGCCGCGTTGACGATCCATGGTGGAATGGATTTCAGGGTCAGAGGCGCTTCGATGGAGTATACGCGGGAGGAGGATGGTGCGGTTTGGATCTGGATCCCTGCCCCTTTAATAGGCAGGCGACCCGCACGACCAGGGGGTAAAATGTAAAAGACTCCCTGGCTTTTCGCATTCATGCGACGCGTGGAAGAGGGCCATAATTTGGCGTAGAAGCCAAGGAGAACAGTATTCGAGGTACCAGCCGGACACTGTTTGGCAGGAACATGGAATTCGAAGGGAGAACCCGCCTTGCAACGCCGAAGACTACAAGCACGCTGGACTTATCGTCATTGAAGCCTGGTTCGGGGGCTACTGAGGGAGTCCTGGACTAGGGGGTGTCCGGACAGCCGGACTATCAATATCCGCCGGACTCCCAGACTACGAAGATAGAAGATTGAAGACTCCGGCTCGTGTCCGGAAGGTACTTTCCTTGGCGTGGAAGGCAAGCTTGGCAATACGGATATGTAGATCTCCTACCATTGTAACCGACTCTGTGTAACCCTAGCCCCTCCGGTGTCTATATAAACCGGAGGGCTGTAGTCCGTAGGACACAACATTACATCTCAACAATCATACCATAGGCTAGCTTCTAGGGTTTAGCCTCATTGATCTCGTGGTAGATCTACTCTTGTACTACCCATATCATCAATATTAATCAAGCAGGACGTAGGGTATTACCTCCATCGAGAGGGCCTGAACCTGGGTAAAAACATTGTGTCCCTCGTCTCCTGTTACCATCCGCCTAGACGCACAGTTCGGGACCCCCTACCCGAGATCCGCCGGTTTTGACACCGACAGCAGGCTTATCGCCACGGCTAATAGCCTAAAGAAAAAGCAGCAGCAGCTTCAAACTGATCAGGACCTGCTGGCCGACAGATGGACTGAGGTCCTCGCGGCCGAAGAGTATGAACTCAAACGTCCCTCCAAAAGTTACCCAAAACGCAAGTTGCTCCCCCGACTAGAGGAAGAAGCATACATACCTTCATCACCAGCGCACGATACGGCCAACCGACCACCCCGTGGTCGCGACAGAGAGGCATCCAGGCCCTCCACCAAGACCGTACCCCGGCATCGCTCCAAAAGTACGAAGCCAAGAGGGAACGCGCCGGACTTGCGAGATATATTGGAGGACAAAGCAAGGCAATCTAGATCCATCTACGGATCACGGAGGCGCCCCACGACCCACGACGAATACCGTCGCACCAGGTACAACAACTCTGGCCGGGCCGAACACAGCAGACAACGCTCACTCGAGCTACGTCGTGACATTGCTCAATATAGAGGCGCCGCACACCCGCTATGCTTCACTGACGAAGTAATGGATCATCAAATCCCTGAAGGGTTTAAACCCGTAAACATTGAATCCTACGATGGCACAACAGACCCCGCGGTTTGGATTGAAGATTATCTCCTTCACATCCATATGGCCCACGGTGATGGTCTCCACGCCATCAAATACCTCCCACTCAAGCTTAAAGGACCAGCTCGGCATTGGCTCAATAGCTTGCCCGCAGAGTCAATTGGGTGTTGGGAAGACCTGGAAGCCGCATTCCTCGACAACTTCCAGGGCACATATGTGCGGCCACCAGACGCCGATGACCTAAGCCACATAATTCAACAGCCAGACGAATCGGCCAGACAGTTCTGGACACGGTTCTTGACAAAGAAAAACCAAATTGTCGACTGTCCGGATGCAGAGGCCCTCGTAGCCTTCAAGCATAACATCCGCGACGAGTGGCTAGCCCGACACCTGGGACAGGAAAAGCCGAAATCCATGGCAGCCCTCACATCATTAATGACCCGCTTTTGCGCGGGAGAGGATAGCTGGCTAGCTCGCAGCAACAACCTCAGTAAAAATTCTGGCAGTCCGGATACTAAGGACCACAATGGCAGGTCGCGTCGAAGCAAAACTAAACGACGCATTAATGGTGACGACAAGGAGGATACGGCAGTCAATGCCGGATTCCGAGGCTCTAAACCCGGTCAGCGGAAGAAGCCATTCAAAAGAACAACTCCGGGTCCGTCCAATTTGGACCGGATACTCGACCGCTTATGCCAGATACATGGCACCCCCGAAAAGCCAGCTAATCACACCACCAGAGACTGTTGGGTATTCAAGCAGGCAGGCAAGTTAATTGCCGAAAACAATGACAAGGGGTTGCATAGCGACGACGAGGAAGAGACCCGGCCGCCGAACAATAGAGGACAGAAGGGTTTCCCCCACAAGTGCGGACGGTCAACATGATATACGCAACCCATATACCCAAGAGGGAGCGGAAGCGTGCACTAAGGGACGTATATGCGATGGAGCCAGTCGCCCCGAAGTTCAATCCATGGTCCTCTTGCCCGATCACTTTCGATCGAAGAGACCATCCGACCAGCATCCGCCATGGCGGATTCGCCGCATTGGTTTTAGACCCAATCGTCGATGGATTTCACCTCACGAGAGTCCTGATGGACGGCGGCAGTAGCCTGAACATGCTTTATCAGGATACAGTGTGCAAGATGGGCATAGACCCCTCAAGGATTAAACCTACAAAGACGACCTTTAAAGGCGTCATACCAGGTGTTGAGGCCAATTGTACAGGCTTAGTCACGCTGGAAGTGGTCTTCGGATCCCCGGATAATTTCTGGAGCGAGGAGTTAATCTTTGACATAGTCCCATTTCACAGCGGCTATCACGCTCTGCTTGGACGAACCGCGTTTGCAAAGTTCAACGCGGTGCCGCATTATGCATACCTCAAGCTCAAGATGCCAGGCCCTCGTGGAGTCATCACGGTCAACGGAAATACGGAACGCTCCCTCCGAACGGAGGAACACACAGCGGCTCTCGCGGCAGAAGTACAGAGTAGCCTTTTAAGGCAGTTTTCGAGTCCGGCCATTAAACGGCCGGATACGGCCAAACGCGCCCGGAGCAACATCAACCAAGACCACCTGGCACGATCCGAGCCCGCGTAGCAATGCGGCCCTGACCCCAGACCTTGCATGATCGCAAGAACAACCCTCCGCGTACATCATTACGCTTTGGAGATACCATGGGCGTAGGGGAAGGGGCACGACCACAATAAGACCCAGAGTGCGGCTCGACCACACCAGGGGCTCGCAAGTGTGTCACTCTTTTTTATTATTATTTTCCTTCTTTGTATACATAGGACTCCGTTAACCAGAGGCCCTGTCCGGCGGTAAACCTGCCGAACTCACGATGCAACAGCCAGGGAAGAAAGAAGGTTGTGACGAACACTCAGGTGGTCTCCATTACGAGCATTAAATTTGATTATATACACCAAGTCCGCAGCCCACCTGTCATGGAATTAACACGTCAGATGTCCATAGTGTCAGGACTTAGTCGCGAGGCCAACGCATCTATGTGATAGCTGGAGAGGGGTTGAGCGGAATCGAGAGAAGCAACACAAGACAGGGATTTAGACAGCTTCGGGCCCCGGGAAACATCATCCGGTAAAAACCCTACATGCTATTTGAGGCTAGATCTCATTATGCTCATGGGGAGTCGCCGTAAACCGGCTCTCCTTATTGTGTCTAGCCCTAGAGATTATTGCTTGTTGCCTCTCCCTCTTTGGGGAGCCCTGCCCCTCCTTATATATGTTGAAGGGGCGGTTTACATGACTAGTCCTAGTTGGATTAGGATTACTCTATTACAAGTGGAGTCCTAGTCTTGCTTCCTTTGTAGGAGAATAGTCCTTATGCTTTCCTCATAAACCGGCCCACCATTAAACGTGAACCGGCCTTCTGGGCCTTGGGCCTCGTCATCCATCTAACCCGCCAACCGGGTTACTAATGAACCGCCAAGTCTGGTCGGGTTAACTTCCGGCCGGTTTACACCGCGGGGTATATCCCCGACATTAGCCCCCAAGTTTAGCTTGGATTTATCCATGGTAAACTTATGCTGCAAAATAAACACCCTAACAAATTTGGCAGGTTGTGCTCCGGTTTAAGAATTCTTGTAGACCGACACCTGATCGTCCTTAAGTCCTTGTCATTTCCTCCTTCTAGAAAATCCGGATCAACAACCAGCTTCATACTCAAATTGCTGACGTTGGTTTCTCATAGAAAAATATTGCAAAGAATAATCCACTTGAGTCAGCTTCCAAAGCGCCGGCTTAAGAATTATTGGTCTTGAGATACTCATATGATATTCAACCGGTCTGAAGATATAAAACTTGCCGGTTTATGATTACCACCATTGTTGGGTTATAAAAACTGATAATTCCGGGTTATGATTGTCGCCAACGCCGGTTCATGATGATTGGTGATGCCGGGTCAATTTGGTTTGCTCAAACTGAAAATCGGAAGATATTTCTCCCTTATATCCATATTACCTGTAGCCCCCAAGTCTTGAACTGAACAAAGTGATGATTTGAGACTTGTTTCCATACAATTACTGCCACTTTGAAGAAATCCATGTTGTTCATCTCTAGTAAAAACTGAATACTCCATATTATGTAGCCCCCAAGTGCCGGGTCATTACGCAATAATGAGCAGGGACTTTGTAGGTATAATCATATAGATTTGAGCAATGATGTGTAGCCCCCAAGGGCCGGCTCAGTAAGATAATATTGAGCTGGGACTTGATATATAAAAATAACATCATATGATGTAACCCCCATCATGGGACTTGAATCCACGTCCACAAGGTTAAGAGCCTTGTGCTTTACCAACTGAGCAGTGGACCCTTCAATATAATGAATAAAAAGCTTTGTACCTTCAATTGTTGACAGGAGCAATTGGTAGCCCCCAAGGGCCAGCTCATTATAATGTGATGAGCCGGGTCTTCAATAAGATGAACAAAGAATGACTGTGCATTAGCCCCCAAGTGTCATGGTGCATGCTTGCAGTGACATGAGACTTGCATATTTGATGTAATCTCAATTTGAATAATGTAGCCCCCAAGTGTCGGGTTGGAAGCCTGCAGCAACTCGGGACTACTCCTTCAATTGTAGAATAAAAATCATATCCATTGATAATATGATAGCCATTGCGCTAAAGCGACTTTGAAAACCTTAATCATAATACTGGTTATTGATAACCATAATAGAAAACCAGCCGTGTTGGCTATTTGAATAATATATCCAATGATTTATAACGCACAATTCCAATGGTGCAATCCAAATATATGCTGGCGACTTATAGTCCAAAGCCAGGCCAGTTTAATAAACGTTAGTGATTTATAATCATGCTTTATTCAACCTGTTTCTGCATACAAAAAGTGTCCTGGCGGTTTACCGCCGGACGGGTCGTAATGCCCAACATATAACCTGGGTTTATAACCAACGTTGCACTTAAGAATAATCAAATATGAAATATATCATACCTGCGATATTGAATCACATTGCTGGTTTTACCAACTTTTTGTAATAAGAGTGATAACCCCAATCTTGAGTAATGATAACTCCTTTCATACTGTGCCGATCGATGATAAACCGTACCGGGTTGTGATAAACACCGGCTTAACCATATATAATACTGGCGACTCGTAGTCAAACCAGACCGGGCTGATAGTCTCCGGATTATAACTTGATCGTGTACTGATAACTTGTAATTGAAAGCCAACCCGGGTTGATAAACACCGGTTTACTCCATAATAGGATGGTAACCGAAAATCAAACCGGGCAGATAGTCTCCGGATTAAAGGGGAATCAAATCCATCGGCTGAACCGGAAAAAAGGTGTTTTGTTGATATAAAAGAAATCCAACAAAAACAAAGATCAAACAAGCCATGAAAATAACATGGAAGCCAAGGCAATGATAAAAAAATCGTTTGCAAACATATGCTATACTGAGCTGTTCAGATGGTATTACCATGGTCGGACAGGATCAAGCCCCCAATAGGTGTGACAATGATTCAAGTCAGCCAGGTCCCCAAATGACTCGTGGCATATATGCCAGATCAAGAGGCGCGGCCATGGTTCGGGTTCGACCATGCCCCCAAGTGATTTGATGGCCTTAGAACGACCAAGAGGCGTGACTGGTTCAGACTTGACCATGTCCCCAAGTGATCTGGTGGCTGTCGCCTATCAAAAGGTGTCGCGTTGGTTCGGACTCGACCAAGGCCCCTAGTGATATATAAAAAAGCAAATGTCAAGGGGTAAACCGGAGGCCGCTTTAAAAATAGAGGTACTCCATGTAACCACGCATGATAAGAAAGACAGAGACCCTGCTTTATGAAGCAGAAGCCCCCATGTGATCAATAATATGTCAGGCCAATAAGGCAGGATACCCATGTTTGAACCGCGCATCATGGCAGCAGGTCCTCTTCGGCAAGTTTTAACTTTTTGCAAGAGATAAATTCTTCTTGAACCGGAATCTTGAACCGTATATTGAGAGCAGCAAAGCTTTGTGGGAGACATCTTTCCCTTGAACCGGATTTAAAACCGGAATCTTCATTTTCAGCCGGAAATTTTCTGACAGTCTTTAAACTCGAACTTGCGAGAAGTTAATTCCTTTTTGAACCGGAAATTCTTAAACCGGATTTGAGAGCTTTAGAGCTTCATGGGAGGCAAATTTCCTTGAACTGAATTGTAAACCGGATATTTGAGAGCTTCAGTGAGACTGACTTCCCTTGAACCGGATTTTAAACCGGCATCCTTTCTGATGATCCGGAACTTCTTCATTGAGCTGGGATTTTGTAACTGTCATATACTTTCTAAGCCGGAAATTTTCTGACGGCCTTCAAATAACAGTAGCCTCCGGGACCGGGTTATCTTTCCCTCCATTGTCTTGGGGTTTTTAAATTTGCTGAAACTGGCAAGATTTGCTGAGTCATGTCATCGTAGCCCCCGAGTCTCAAGGTGACTTGAGGAGTTGGCTTGAAACTCTCCATATTTGACCGTGATATAAACCTGCATAACTTTTATATCATTGGTGTTGATAGCATGATGTGAATCCACGGAAGGTTGAGGTGACTGCGGCGGGTTATAAATGATCCCGTATGAGCCATGTCAGCAACTCGGCCAATGGTTTCTTCCAACTGGTGATTTGAAGTTAACCAAACTGTAATGGCGGCGACTTGTGCGCCTGCCCAATGAACCACCCAGTGCAGACAGAGGTTGATAGTATATGATAATTTGCCTCCAATTTGAAAGAAAACCGGCCTACCCAAGCTGTGACTTGCTCATGCAGACATGTGCGGCCTGGTATGTTGATGTAGACCAGGTCGCAAGAGAGGGATGGCAAGGATGACCACATCATCAGAAGCGGCTCAAACAGATGAACCGGCCGCGGTGTTGTAAACCGGCGCGGACGGGCGAGTTAACTACGCTGTTTTGACGTAGTGAACAATTGTCCTGCATCAACAATATTGCAGACCAAGGCAAAGATAAACTGCTCCTTGACAAAAATAATATGTGCCAATAAAATATATTTTAGATGAATATCACCTGATGTGTTTAGGTCGGAAATAACCCGCCATGAAGTTGATGATAACTGTATGAAGCTGAAATTAATCACGGGTGAACCGGCTGCAGTATGGTAAACCGGTGCGGACAGTTGAGTCGACCGTGATGTTTGTAAACCGGCGCGGACAATGAATCGGTCGCATGCGTGGACGGATGTAAACCGAATCAGCGGGGGCAACGATTTGCATGTGTATCCGTTGAGCAGCATGGCCCCGGAAGAACGCCACTGCAAAATTATGCTGGCACGCGCTCCATGTCCGCGGTATAACAATACCTTTGTCATAAATAATTATCCTGCATAAAAACATTGCAGCAAAGATAAATTGTTCTTTGATAAAAACAATATGTGTTAAAAGTAGACTCGGATGGATATCACCTGATTTGTTTTGGACAACCGATAATCAAGACGTCCATGAATAACTGCACGTTGTGGCTTATGCAGCGTCAACATGATAACAAATATCTTGGTCTCTACCAAGCACTCAATGTGCCATCCCAATATCTGATCAAACTTCATTCAGCACGGGTCAGAGGCGGACCCAGGCGGGAAACACGGCGCTGCTGGCGGCTCAGAATCGTGACCAAGCTGACGAGCCGCTCCAAGGCGAGCCACTGTGCGGCAGCAGAGGCGGCTTGCCATCAGCGAAGCAGTGGTGGTGGTGGTAGGAGGCGACTTGAGGCGTCCGGCGGAGCTGTTAACATGCTCGGGCAACCGCGGAGCGAGGCTCAACAGTAGAAGGGCGCCGAGCGGGGCTGTGCGGCGTGGCACGGGAGGCAGCCACGAGCAGTGATCCGGTCCGGGTGGTTCCACAGACGGCAGCTCGGGATGGCAACTTAGCAGGGCCGGCGGCTTAGAACAGCGACGGCAAACGGATTTTTCTTCTCGTAGACATCAATTGTCAACCCTCAAATATCTCCAGTATATATGTGCATCCACGGCGGAAGGTGACCCGCGGGAGATTTGGCGGATCCAGTCTCTTTGCCGGAGGCGGATGGGCAACCGAGCGGCCGGCGGCTCTCCCCCGCTGCAGTTGAGGTGGCCAGCGGGTCAGGGTCATGTGGTCCATGGCTCAGGGCCGGCGACTCAGAGGTGGCCAGCGGCTCAAAGCACAGCATGATAGTCAACCAGCGCGCCCACAACGGCGACTTGTGGGAGGTAACCTGAGGAGAGTCAGGCAACGCGGCGTCCGGCGAAGGTGACTTGGCAGTGGTGGCGCGCCGGCGGAGGCCAACAGCTGGACGCGAGGTCCGCGCGGCGGTGGCTCGGAACATGGTCACGGTCCACAAAGACCGAATCCAACCCCCGTCCCAGTCTTCGTCCGGGTTGTTCTTGGCTTGATTCCCACATCGTATCTTCCAGATCGTGGTCTCTTTTCTCTTGTGGTATTTTCTCTTGAGGATCTGAGTACTGGTACTTGCATCTAGTACCCTGTCAATTTCGTGGGATGGTGTATCCTCATCTTAGCTTCCGTCCATCACGTGAGAAGCACTAGTTGAATTTGGCACTTTGCTTTAAGAAGCAATTTAGGTCTTCACGTGAGGACGTGGTAGCTGCCCAGAAAGTTTTCTCTGAAAACCTCGGGATTTGAAGCGAACCCGCCTACGTCAGATGCTCTGGATACGATCCACTTTACGCGTAGCTCAAAAAACAAACAATGAGGATATGATTGGTGACGACCTTGCCGCGTAAAACTTCTGTCCGTCTTGGCTTCTAACAGCGACACAGTAAAAATCGATCTGGTTTTGATGGATCATCCAGTCGCGGCAGCGCGCACTACGCAACCCCAATTTCTCTGACTGCTTGTTCGACTGCTTGTTGATGACGTAGATACTTTCTTCATCTGAAAAATTGTGAACTTCTCGATCCCTGAAAAAGATTCCTCCAAGAACTCAACACCACCGTGCGCAGGCCCCACGGTGGGCGCCAACTGTCGTGGAATTAACACGTCAGATGTCCATAGTGTCAGGACTTAGTCGCGAGGCCAACGCATCTATGTGATAGCTTGAGAGGGGTTGAGCGGAATCGAGAGACGCAACACAAGACAGGGATTTAGACAGCTTCGGGCCCCGGGAAACATCATCCGGTAAAAACCCTACATGCTGTTTGAGGCTAGATCTCATTATGCTCATGGGGAGTCGCCGTAAACCGGCTCTCCTTATTGTGTCTAGCCCTAGAGATTATTGCTTGTTGCCTCTCCCTCTTTGGGGAGCCCTGCCCCTCCTTATATATGTTGAAGGGGCGGTTTACATGACTAGTCCTAGTTGGATTAGGATTACTCTATTACAAGTGGAGTCCTAGTCTTGCTTCCTTTGTAGGAGAATAGTCCTTATGCTTTCCTCATAAACCGGCCCACCATTAAACGTGAACCGACCTTCTGGGCCTTGGGCCTCGTCATCCATCTAACCCGCCAACCGGGTTACTAATGAACCGCCAAGTCCGGCCGGGTTAACTTCCGGCCGGTTTACACCGCGGGGTATATCCCCGACACCACCCCTGGAGGGGGACATGTTTAATTAGTCCAAACCTTTGCTTACCGCACTATTTGTATCAGTCCGCACTCATAGCAGACTTCCTTTAATAAATAATGCAGCACTTTTCGACTATAACTACATTACTTTATATATATATATATATATATATATATATATATATGTTCATTAAATGACATCTTGCACCCGTATATTTTTGGTACGACCTAATACACCAGAGGCTTATGTTCCCAGAATTATGGTGTGATAAGTCCGAACACTTTCACAAGTGCGGCACCCCGAACTTATAGCATTATATGAATCGGCTCCGAATCATGTCTTGGGTCAATAGTTGGGTTTGCCCAGCTCCCACGTTTTGGTGCCTTACGTTCCGTTCTGTCGGCTAAGGTGGCACTGGGAGAACCACTGCGATTGCGCCCCGGTTGAGCTGGGCGAGCGCCTCAGTGGAGAAAGCTAAAACTGACTGGCATGATAAGGCGAGAGACTGGTCGCTGTTCGAGAGGTTTTTTCGGGTCCCTAAAGACTCATGCCGCTTCGGGCGAAGTACCGGATAATGTCCGATGAAGGCGTGGATAGCGCCCCGAATTCGGTCTTCCGAATACTAGGGGCTTCGCCGAAATTTAAAATTATAGAATTCTATGGCTAAGTGAGAGTGTTCAAGCATTATAAGTCCGGTTGCCTTGTTCGTTGTGTTGAGTGCCTCCCTAGATGGACCCAACAATGGGAACAAGAGTGCTCAAGTTTATCCCGAACACCCCAGCACTCGCGGCTCGGGGGCTGAAGCCAACGACTTGCCATCTCTCAGATTTTATAAACGGCCGCACAGAAGGTAATATTTTAAATTAAACAAGCGTTGCTTAAAGCGCATATGAACAAAGTTTTCAGCGCACAGGATAATACATAGCGAGTTTACTCAAAAATTACATCTCTGGGGCATTCATCCGCAATATCGCGGGCTCCCTTCAGGACAGTTTTATAATACATTTCGGGCGTACGATATTCCTTGCCCGATGGCGGTGGGTCAGTGAGAAGCTTCTCCACATCCAGCCTGTCCCAGTGCACCTTTGTGCGGGCAAGGGCCCGACGAGCACCCTCAATCCAGGCGGAGCGCTTGATGACCTCCACCCAGGGGCATGCATCCACCAGCCGCTGCACGAGGCCGAAATAGCTCCCATGCATGGCCTGTCCAGGCCACAGCCGGACTATCAGGCCCTTCATGGCCTCCTCAGCCGCCTTGTGGAGCTCGACCAGCTGCTTCAGCTGGTCGCTTGGGGGCACCGGATGGCCGGCCTCAGCGTACTGAGACCAGAAGACCTTCTCCGTTGAGCTCCCCTCCTGGCCACGGTAAAATGCGGCGGCATCGGATACACTGCGCGGCAGATCTGCAAATGCCCCTGGAGAGCTCCGAATTCGGGTAAGTGTCAGGTAGTTTACATTAACATGCTTGCTTTGCATGAAAAATGCCTTACCCGCCGCTATCTTCTTCACATCTTCAACCTCCTGAAGGGCCTTACGGGCCTCGGCCTTGGCGGACTTGGCACTTTCGAGAGCCGAGGCGAGCTCGGACTCTCGAGTCTTGGAGTCGCGCTCCAAACTCTCATGCTTCTCCATGAGAGCCTGGAGCTCTTGCCGCACTTCCGCCACCCACGCCTCCTGCTTCTCTCGCTCGGCCCGTTCCGCAGCCGCATTGAGTTCGGCCGCGGACACAGCCTCCTTCAGGGCAGCCACCTCATTAGTGGCCCCTGCAGTACCAACGTTATCCTTGTCATTTTTATTGCAACCTAAATCCTTTTCTGTAAGGTAAATCTTCAAAGTGGTGTTACTCACCTTCTTTGTCCTCGAGCTGCTTCTTGGCATGGCCGAGCTCTTGCTCGGACCACTCGAGATCCTGCTTCAATGCACCAACCTCCGCAGTCAGTGCGGCAGAGGTCAGCAGCGCAGCCTGCAAACCCATATTGACATATTTTAAGCAACCCTGCGTATATCTTTTTAGATCCTCAGTCCGGCTTTTCTTTCCGAACACCGAACCGAGCATCAGGGGCTACTGTCTATGCGGTATTACATTACATAATTTTAACTTCTTACCTCAAAGCCTGTTAGAAGGCTGCTGCAGGCTTCGGTCAGCCTGCTCTTGGCGAGCTGAACCTTCTGAATCACCGCACTCATGATAGTGCAGTGTTCTTCCTCGATGGAAGCGCCTTTGAGCGCCTCCAACAAGTTGTCCGGCGCCTCCGGTTGGACGGGGGCCGCCGGTGTCACGGTCTTGCCCTTCTTGCGAAGGGGCCGTCTGCCGGACTCTGGAACCACTGCAGGTTCCGGCGTAGAGTCCGGCGCAAAGTCCGGGAGGCTGCGTTGCGGCGCCTCCGGAGCCTCCTCCTGATGGGTCCCTTTCCGGGATCCCACCTCGGCGTCCTCATCGGCGCGAGGGGTGGAGGCAGTCGGGATGGATTCCACGTCCGACGCTGCCAACGACCCGCTCGATGAAGCGGGGAGATCATCATCGGCCGGACTGCGGCAGTATGCAGCATTAGAAAGACACCATGTGACACGAAAGAAATTGCAGATTCGGGGATCCGGATACTTACGATCTCGCCGGAGGCCTGGCCCTTGAAGGCCACTCTTCTTCGCCAACGTTGGTGTTGGCGGAGCTGTCCGGGGGAATAGTTCTTCCCCTCTTGGACCCTCCGGCCTCCCCACTTCCTCTTTCTCTCTCCCTCCTCTGGGAGAGAGTCTTCTTCCTCCTCCTCATCTTCGCGGGAGGAATCCGCCTCGGAGTCGTCGGACACCTGAAAACGGGAACTCTTTTGAGTACCCGTGGCCACCTTCTTGGCCTTCTTCTCCGGCACCACGTGCGATGCCTGGACCAACAGCCCCGCTAGGCGGGCGTCCACTGGGTCTTCTGGCATGGGAGCCGGGTAGATGAGCTGCTCGGCCTTCTTCATCCATTCCTGTCAAATGAAAAGGGAGATTAAAACCCGCTTAGGGTCGAACTATTAATAAGTGTCCTGTAAAGGGGTAGAATCACTTACCTCGTCAGCTGGACGCTGCGAGTGAAATCCGCGATCTTCCGTCGTAGATGCGGGGGCTTCGGCGCCCTTGAACAGCACCCTCCAGGCGCCTTCGTACGTTGTGTCAAAGAGCCCGCTCAGCGCCTGGTGCTGTTCCGGATTGAACTCCCACAGATTGAATGCCCGTTCTTGGCATGGGAGAATCCGGCGGACGAGCATGACTTGGACCACGTTAACCAGCCTGAGCTTCTTGTTCACCAGCTTCTGGATACAGGCTTGGAGTCCCGTCAGCTCCTTCGAATTACCCCACCGCAAGCCCTTCTCTTTCCAGGAGGTGAGCTGCGTGGGGATGCCAGATCTGAACTCGGGGGCCGCCGCCCACGTGGGTTCGCGCGGCTCGGTGATATAGAACCACCCCGATTGCCACCCCTTGACGGAGTCCACGAAGGCCCCTTCGAACCAAAGGACGTTGGGCATCTTGCCCAACATGGCGCCTCCGCACTCCGCTTGCGTGCCCTTCACAACCTTCGGCTTGACGTTGAAGGTCTTGAGCCACAGGCTGAAGTGGGGCTGGATGCAGAGGAAGGCCTCACACACGACGATAAACGCTGAGATGTTGAGGATGAAGTTCGGTGCCAGGTCGTGGAAATCCAGGCCGTAGTAGAACATGAGCCCCCATACAAAGGGGTGAAGTGGAAAGCCCAGTCCGCGGAGGAAGTGGGGGAGAAAAACGACCCTCTCATGGGGCCCGGGGGTGGGGATGAGCTGCCCCTC
>NC_041391.1:609533752-609534443 GCF_002162155.2 Triticum dicoccoides | reverse complement strand
TCGGGCAGCCGATGCGCGATGTCGCCGGAAAGGTATCCGGCGCTGCGCAGCTTGGTGATGTGCTCCTCCTTAATGGTGGAGGCCAACCATTTGCCTCCCGCTCCGGACATGGTCGGAGAAGGTCGAGGCAAGATGCGCGAACTTGGGCGCTGGAGCTCGAGTGCGCGGAGATGGATAAGCAAAGGAGGAAGAAGGCGTAGGTGAAAAGGTAAATCCTTATCCCTTATATAGGGGCGGACGAAGACTATGCGTCCCCACTAGCCTGGTAAAACTCGCTTATCTCCCAAGCGCCACCATCAATGGCGCGGTTGGGTTACCCACGTCCGTATTGATGAGAATCCTGGAAGAAGGGGAACACGATCTCTGCTTCGACAAGACGTGCCAAGGAAACCGCCTCGCTAAACACACTGAGGTGGTATATTAAAAAATGATTCAAGTAAAGGCTTGGTAGTGGTGTGACGTCACGCCGCAAAGTACGTCAGCAGATTGAGCTTGTGTACATTTTATTCTCTCTACGGTGGAATGTGGAATTTATTTTGTAGAGTCGGACAATATCCGGGTGTTCACAATCTTCTCTGGATTATTCAAGGAAGGAACCCGCCTTGCAATGCCGAACATTATGCGCGCCGGACTCATCGTCATTGAAGCCAGGTTCAGGGGCTACTGAGGGAGTCCTGGACTAGGGGGTGTC
>NC_041391.1:609508052-609528524 GCF_002162155.2 Triticum dicoccoides | reverse complement strand
CGAGCCCGCTGGGCTTCTCCCCCAACCCGTTGTGAGCTCCTTCACCTTCCCCTATGCTCTCCCCCCCTCCGTTTCTCTCCACTAGCTTGATTCCGCCGGAGCTGAGAGCTCTTCGCCGCCGGCCATGTCGCTGTCGTAGCCACCGTTACCTAGAGCTGCAACCGAGCATGCAGCTGTGCTCGGTGCACACCCAGGACGCCATAGCACCCCTCTGCACCCTCTACTGTGCTGCCTAACATCAACCACGAGCTCGCCCGAGCTCCGGCCGCCGCCGCGAGCTCAACTCCGGTGAGTATAGCGCACCCCGCCCGCTCCTTCCGGCTCCGTTGGATGCGGAAGAGCACGGGCTACCTCCTGGTGATCTCCCCACACCTAAAAGCAACCCCTAGAGCCGCCCAGTAGCAGCTCCGCCGCGCGGGATGGTCGCCGCCAGCCAAACTCCAGCGAGCCGACGTGGCTCTGTCATTAGGAGCTAACCCAGCCAGCTAAACACCCTACAGCCACTGACACCTGGGCCCCGCTAACTAATTAACCCTGGATTAGCTCTTGTTTAGGTTAAACTAACCCTACGGGCCCCACAGGTCAGTTTGACCTGGCCACGTCACACGTTGACTAGCCCCACGCATCAGAATTGACCCAGCTGACATGGTCGTTGACTGGACCCACATGTCAGCGACACTAATCAGCCCGAGTCACTGACCAGTGGACCCCACTGGTCAGGTTTGACCTGAACCCGCCCTGTTGACCTGCTGAGGTCAGCATGACGCAATGCTGACGCAGTAAATGATTTTCTAGATTTAAAATAAATCAGGAAATCCAGAAAATGTCCTGAACCTCTAAAAATCATAGAAATTCAACCGTAACTCCAAATGAAATAATTTATATATGAAAAATGATCAGAAAAATCCAATCTATCCATCTATACCATTTCCATGCGTGTTAGAACAACTTATGACTGCTGTTTAGGCCAAATCATATAATGGCATTTAAACCTTCACATATGGAGTTTGAATTTGAACCTAAGGTTCAAACCAACTTCATTTAACCTATTGCTAGTTGCATTAGCTCAATTCACATCATATTGCCATGTCATGATCATGCATCATATTGTGCATTGCATTGATTGTGTTGCTTTCTCAGTTGCTGGTAATTGCCCCCTCTCGATAGACGCGTTTCGACGATGTGATCAATGACACCAATGAAGAACTATACTATCTTCAGAAGTGCCAGGCAAGAAAAACCCCCTTGTTCATTCCGATACAATCCCACTCTCTCGCTCCTGCTCTATTTTACTGCATTCGGACAACAACGATACAACTATTACCTGCTGCGGTAGTTGAACCCCTTTATCCTCTGCATGACCTGTCATTACCATAGTAAATAGATGAAACCCACTAGCATGAGTAGGAGTTGTTTGAGCCCTGATGTGCCTACTCATTCATGCTTGTTTGTCATGCCTGCTATTGCTTAGAGTTGTGTCAGGTCTGATTCATCGGGGATAAATTAGAGGTGTGTGAACATGTCGTACTGTTGAGAGCTAAGTGTGTGAACACGATTTGGTAAAGGTAGCGGTGAGAGGCCATGTAGGAGTACATGGTGGGTTGTCTCATTGAAGCCGACCTTAGGAACTGAGTTCTGTGTTTGTGATCCATGGACAGTTACTACCACACATTGGGCTCCAGGCACTCCAAGCTCTCTCGACTTATTAATCAACTTGATCTCTGTCCAGGAGTTGCAACTAGTTTCTGGTGTTGGTAGGTAGTGTTAGTAGTCTACCAAGTGGCACCCGGTACAGGTGGGCTTGGGACAGACTAGGCACAGTGGCACGGTGTACCAAGTGGCACCCGGATGGTGGGCTTGGGAACCCTGCTCACATCGTTTGGGGCCATGAGCGACACCCCGGCCGGATCTCCTTGCGGATGGAACCCAAATAGGCGATAAACCTAGATGAGAGACTTGTGTGGTTAGTCAGGTCGTGGCTGACTCCCTCGCCAGGCTTTCGCTTGAAGGTTGCCGAGATACACGACGTGTACATGGTGGTAAGTGGCGAGAGCGTGTGTGAAGAAGTACACCCCTGCAGGGTTAATATGATCTATTCGAATAGCCGTGTCCGCAGTAAAGGACTTCTGGGTTGCCTGTACAGTTCATAGACAAGTGAAATTGGATACTCTAAAATGCGCAAGATAAGCATGAGTGCTATGGATGGCGTTCTCGTAGGGAGACGGGAGCGGATCAATAGTGGTGTAATGACATGGTGAATATGTGGACTCGTGTGCGCCACCTCAAAAGAGTTACTTGCAGTCATAGTTCAAGATAGCCACCGAGTCAAAGCTGGCTAGCTGTAGTTAAACCCCACCATCCCCTTTGTTGATAATGATGCATATGTAGTCATATCTGATGTAAGTCTTGCTGGGTACATTTGTACTCACGTTTGCCTATTTTATGTTTTTGCAGAGAGACTTTCGTCTCACTAGTAGTTTCGTGTGGACTTCGATGTTTAGCTTGTTACCTCAGCTATGATCTTGTGCCCTCGGCAGGATCTGGTAGATAGTCAGGCTTCTCAGCCTTTTTCATTTTTAGTTGTCTGTTCTCAGACATGCTAAGCTTCCGCTTGTGCTTTGACTTGTATGCTCTGAATGTTGGGTCATGAGACCCATGTTTGTAATATCTCGCTCCTCGGAGCCTATTGGATAAAATACTTGATTTGTAGAGTCATGTTGTGATGCCATGTTGTATTTGCACATATCGAGCATATTGTGTGTATGTTATTGAAATGCTTGGTATGTGTGGGATCTGACTATCTAGTTGTTTATCCTTGGTAGCCTCTCTTACTGGGAAATGTCTCCTAGTGCTTCCACTTGGTAAATTGCTACTGCTCCGGAACACTAGGCTGGTCGGCATGTGTCCTTCTTCGTTCCAGTGTCTGTCCCTTCGGGGAAATGTCACGCGGTGTCTACTGAAGTCATGTTAGCCTGCTACAGCCCGGTTTACCGGAGTCCTGCTAGCCCAGTTGCTACAGCCCGGATTAACTCGCTGATGACCGACACGTTCGTTGCTGGGTCATGTATGCATGTCCCTGTAAGTTAGTGCCACTTTGGGTTCATGACTAGCCATGTCAGCCCGGGCTCCTTGTCATATGGATGCTAGCGACACTATCATATACGTGTGCCAAAAGACGCAAACGGTCCCGGGCAAGGTAAGGCGACACCCGTGGGAATACCGTGCGTGAGGCCGCAAAGTGATATGAGGTGTTACATGCTAGATCGGTGTGGCTTTGAGTCGGGGTCCTGATAGCTTTGCTATCAGAGCCTGACTGCCTGTAGGATTACCAAGCCAAACTGATCGAAGTTGAGTCTAGAAATTCTTTATTTATATAAGGGAATTGATTGTGGGATGGAACGTAAGGCTCTTTTTACTCCTTTACCTTCATGCCTTCTTATCCGAGTCATCCTATCTTTCCTATGGGGTTAAGGAACTAGGCTTTCTCTTCTTTCTATTAGGATCATGTGTTACTAATCTGTAGACTCATAAGATTGGTGGATTCAAGCCTCAGTTCAGTTCCTACTATCTCCGTGTATTGATAGTTGATATCAAAACCTTGATATTATGATGATCGAGTGGTTATGCCACCATTTGTAGGATGTCTTAAATCTTTTTCGAGCATTTACAGCCGTTATGCTGTCCGAGTCATCCCAGGTTTTCGAAACAGTCTGATGCATTTGCAAATCCCTTCTTCCCGTTCTCGCTGTCCCTTTAGGCCAATTTAACCACACTAATCGGTGGGTTGAGGTACTCTATTGCCTCGACATAATTGTTGGAATCATTAATGTGACCGTAGGTGTCTTAAAGTATCACCTAGTAATCTAGCCATGTTTTGTGGTCCCAGTGTGATAATTCTGGCCATCATTCTCGAAAGCATCCCGTGATGCAACTTAGCTAGTAGGTATTCTAGTCCTGGGTTTTGAACCTGAGATTCACTCCACCTACTCCATGTTGATAGTGTTTGCTAGTTCCTTTAGGATATTAGTAACCTTTGCAATAGTCCTCGAGGTTCGTGGTATTTCTTTCTTCCAAATACCATGAACTACTTATGGCAGAAGTTCCTCGTTGAACCGAAAGATCACAACCAGAGTGCTCTTGGCGAGTTCTCCATTTAATATTGTGGCTCTGCCAGTTCAACCTTTCTACATGGGTTATACAGAAGAAATACGTTGAACTCGTTCGACATGCTAGTCCATGCATCCACAACTCAGAAAATCATATGTTTTTTTGGTTTATCCCTCTTTAGTTGCTTTCTGACCTTGTCTATCAATTGATAGTCAAGAGTATGCGTGCATTTGTTCATCGGTGCCTATTACCCTTGTGGTCCGTCAAGCCATTCTATTTCGGAATGACTAGGAGAAACAAGCTCCAGTACCTCATCCATATCCAGGATTGGGTCAAAGTAGTTGTACCTCGCAGATCAAAATGCCAACCCAGCTTTTGTTCTGTTCTACCTTGTAGTATTACCATCTTTATATTGAGAATGCCATGGGAATTGCACACCATCCTATGAACTCTGGATACAGTGATACTCTCTCCATCATTATTCATTTCTCGGTCCCCATGTTGTTGCAACCGGAACACCGACAAGTGAATCGTGATGTATGAAATCAATACTCCTAGCAACTCTGTTGCTTGGTAGTTAATGGACAATATTTTCATTCTTAGCGTGTTGGTTATTAAATCATCATCCTAAGATTGATCGTGCTACCTAGTCCTTATTTCCTGGTGCACTCTTCGATCAAT
The DNA here is from genome assembly GCF_002162155.2 of Triticum dicoccoides. Taxonomy (NCBI): domain Eukaryota; kingdom Viridiplantae; phylum Streptophyta; class Magnoliopsida; order Poales; family Poaceae; genus Triticum; species Triticum dicoccoides. Next base: position 609,523,736 of record NC_041391.1, on the reverse strand, counting down.
GAGTTAGGATTGTGCCAATCCCTCGCTTATTTGATCATATCGTCTTGCCCTGAAAAGAAAGATTGTTCTCGAGCTTAGTAACATATCGGTGGTTCGTGATTTTCCGATTATCTTCTCGGAAGTATCACCAAGTTGTCACCTGAACGCTATGTTGAGCTCGTGATCAAGTTGGTTTTCGAACCCACCCTTTCTCCAAGAATTCGTGTTGGATACCCTGACCTAGTTGGTTAAGCTAAACAACAACTTGGAGAGTTGGAAGATAAAAGCTTGTCCGACTCAATTCATTCCAAAGGGATATCCTTGTGTGTGTGTATCGAATAAAGATGTTATCCTCATTGATTGATCCTCGTGATCAGTTGTTGGAGCAATTATCTTGTTAAAACTTTGATTTGAGTGTGGTCTATCGTCAAATCAAAACAGAACCAACGGTATTCGTAATGTTGTCTTACTCGTGGTTGATCCCTCGAGCATACACCATTACATCTTTTGGTCTGACCGATGCTATCACCTTGTTCACATAATTATGGAATTCCATTTATATGGAAACCTGGATGAATTGTTGCTGAGTCCATCGACGACATCCTTATCTTTTCCATAATTGTGTTGAATATTAAGCTAGTGTTGGAAACTTTGTAAGCAATGCCTTCGTGTTCCGTTCATGAAGGATATGTTCGATGAAAGAAGTGACTTTCCCTAATTCACGTGCATTTGATGTAAGTTGTCGCCATGAATTCAGGAAAGCTTGTTTTTGCCTCCTTCGGAATCATCCCAAGTTAGTCATGCACGTGCGAAGTGCTCTATGGTTTGATAGGTTGGCCGCCTCCATTTCATATATGTTTCCCAGCACACCAAGCCACTGATTGACTTGTTCAAGGAGAAGAAGTTCCTTCATAATAGCTAATCTGGACTTATGCAAGGACTTTGATATCCTTGATGATGGTTCCCCACCTGAACTCGGTAGTGTGTTATTATAAGACTACTACATGGCCATGCTTGTCTGGGACAACATGCTCACATGCTCGTAGCAGAATTAGCTCATGTTTTGGAGCATATTCTATCGTAGTTCATCTCCTGAGAATCTCGCAACGTCATCTCGTCGATTTGTGTTGCAAACTTTCATTTTACTTTCTAGACTCGATGAGTCTAAATTATTCTGACACCAACCAGATCTGAATCTCAGGCAGATATGACGGTTGGAACTTTCCCAAGAATTATAATATTGGTCTCTTTGTAACCCGGTAAAGTGGATGTCGTGGCCAACACACCCAGCCGGAAGACCTGTTATTGTAATATCTTGATTGAAGAAGTTGGCCACCTCCCCATAAGGATCTCGTAGAACTTATTCCAGTAGTTGTTCCTTATGGATTTTTGTGCTCCCGAAGTCCGACCTTTTTACTTGATGTTCTAGATATCAAACCATATCTACGAATCACCCTCCTCCAAGATGTCTCGTTTTGGTTTCATGGCAACTCAACTCCTCGCTACGTTGGCAACCGTTCACCACCCTCTTAGGTGTGGAATTATTGCCTACCTAGTGAACCTTTGTCATGTGTTTCACTCTATCCCTCTGGACGTATGCTTCATGTCTCAGCTCGAGAGATGTTGCTATGTCTCATTCCGTGAGTTCATCCTGAGTTGATCAAACTTCGAGAAGATCGATCCTTCTAGAGTTTTCTTTCTCCTCTCATTGTCATGTCGGTTGGAGTTCTCGGAGCAAGACATCAAGATAAAGATGGTGATTGAGTCAATGTCCTTATGAAGTGCAACTTGGATCGTGAAGATCATGTTAGCTTGTATCCCTCTGTCTTCTTACCTCACGTCTTGAATCTCGGGACGAGATTCTTGTTTAGTGGGGGCGAGTTGTCACATCCCTAGTCCTGGTATGCAGTAGGCTAGCCCTTCATGTGTGCATCATGTTTAACTTTTGAAATGAACTTGAAATGGGGGATGTTCAAACCCTAGCATAAAAAGGAATCCACCAGGTTCAACTAAAATATTTTTCAGTGAACCCAAATGGCCTTCAAAAATGTTCATCATTTTTGGAAAATGCTGGAAACAGCAACCAGAGGTGATGCACATTTTTGCATGACATTTTGGATTGTTGAATTAACACATATTGTATTTTGAATTGGAGCAAATAAATACTATAAATACTTTATTGCTCCGATAATTCTGATTTTTGTTGAGGGGCTTTGGAATAATCCTTTTAGTCCCTGCAAAATTTATCAGAAGCAACAAAATTAGTTTGGTTCAAAAACCAAATTAAAACAAATGTCAAAAATAGAAAACAGAAACAAAATAGAGTAAGGAGAAACTCACCTGGCCTCACCCACCAAAGCCCACCTGGCCGGCCCAGTTGGCCAGCCCAACCCACCTGGCCCCTCCCTGTCGTCTTCCTCCTTGCTAGGAGGACGAGCGCGTGGCTGTAGTGCGCCGGCACGCGCCCCGGCCACCTCCACCCTGCCTGTCTGCGTCCCCGTCGCCTGGATCTCTCCCGCGTCGCCACGCACCCCCCCCCAGGCCTACCACTCTCTCCCTGTGCGCCTATCCATCCTCTGATCTCTCCCTGCGACGCCACCGAACCCGCCCATCGCCGTCGTTCGCCATTGCCGCGACCACCGCCGTCCCGACGACACCCCGAGCAGTCTACGAGCTCCGCCCCGATGCCCTCTTCCTCCTCACCGATCCTCAAGACGCCGGAAGCCATGGACGCCGCCAACATCGTCGTTTCCTCCCATCGGCCATCGGAGATCGCCGGCGCCCGTTCGTCGTCTTCGACTCGTCCCCGAGCCCGCTGGGCTTCTCCCCCGACCCCTTGTGAGCTCCTTCACCTTCCCCTATGCTCTCCCCCCTCTGTCTCTCTCTGCTAGCTCGATTCCGCCGGAGCCGAGAACTCTTCGCCACCGGCCATGTCGCCGCCGTAGCCACCGTTACCTAGAGCTTCAACCGAGCACGCAGCCGTGCTCAGTGCACCCCCAGGATGCCATAGCACCCCTCCGCATCCTTTACTGTGCTGCCTAACACCGACCCCGAGCTCGCCCGAGCTCGCCCGCCGCCGCGAGCTCAAATCCGGTGAGTATAGCGCACCTCGCCCGTTCCTTCCGGCTCCATTGGATGCGGAAGAGCACGGGCTACCTCCTGGTGGTCTCCCCGCACCTAAAAGCAGCCCCTAGCGCCACCCAGTAGCAGCTCCTCCGCGCAGGATGGTCGCCGCCGGCCAAACTCCGGCGAGCCGACGTGGCTCCGTCATTAGGAGCTAACCCAGCCAGCTAAACACCCTACAGCCACTGACACCTGGGCCCCGTTAACTAATTAACCCTGGATTAGCTCCTGTTTAGGTTAAATTAACCTTACGGGCCCCACAGGTCAGTTTGACCTAGCCACGTCACACGTTGACTGGCCCCACGCGTCAGAATTGACCCAGCTGACGTGGCTGTTGACTGGACCCACATGCCCGCGACACTAATCAGCCCCAGTCACTGACCAGTGGACCCCACTGGTCAGGTTTGACCTGAACCCGCCCTATTGACCTGCTGAGGTCAGCATGACGCAATGCTGACGCAGTAAATGATTTTCTGGATTTAAAATAAATCAGGAAATCCAGAAAATGTGCTCAACCTCTAAAAATCATAGAAATTCAACTATAACTCCAAATGAAATAATTTATATATGAAAAATGATCAGAAAAATCCAATCTATCCATCTGTACCATTTTCATGCATGTTAGAACAACTTATGACTGCTGTTTAGGCCAAACCATATAATGGCATTTAAACCTTCGCATGTGGAGTTTGAATTTGAACCTAAGGTTCAAACCAACTTCATTTAACATGTTGCTAATTGCATTAGCTCAAATCACATCATATTGTCATGTCATGATCATGCATCATATTGTGCATTGCATTGATTGTGTTGCTTTCTCAGTTGCCGGTAATTGCCCCCTCTCGATAGACGCGTTTCGACGATGTGATCAATGACACCAATGAAGAACTATACTATCTTCAGAAGTGCCAGGCAAGCAAAACCCCCTTGTTCATTCCGATACAATCCCACTCTCTCGCTCCTGCTCTATTTTACTGCATTAGGACAACAACGCTACAACTGTTACCTGCTGCGGTAGTTGAACCCCTTTATCCTCTGCATGACCTGTCATTACCACAGTAAATAGATGAAACCCACTAGCATGAGTAGGAGTTGTTTGAGCCCTGATGTGCCTACTCATTCATGCTTGTTTGTCATGCCTGCTATTGCTTAGAGTTGTGCCAGGTCCGATTCATCGGGGATGAATTGGAGGTGTGTGAACACGTCGTACTGTTGAGAGCTAAGTGTGTGAACACGATTTGGTAAAGGTAGCGGTGAGAGGCCATGTAGGAATACATGGTGGGTTGTCTCATTGAAGCCGACCTTAGGAACTGAGTTCTGTGTTTGTGATCCATGAACAGTTACTACCACACATTGGGCTCCGGGCACTCCAAGCTCTCTCGACTTATTAATCAACTTGATCTCTGTCCAGGAGTTGCAACTAGTTTCTGGTGTTTGTAGGTGGTGTTAGTAGTCTATCAAGTGGCACCCGGTACAGGTGGGCTTGGGACAGACTAGGCACAGTGGCACGGTGTACCAAGTGGCACCCGGATGGTGGGCTTGGGAACCCTGCTCACATCGTTTGGGGCCGTGAGCGACACCCCGACCGGATCTCCTTGCGGATGGAACCCGAATAGGCGATAAACCTGGACGAGAGACTTGTGTGGTTAGTCAGGTCGTGGACGACTTCCTCACCAGGCTTCCGCTTGAAGGTTGCCGAGATACACGACGTGTACATGGTGGTAAGTGGCGAGAGCGTGTGTGAAGAAGTACACCCCTGCAGGGTTAATATGATCTATTCGAATAGCCGTGTCCGCGCTAAAGGACTTCTGGGTTGCCTGTACAGTTCATAGACAAGTGAAATTGGATACTCTAAAATGCGCAAGATAAGTGTGAGTGCTATGTATGGCGTTCTCGTAGGGAGACGGGAGTGGATCCATAGTGGTGTAATGACATGGTGAATATGTTGTGTGCGCCACCTCAAAAGAGTTACTTGCAGTCGTAGTTCAGGATAGCCACCGAGTCAAAGCTGGCTTGCTGCAGTTAAACCCCACCATCCCCTTTGTTGATAATGATGCATATGTAGTTAGATCTGATGTAAGTCTTGCTGGGTACATTTGTACTCACGTTTGCCTATTTTACGTTTTTGCAGAGAGACTTACGTCTCACTAGTAGTTTCGTGTGGACTTCGATGTTTAGCTTGTTACCTCAGCTATGATCTTGTGCCCTCGGCAGGATCTCGTAGATAGTCAGGCTTCTCAGCCTTTTTCATTTTTAGTTGTCTGTTCTCAGACATGCTAAGCTTCCGCTTGTGCTTTGACTTGTATGCTCTGAATGTTGGGTCATGAGACCCATGTTTGTAATATCTCGCACCTCGGAGCCTATTGAATAAAATACTTGAGTTGTAGAGTCATGTTGTGATGCCATGTTGTATTTGCACATATCGAGCATATTGTGTGTATGTTATTGAAATGCTTGGTATGTGTGGGATCTGACTATCTAGTTGTTTATCCTTGGTAGCCTCTCTTACCGGGAAATGTCTCCTAGTGCTTCCACTTGGTAGCTTGCTACTGCTCTGGAACACTAGGCTGGTCGGCATGTGTCCTTCTTCGTTCCAGTGTCTGTCCCTTCAGGGAAATGTCACGCGGTGTCTACCGGAGTCCTGTTAGCCTGCTACATCCCGATTTACTGGAGTCCTGCTAGCCCAGTTGCTACAGCCCGGACTCACTCGCTGATGACCGACACGTTCGTTGCTGTGTCATGTATGCCTGTCCCTGTAAGTTAGTGCCACTTTGGGTTCACGACTAGCCATGTCAGCCCGGGCTCCTCGTCATATGGATGCTAGCGACACTATCATATACGTGTGCCAAAAGACGCAAACGGTCTCAGGCAAGGTAAGGCGACACCCGTGGGAATACCGTGCGTGAGGCCGCAAAGTGATATGAGGTGTTACATGCTAGATCGGTGTGGCTTTGAGTCGGGGTCCTGATAGTTTTAATGCCAGAGTCATCATGATCCATGACACGTCCAAAGACCAAAGCAAGGCAGCGGTGTACATTTTAATTTTATCTAGCAGCCGTTAGCAACAAATGAGAAGGCAGTATGCGTTCTGATCATGCCTTGTAGTCAGGCGTACTCATATGGTATTATACACGCCTAAGCAAAACCCACGGCTACATTTCAACTCAACATGTCATAAAAATAGGCGTTTTTAGGATTGAGGTCGAACGCTAAACGACCAGGCTTGTTGTTTGTTACAACGCCTTCCGGTTTGGCACGTGTGGTGGTTGCCATGCTGGCGGCCAGTCAACGGCATCAGTCAAAGGCGCGACGTGCAATTGATGCGTCTGTCGGTCTGGCGCGGATGGGGTGGGTGAGGGAGGTTAGGGGCGAAATAGGGGGTCAATGCACGAAATAAGACCCTTTAAGGGTCATTTAGTAAAAATAATACTGGGTGCTGCAACCTCCGGGATCGTATTTACTATACACCATATTCGCGTGTACAAGTACTGTATTGGAGCAGTGTATCGGAGCAGTTTCTGACTATGAGGACCATGTTGGACATCACCTGGAACTAGGACTAAACATGCAATTACCTCTTAATGAAATATATACGAATGAAACATATCTAGTTTATGCCAGCTCTGCTAGAGTGGCTCTGTTTTCCTCAAAAGATTTAAGACCTCCACCCTCTTACAGTGGCTCTGTTTTCATCAAAAGAGTTGAAACGTACTGACGTTTCATTTCAGGTGTTGTTGGAAATATGTTTTTTGCAAAAAATCTGCAATGTTGATTAATTATTCATGATTTCTATTGGCTGAACACATCACCACACAAGTACTCGACCGTGGAAGTGGAGCTAAAGGGTGGGTTAATTTCTTGTTTAACACTGTAGCAGCCATTGTCGAGTAATTCTCCCAATAGAAACCATTTTTGCATCACTTGTCTTACAACCCCTTTGTCAGCATCACCAAAGCCCACAACAAAAACTCTGTTTTGTCTACAGCATAACAATCGGCAAGTCGCTCTTAATAGCCAACATAACAGGGTTACTGCAATAACTACAAAATAAAAAGGGATAGTCATAGGCTAACACAAGTAGCTGGGGATAGTCATAGGCTAACACAAGTGATCGTAGAGGAAAATATTTGAGTTACGAGTTTGGCCTTCATTTAAAAACAATGTGGAATAGTTTCAAGCTCACGCCACATGGAACACCACAGCGTAATGGTGTGTCCGAACGTCGTAACCACACTTTATTGGATATGGTGCGATCTATGATGTATCTTACCGATTTACCACTATCTTTTTGGGGTTATGCATTAGAGATAGCTGCATTCACATTAAATAGGACACCATCAAAATCCGTTGAGACGACGCCTTATGAACTGTGGTTTGGCAAGAAACCAAAGTTGTCGTTTCTTAAAGTTTGGGGCTGCGATGCTTATGTGAAAAAGTTTCGACCTGATAAGCTTGAACCCAAATCGGAGAAGTGCGTCGTCATAGAATACCCAAAGGAAACTATTGGGTACACCTTCTATCACAGATCTGAAGGCAAGATATTCGTTGCTAAGATTGATCCTTTCTAGAGATTACTTCCTTTTTATAAATGATGTATTGTATTTTCAATGCTCATTGCAATCCAAGAGAAGTTAGTGGGATAACAATGTTTGACACGTTAAGTGCAGAAGACCATTCTAGAGATCATGTGATAAAGGATCACCACATGCACCGTTCATAGAGGCATCATATCATACCTTCTAAGAAGGGATTGGACATTTGCAGGGAGAACACAACTCTTTTACATGGAAATTTCATCACGGGTGCAAGTTTTAGCACAAACTGTGTAGTCAACATCACCCAAAAGCGTTTTACTAGTTGCAGGTGAAGACCTCTTAATGAGTGAGAATGACCGGGTGCTAGAATACGCGATTCACCTATCTACATATGAAGTAATGATTTGAGTACGGGATGGATTGGCCCCCATACCGGAGACTCTTATTATATACTTTGGTATGATGATTGGTAAATCGGAGAGACTTAAACCCAAGCGGAGTGTAGATGCGACAAGCCTAAAACCATAGAATGGTAAGACATATTACCCTTATAGATAGGCAGTCGTGCCTAACGTAGGTTGAACAGTGAGGATGAAACACGAAGAATCTTCAGGGAATTCCATCGGAAGCTATTTTATCGACCACAATGAGAGTATTGATAAGTAGTTTTGAATTTAAGGATTTTGAGCGAGACTCATTCTTTTGAGGAAAAGCCCAGTTCTAAACCACAGAAGCCGGATGAAGGACCATCATAGAATATGGAGATTGTGGAAAGCCCCACAAGTTTGTTTTTAAGGTTGGTAGTACCCTAAGAACACCCTGGAAGGAATAACGATCCAATCAACAATTGGCTAAGGCTAAGGATTGTGTCTAAAGCCTCAGCATGTGTTGAAGTGGCATCGGTAAAAGGAATTGTACCAACCGAAGACATTCCTGTAAGCTCAAGGTGACAAATAAACCGCAAGCCTGCAGATGCTAAGAAATAACCCTCAGAAAGTAACCCAAGGAACCCAAACCCTAACCTATTTCTTGCTAGCCCCTGCAAATCTCGAGGACGAGATTTCTTTTAAGGGTAGTAGTTTGTAACATCCCAAAATTTTCCAAATTTTGGAATGTTAATAATAAGATACTATTGAGTCAATTGCTATGATTTTCATGAGAAATTAAAACCTTTTGATTCTTGTTTCAAATATTTCATCCAATTGCTTTTCTTTTGGACACCTATGAAATATTTTGAAACCACAAATAAAAATGGAGTGGGAATAAAATGACTTTCTCAAAATGTGGTGAATAAATATTTCATTTGAAGTTCTTTTGAATTTGGATTTCTATTTGAAGATGGATCTTATTTGGAGTTATAGTGTCATATAAATATTTCCAAATTACTAAATAAATAAATAAAAATGAGAGGAGATAATATGACTTCTCTAGAACTATGATTGGAAGTATTTAATATTTCTTCTTTGGAATTTTTTGGCATTCATCAGATACTAAGAACTATGTTGGTAAAATTATGATGCCCATAGTGCATTATCGAAACATGTATGTACATAAAATTATTGCTTATTATTTATGAAACCACTTTTTCTAGACTAGAAATAATCAACCAGAATATGAGAACATTTTTCTCAGATCTAAATAATAATTCTGAGAGAGTGAGCAATTTATTCATTGATTATGTAGCCTAATATTGTTATTAGTTATGCTTTCTCTCTATCAGCCCATCTAGCCCATCCATCTCTTCTATTTTTTTTTTCTCTTTGCCCTTGGGCCACCTTTCCCACTAAGGCCCATTTCTCTTTCACTTAGCGCAGGCCCATGAGCTGGTCTTCGTCTACCTCTCTGTTCGTTCAATCTTCAGGAACACAGAGAGACAGGCATGGCACCTCCACCTCTTCCTCTCCCTCTAGTGCTAACCACAGACATCCTTTCGACTTTCCACCAACACAAACATTGAAGAGGAATGCAAGGAGAACCCATTCAGGGAATTAAAACCCAACATTGTTGCGTTAATTGCACGCACGAAGCCGTGAAACGTACATGCACAAAACAGCCATTAATGGCCATGTTGAGCCCCTTGATCTACCTGTACCGACCTCCCCTGACCCTCTATAAAAGCCTAGGACGCCGCCCGTAATCCCCTCGTTCGAAGCCCTCTCCTTCGGGAGCATATTCCCTCCTCATCTCTCTAAATTACTCGCCGGAGTTCCGTCCTGCTATAGCCGTATGCGCACAACCACGACGAGCACAAGGTGACCCCGACCCTCTCCTTCTCTAGTCCTTCTCTATTTGCTGTAGGCATCGTTTTGACATGAATAAAATTACAGTTTGGTTAGCGGAAGCACGCGCTCCAAGGCGTATGCGACCGACCGGAGCTCCTCACGAATCCGACGGCTTCCCCACCGCGCCCGAGGACGAGGACGAGCCAGCCGCGTTGTTCCCCGGGTCCGCCCCGACCTCCTCTCCACTGTCCTCCACTCGCTGGTCTCCGGAGCCCGCCCGTCACCGGAACCCCGCGACGCCCTCACCACCACAGCCACCCGCCGCCTCGCCGGATTTCTTTTTCCGGTGAGTCTCTCCTTCCTGTCCTCGTTAGTTCAATCGCTAGAACTAAATCACTTGGGCCATAACACATGAAGAGGTATTGGCCTATCGGATCGCGACACGTGGCAGCCCAATACTTATGTCGTATTGATTTCCTGAAAAAGACCCAAACTTTGGAAAATCATATCTCCTAGACTGTATGTCCGAATTCGACAAATTTTATAGGCGACTGTTAGGCGCCGGCGCACCGGCCAAGCAGTTCGGCCGGTCTAGCCCCAGCCACCCGATGCGTGGGATTAGAGCCGTTCGATCACCCCTCTCCCACGTCATCGTCCTCTTCCCCCTTCCCCCCTACTTCAGATCCGCCATGCGCTTACCCCCGCCCGCCGCGCGCTCGCTCCCGGCTGCCGTTGGATGCGCCCCCGGCCGCCGCGCGCTCGCCCCCGGCCGCCCAGCGCTCGCTCCCCGCCACCGTTGGATGTGTTGCTACAGCCGCGACACCGCAACCCCCCCTCCCCGCAGCTCTTGCCCTCCATAGCCACGAGGCCATCGCCCGCGGTCGCAGCGATGGTGGTCGACGCTCACCGGGGCCCCTTAGTTGCCGCCGTCATGGTCGTCGGCGACATTAGTTGCAGCCCGCCGGCGTGTCGAGTCGAAAACTCGCCATGGTCATCATCGTACATGGTGGAAGCTTCTGCAAACGCTGGTTGTAGCTTTTCCATAGCCGGTTGCAGCTTTCGTCCTCCGACCATAGCTTCTATTCACCTCCGGTTGAAGCATTTTTGTTTGTCAGTTGGAGCTTTTCCCATCAACAGTTGTACCTTTCTCAGGTGCCGATTGCAGCTTCCATGGCGCCCCCCCTCAGTTTCCATGTATCTCTGGTTGGAGCTTTTTTCTCAGCGGCGGTAGCATTCTCGTGTGCCGGTTGTAGCAATTTGAAGTGCTGGTTGTAGCACGACGTGACAGCATTGCGGCAAAAATTCCCGACGCCGGCTATGGCAATGCCGCAAAATGAGACACCGGTTGTAGCAAAAAACAACACCAGTTGTAGCAAATATCGCTGGATCATAGTGGCTACAAAACTCCGGCGAACTCGGGTTGCAGCTCTGATGAACGTGGTTGTAGCTTTTTTGTTGAACGGTTGTAGCTTTTTTTCATGGCAGTTGAAGCCTTTTTACATGCCAGTTAAAGCTTTCAACATTATGCCCGTCGTCGGTCGGAACATTCCTCATTGCTGGTTCCAGCAAAAATTCACGCTGGATGCAGCTTTTTTTCCGGCCGGTTCGAGCTAAAAATCACACTGTTTGCAGCACCAGTCACCTCCGGTTTGATGCTTGTCGCTGAGCTCCACCTCGCTGCTCGTAGCATCTAGTCGCGACGGTTTGCAGCTCGTGCCATGTTGGTTGCAGCTCCGCCGGTCATCTTTGCATCTCCCCCGAGGTCTGCCCCCGCCGCATCTTCCACACCCCATCACGCGCAGCCATGGCGACAGGAGCGGCGCGAGGGCGCTGCCATGCGAGGGGTGCGACCATGGCGATGAGGTTGCAGCAAAAAAGCCAGTGGGATTGGGCGCGCGAGGGGGACGCACAGCTGGGCGCGAGTCCGCTGGCCGGTGGTGTTGCCGGAGAAAGAGGAAAAGGGAGGATGGGTCGAGGTGGAAGAAGATAAGGCAAAAAGAAAAAAAATAGACGCAGGAGGACGTGGGATAGACACAGATCGAACGCTCGCGATAAGACCGGCCGAGCGTTCGGCCGGTGCACCGTCTGTAAACATTTTCCAATTTTATATCCCCGGATTCGTTGGAACATCTAGTTTATTATATAATTAAAATATTTCAACTTTGTTAATTTGAAATTTGATTCAAATTTAGAAAGTATATTTGAGTAATTTTGCTATAACTTTTATTCTATAAATCATATAAAAATGTTTTATATATGCAAGTTGGACCTTAGGACCTAACCTTTCTATTGGAACTGATGGAAAAAAACTTTTCCAACATATTTTCGATGTTGTTTTATCATCAACACCTTAATTTGATCTTCTTTGATCATTGTTTAATAACTTTGTTCAAATAGAATATAATGTAACGCCCTCGATGCGGCTATATCTCCCACGTGTCGAAGCACGACTTAGAGGCATAACCGCATAGAAAGCAATGTCGCAAGTGAGGTAATCTTCGCACAATCTATGTAATACATAAGGGAAAAGATACATAGTTGGCTTACAGTCGCCACTTCACACAATACATAAATAAACATCCATCATTCAGATTACACTCAAGGTCCGACTACGGAACCAAAATAAAAGAAGAATACCCCAAATGCAACACAGATCCCCGATCGCCCCAACTGGGCTCCACTACTAATCGTCTGGAAATGAAACATAGTAACGACCAAGGGCCTCATCAAATTCCCACTTCAGCTCAGTTGCGCCATCTGCGCTGGTATCGTCGGTACTTGCATCTGTTTTGGTAGAATCTGTGAGCCACGGGGACTCAGCAATCTCACACCCGCGAGATCAAGACTATTTAAGCTTAAGGAAAGGCTGGTGTAAAGAGATGGAGCTGCAGCAAGCGACTAGCATATATGGTGGCTACATCGCAAAAGAGAGCGAGAAGAGAAGCAAGGCACGGTCGTGAAGCTAGTAGCGATCAAGAAGTGATCCTGAAACTACTTACGTCAAAGATAACTCCAACACCGTGTTCACTTCCCGGACTCCGCTGAGAAGAGACCATCACGGTAACACACCCGGTTGATGTATTTTAATTAAGGTCAACTTCGGGTTTTCTACAACCGGACATTAACAAATTCTCATCTGTCACATAACCGCGGGCACGGCTCTCGAAAGTTTATACCCTGCAGGGGTGTCCCAACTTAGCCCATAACAAGCTCTCGCGATCAACGAAGGAATAGACCTTCACCCGAGACACTCCAATCAGACTCAGTATCCCGGTACATCAAGACATTTCGACGATGGTAAAACAAGACCAGCAAAGCCGCCCGATGTGCCGACAAATCCCGATAGGAGCTGCACATATCTCGTTCTCAGGGCACACCGGATGAGCAAGACGACGGGTTGGCATAGACCCTGGTTGCCCAGGGGGCGCCGGACATCGCTCAGGTTGGACCAACACTCGAAGGAGCACTGGCCCGGGGGGGTAAAATAAAGATGACCCTCGGGCTCCGGAAACCCAAGGGAAAAAAAGGGCTAGGTGAGGCAAATGGTAAAACCAAGGTTGGGCCTTGCTGGACAAGTTTTATTCAAAGCGAACTGTCAGGGGGGTCCCATAAATCACGCGACCGCGTAAGGAACGCAAAATCCGGGAACATAACACCGGTATGACGGAAACTAGGGCGGCAAGAGTGGAACAAAACACCAGGCATAAGGCCAAGCCTTCCACCCTTTACCAAGTATATAGATGCATTAATTAAAACAATAGATATTGTGATATCTCAAAATATCCGTGTTCCAACAAGAAACAAACTTCATCTTCACCTGCAACTAGCAACGCTATAAGAGGGGCTGAGCAAAGCGGTAACATAGCCAATCAACGGTTTGCTAGGAAAGGATGGTTAGAGGTTGACATGGCAATATGGGTGACATGATATAGCAAGTGGTAGGTATCACAACATAGGCATAGCAAAAGAGCGAGCATCTAGCAAGCAAAGATAGAAGTGATATCGAAGGTATGGTCATCTTGCCTGCAAGGTTCTCAGAGTTGTCGAAGGCTTGATCCTCGTAGGCGTTCTCAACAGGTTCCTCGTACACGTACTCGTCTCCCGGCTCTACCCAAAGCAAGAACACAAGCAACGGAACCACAATCAAACAAGGAACAATGCACAAGCAATATGATGCAATACATGACATGCTATGCGAGATGTGATATGCAATGCATATGTATGCTCCAGAAGGAAAATGATGAACCGGGCATCAACTTGGCAAACCAAGTATGCCGCTGGAAAGATGAGAAGATTTCGGTTGAAATCGATATAAAGATCACCGGAATAGGATGCACGGTTTGCAAATGGCAAGCAAAACAATAATGGCACAAATCTGCGTTTAACAGCACGATGCTACTTAGCATGCAACAAGAAACTATGCTATAGCACCCCAGCATAAAAACAAAGCATATGGCAGTGATCTACAGGAGATGCTTATCAAAAGAGGAACACTGAGCTACGGCTAGATCACATCAGAACATGTTCAAACAAGCATGGTAAAAGTGCAAAAAATATCAGGTTCACAGACTTAGTGAAAATACTAGCATGCCAGGAATTAACATCAGGAAGGCATGTTTAGAGCAAGAAAACAACAAGCTACAGGAACTTATAATAGCAAAACAAGGCATGACATGATTCTACTCAAAGCATATATCAATAGTCCCTTACTGACCATAAGCCAAAAAGGACCATAAGAAATGGTGGCACCCATGTAAACATAGCAAGTTTTTATTACAGATTTCAGACTTAGCAGAAAACTGGGCATGGCAAAAACAGATAACAAGTAGGCATGTTCGTGAGCTCGATGCACTCACTACAGAGCATCTCATGATAAACTAAGCATACACCCATTAAGAAGACATGGCATAGAAGCTATACATGGCAAGAACAGCATCATAGCATACACGGATCAACTACAACGACCTCGTGAAAATTGAATCTCATGCAAGCAATCTGCCAGGAAACATTTTCAAGCAAAAGTAGAGCACGAAAATGACATTCTAGACTACTCCATAAATGCCAATAAAGGCATAGATGGATAGAGCACATCCATATGTTCAAAACACCCTTACTGATCATGCTCAAAAAGGGCATGGATCTCTCTGTAACAATATGAACATATGGCATAAAAATAACAGCAGGACAAGACTTAGTGAAAACACTAAGTTCCTGAAATCAGCAACATTATCATCCCTAGTTTGCATGCTTGTTCTAGTCACCACATAACTCACAAAAATACATGGCATATACCCCTGGAAAGATGGCATGGCATAGTTTAACACACATGTAGGGCTCAAGTTCATAAGGTGCACACATTAATCATGGCAAAAATGATAAAAGTGCAAGTTCTGTTAAGAAACAGAAACTAACAATCTGAAGCCCTCTTCCAACAGCATTTCGGGCATCAAGATGAGCTCAAATGCAAATGATGCAATGGAACGAAATGATGTACTCTTCGAGGCAAACAATTTGACATATTATAAGCCCAAAACGGAGCCACGGTTGCGGAGATGTGATGCGATGAAAATGCACGAAAATTATTACAGAAAATGACTTAGAGAGATTTCGGGGTATGGGAAAAGTCAACCTAGTGTTTTGGATCTGAGATCCGGAGGGTCGAGGTCGCCGGAGTTGGGGGCGCCGGCCGGATCTGGCAGAGCTCCGGCGCGGCGGCGCGGGGACGGGCGGCGACCTTCAGGCGACGGGGACCGGCGGGGACCGGCGCGGCGACGCGCCTGGCCGGCAACGGGGAGCGGCGGCTCCCGGGCGGCACCGGAACGAGC
>NC_041391.1:609488376-609507724 GCF_002162155.2 Triticum dicoccoides | reverse complement strand
GCGGGGTCGGCGGCGATGTGGGGCGCGGGCTGCCCACGTGGCGGCGCGCGATTCGTCCGGCGGCGCGGGCGGACGTGTCCGGCCGCCCGGATTTCGTCCGGAAATCCGGGGGAGGGGGTGTTTTTATAGGTAGAAGGAGCTAGGAGACTCCAAATGGGGTGCGGTTTTCGCCCACACGATCGTGATCGAACGACCGAGAGCATGGAGGTGATTTAGATGGGTTATAGGGCTGTTTTGGAGGGGTGTTGGGCTCCAACTTAAAAGAGGCCTTTGCGAGAGTGCGGTTAACCGTTGGAGTACTAAACGAGCTCCAAATGACCCGAAACTTGACAGGTGGTCTACCGGTGATATACCAGGGCCACTTGGCAAGGCTCGGTCCATTCCGAGAATGTTCAACACCCGCACACGGAAAAAGAACAAGAGGGGTGCGCCGGTGCATGTGGGAGTGTCGGAATGCAAAACGGACAACGGGGAAAATGCTTGGATGCATGAGACGAACACGTATGCATATGAGATGCACATGATGACATGATATGAGATGCATGACATGGACAAAATGCAAAACGAAAACAAAACCCAACCACGGAGGGAATATCATAGCACATATCCGAAAATGGAAAGAGTTGGAGTTACAAATATGGAAAGATACATCCGGGGTGTTACAACACTCCACCACTACAAGAGGATCTCGTCCCGAGATCTAGGATTGAAAGAACTCTGGATATTCGGAACGGAGGTCATCCTCGCGCTCCCAGGTGGCTTCTCGGTCGGAATGGTGTGACCACTTTACTTTCAGGAATTTGATTGACTTGTTGCGAGTCTTGCGCTCGGTTTCTTCAAGAATAGCAACAGGGTGCTCATGATAAGAGAGATCTTCTTGGAGGTCAATTTCTTCAAAGTTGATAGTGCGTTCAGGAATCTTGAAGCACTTGCGGAGCTGTGACACGTGAAACACATCGTGCACGTTTGCAAAGTTGGATGGAAGCTCAAGTTGATAGGCGAGATCGCCTCTTTTGCCAATGATCTTGAAAGGACCCACGTATCTAGGGGCAAGCTTCCCTTTGATACCGAAGCGACGAGTGCCTTTCATTGGAGAGACACGGAGGTAGACATGGTCTCCGATTTCAAAAGCCACATCACGGTGCTTGTCATCATAATAGCCCTTCTGGCGCGATTACGCGGCTTTAAGATTCTCACGAATGACTTTGCACATTTCTTCGGCTTTTGTGATCAAGTCGTTGCCAAGAAGTTGGCGTTCACCTGTCTCGGACCAGTTGAGAGGAGTACGGCACTTTCTGCCATAGAGAATTTCGAATGGGGCCTTGCCCGAACTCGCTTGGAAGCTGTTGTTGTAGGAGAACTCGGCATATGGGAGACACTCTTCCCACTTCATGCCAAAGGAAATGACACAAGCCCTGAGCATATCTTCAAGGATTTGATTGACTCGCTCGACTTGTCCACTTGTTTGAGGATGGAAAGCTGTGCTGAAACGAATGTTGGTGCCCATGGCCTTCTGAAAGGAGTCCCAGAACTTAGAAGTGAAAATGCTTCCATGGTCTGAAGAGATCAATTGCGGAATACCGTGCAAGGAGACAATTCTGGAGGTGTATAGCTCTGCCAGCTGAGCTGCTGTGATAGATTCTTTGACAGGAAGAAAATGAGCCACTTTAGTAAGCTTGTCAATGACAATGAAGATGGCATCATTTCCACGCTTGGACTTAGGAAAACCAGTCACGAAGTCCATCTTGATATGATCAAACTTCCATTCTGGAATAGCAAGAGGTTGGAGGAGACCAGCTGTTCTTTGGTGTTCTGCTTTCACCCTTCTGCAGACATCACATTCACTCACGAATTGAGCAATTTCTCGCTTCATTCGAGTCCACCAATATGACTGCTTGAGGTCATGGTACATCTTCGTACTTCCAGGATGAATGGATAGGAGAGAATTGTGTGCCTCATTCATGATGACTTTTCTCAGATCGCCTTTAGGAACCACAATACGATCCTCGAAGAAAAGAGTATCTTTGTCATCCAAGTGATAGCACTTGTATTTGGAAATGCCCTTGTCAATACCACGTTTCACTTTCTTCACCATGGTATCCAGGAGTTGTGCCTCGCGAATTTGATCTTCCAAAGTAGGAGAGACTATGAGGTTGGCAAGAAAGCCTTAAGGAACAACTTGAAGATTCAGCTTGCGGAAAGCTTCACAAAGATCCGGTTGGAAGGGCTTGAGAATTAAGCTGTTGCAATAAGCCTTTCTACTCAAGGCATCTGCAATCACATTCGCCTTGCCAGGAGTATATTCAATACTTGGATTGTACTCTTGAATCATTTCGACCCATCGAGTTTGCCTGAGGTTGAGGTTTGGTTGAGTGAAGATTGTCGGGGCGTATCTCTGTGGCCTCGAGCACCTATGGGGCACTGGGGGCCCCTTCTGGTTCGGCAAGGGAACGGGGATCGTGCGCAGAGCAGATCGAGGTCGAGCGCGCGCGGGGAGACGGGCAATCTTTACCCAGCTTCGGGGCTCTCCGGAGAGATAACACCCCTACTGCTGCTTTGTGTTTGTTATTTGATCTTGCTCGAGTGTGCGAGCGTATGGTGGTGCTGTGGGTGTCGAATGGACCGAACCCCTTCTACGTGTGCATGGGCCTCCCTTTTATAGTCTGAAGGGGGGACCCACAGGTGGCAGCGTAGGAAGAGGGGGTAGAAAGGTAAAAACGCAGGTTGGTACAACAGTGCACAACAGTGCCCCTACCTAACTCAGACGGCAGGGGACAAGGGCATTAAATGCCCGTCTGGTCGCCCCAAAAGTGTAAAGAAACAACCGTTAGGTGAGCCACTGGTTGCCACGATGGCGCCTCTGTCAGCTCCATTTGCCACCTCGCTCCGCATGGCTGCGTAGCGCCTCGCCACGTGCCCTTGGGATGGCCTTGTAACGACACGTCGCCGGGTGCGCTGGAGTTCGGGTGGCAGCCTTGCCGCGGCAAGTGCCTTGCCGCGGCCCTTTTCTTGTTGTGCCGGCAAGCTTGCCGGCCGCCGGGCCTTGCCGGGGCGCGCGGGGCGCCACGGCAAGTCTTCTGGTGATGACCTGGTTGGCCTCCCCGGCAAGCTCCTCTTGCCGGGGCCTTCGTGTTCTTGGCTAGTACTTTGTTGTTGAATGGCAGTACTAAAGAGTGGAGGGCCTTGCCGGGCGCCCGGCAAGCCCCGCCGCGGGGGTGCTGCGACTGCCCGTGCACAAGTTCGGGGTACTAAGGTACCCCCTACTTTAGTACACCGACAGGAGCCCCCGGGCCTGGGCCATACACGGTGCCGAGCGTTGTTGGGCCAGGCACAAAACAGTGCACGGGCACACGTGGCCTGGGTCCGCACAGCAACGGGCTCCGTGTCCACCGCGCTCCCCCGCAACGGCACGCGTCGATTGCGGCGTCGTGGGAGACGTGGGTGGCGCTTAATTCCAGAGAATGCGTAACGTTCGCATCCTCTGTTTATAAGCGGAGGGAACGGGGCCGTTCCCCCACTTTCGCCATTTGCGGTTCCTTCCTCCGAAAGCTCCGACGCCCTCCTCCGTCTCCTGAATCGAGAAAAAGAAATAGCGCTTCTGCCGCCCATCGCCGCCGTCGCTGCCGCCGCTTCTGCCTCCCCCCGCTGCCCCCGCCATGGCCCCGAAGGCCGGGAAGGCTACGAAGGCCGCGAAGGCCGAGAAATCGACCGAGGCACAAGAGCTCGAGGCGCTGCGCAAGAGGCGGGTGCTTTTCCCTCCTGAGCTCACCCCAGATGCGCAGCTCGACGAGGCGAAGAAGGCGTTCATCCTGGAAAAGGCTAAAGCCGAGGAGCAGCAGAGGCTTGCCGCCGAGGAGCTGTCCAAGCGGGACGGCGAGCTGATACAAAGGAAAGCGTACTTGGACAGCCACGACGAGGAGCTCGCCGGCCGGGAACAGTCACTTGGCGGGGCGCTCAAGGAAGCGAAAGACGCCGCCGTGGCTGCCGAGGCCGCCAAGAAGGAGTTGGAGGAAAAAGCGACGCAGCTGGAGGCAGACGCGACGAGGAAGAACGAGGAGCTTGCCGCACTCCAGCGCGATCGTGAGGAGGATGCGCGCGCCCACGGCGATCTGCAAGCCCAACTCTCCGAGAGGATCAAAGAGCTGAACGCCGTCAAGGACTCGAGTGCTGATCTGGAGCTGAAACTGGCCACCTTGACGGAGACGTTGGACGCCGCCAAGAAACGAGAAGATACCCTGAGGAAGGACCTCAAGGACAACGAGGAGCTGTTGACAAGGGCCGCCAAGGCTCAGAACACCCTTAAAACCACAGTGGAGCTCTGGACGGAAGGCCTCGTCAACATCGCCGCGCTCATTGACGAGGAGTTGGCGGAGCTGGACTTGACGGGCTTCGGGTATTCCACAGAAGCGAACCTCCAGCCCAGCGCCAAGCTCACGCTTTTCTTCAAGGACGTGGTGACGGCGCTACGACAGCTCCGGGAAAGGATCCCGAAGCAGTTGGCCGCCGAGTCGCGCGCCGTCTGCGCCGGGGTCCTGGAGAAGGTGTTGGTGAAGGTCCTCTTCCGCAACCCGGGCATCGACCTCTCCCGTGTCACCAAGAAGCTGCCGGAGGGTGCTGATGTTGAGGAGCTCAAGGCCATCGTCGCACCCATCATGGACAAAGTGAACGAGGTCAGGAGGCTCGATGGCGAGCGCGTGGATTAGGCTGCTCCTCTTCTCCCCTTTTCTTGCTGCTGCCATTTTGGTTACGGGAACAATTTCAGTTAGTGCCATAATAAGTCATTCTTGTAATATAACTTAATTATGGATACTGCTTGCCGCGCTATTCCCTTTATTCTGTTGCATCCCTTGTATGCTTTTTGCCCTACGCGTTGAGGGACCTTGCCGGCGCGAGCACACTTGCTGAGTGCGGAACATCAGCAGCTTGTGGTGACGCTGCTTCCGGCAAGAAATCTTGTCGGGACTAGTTGCAATCCACTCGCATTGTTGAGCGGGCTCAGAAACAACGCAAGGGCGCAACTTGGTCGCGAGTCGATTCCTCCGCGCACAGGTTTTCCATACAAGGCACGAACGTTCAAGGGATATAACTTGAAAATTTAAAATTGACTAGGTTCAATCTTTGGCTACTTAGCTTTTCTGTCTTCTGTGTCCCGGCAAGGCTAGATTCCTTTGAACGTCGCCTGTTCCATACTTCTACCTTCCCTTCCCCCCGGTGAACTTGTGGGCGGAGGAATCTTCTGTCTATGAGAAGAAAGAAGAGAAAATAATCGTATGGAACCTTAAGGTTCGCTATTGCTTACCGGGGTTATGTGCTGCACAGAGTGTCAGATACAGATGCAAAAAGAAGATAATGCATTAAATTTGACAAGATGTGCGAAGCACGCGAACTTTATTTACGCACGGGGGCTGCGCCCGGCTTTGTACAAAGGGTTATATGCGACAGCGGCAATGCTTGTACAGAAGAAGGTGGTTGCCGGAATGGGTCCGGTAACCGCGCCTTATGGGTAAAACTTGCGAAGATGTTCTATGTTCCAGGAGTTTCTCACTGGAACGCCATCTTCGGTCTCAAGGCGGACAGCGCCGGGCCTAGTGACTCGTTTCACCCGGTAAGGGCCTTCCCACTTTGGCGTCAACTTGTTTGAATTCTTGGCCGATTGAACTCGCCGAAGAACAAGGTCGCCTTCCTCGAAGCTTCTGGCGTTAACTTTGCGGCTATGATAGCGGCGCAAAGTTTGCTGGTAACGAGTAGCTCGCACAGCAGCCTGAAGACGATCCTCCTCGAGGAGCAGCGTGTCATCTTGTCGCAGCTGCTCTTGCTCAAGCTCATCATAAGCGAGCACTCGTGGTGACCCGTATACGAGTTCCGTGGGGAGAACTGCCTCTGCTCCGTAGACGAGAGCAAAGGGTGTCTGGCTGGTGGCTCGATTTGGCGTCGTCCTGATCGACCAAAGAACCACCGGCAGCTGCTCGATCCAATTTCTTCCGCACTTGTGCAGCCTATCGAAAGTTCTGGTCTTGAGCCCGCGCAGCACTTCAGCGTTCGCCCTCTCCACTTGACCGTTGCTTCTCGGGTGAGCAACAGAAGCAAAGCAAATCTTGGTGCCAAGATCTTGGGCGTACTGCATGAAGGTGTGGCTCGTGAATTGTGTGCCATTGTCGGTGATGATCCTGTTGGGGATTCCGAAACGGCAAACAATTGACCTGAAGAACTTGACTGCTGACTGTGCTGTCACCTTCCTCACTGGTTCCACTTCAGGCCACTTTGTGAACTTGTCGATTGCAACGTACAAGTACTCAAAGCCCCCGACAGCTCGGGGAAAAGGGCCGAGGATGTCGAGCCCCAGCCGAAAATGGCCAGGATAAAGGGATTGTTTGGAGAGCTTGAGCTGGTTGGTGAATCTGTTTGGAGTGGAACTGGCACGCTTCACACTTGGTTACTTGTGCAGTTGCATCCTAGAGGGCTGTCGGCCAGAAGAAGCCTTGCCGGAAAGCCTTGCCGGCAAGTGCTCTTGCGCCAATGTGGTGACCACATATGCCTCCATGTATCTCTGCCAACAGCTGTCGTCCATCTTCCCGGGAAATGCACTTTAATTTCACTCCGTTGAATCTTCTTCTGTACAATATGTCATCGACAAACTGGTACATACTCGATTGTCGGGCTACTCTCTCTGCTTCTTCTTGTTCCTCGGGAAGTTCCCCTGTTTGAAGGAAATGGACGATCTGTTGTGCCCATGCCGGAGCCTGAGGCTCGACGGCAAGGACTAAAGGCGCAAATGCTTCTGCGGGAACATCCGCTTCCACGGCAAGGATCTGGGATCCGGCCGGAGCGTGATGCTCCCCAGCAAGCGTGTCGGGACACAGCTTGTCGGGAGCGCCTGCCTCAACGAAACAGGCCCTGGGGCTTGCCGGAGCAGATCGCTCCTCAGCACTTTCTGTGTTGATCCTGGGGACCTTCTTGGCGGCGGCTTCGGGAAGCTCTGTCGGAAAGTAGTCGCCAATAACCAACTTTCTTTTCTTGCTTTGTCTAGTTGATGGTGTCACTGACGGCTGAGTTAGTTTGAGCACAAAAATCCCTGGTTCCACAGGCAACTTGAGTGCGGCGCACTTTGACAGGCTATCTGCAATGTCATTCTGAGCTCTTGGAACATGTTCCATTTGCAGGCCGTCAAAATGTTCTTCTAGCTTCCTCACTTCATCAACGTACGCTTCCATCAACGGACTCTGATAATCTTTGTTAACTTGGCGGACGATAAGCTGTGAGTCACCCCTTACAATAAGCTTCCTGATCCCAAGTTCTGCCGCGATCCTGAGTCCGGCAAGCAAGCCCTCATATTCTGCAGTATTGTTGGTTGCTTGCTCCTTGGGAAAGTGCATCTGGACCATGTACTTGAGGTGCTCCCCGGTGGGTGCGACAAGTAGTACGCCCGCGCCGGCGCCTTGCAGCGAGAAGGCACCATCAAAGTACATGATCCATTCTTTGTCTGCTTCCTTGACGGGGATGCTCCCCTCCGGAGTTTCTCCGTCGGGTGTTGGCATCCATTCTGCTATAAATTTTGCCAATGCTCGGCTCTGAATGGTTGAAGTACTTTCAAACTTGAGGCCAAAGTTTGATAATTCCAGTGCCCACTCGACAATCCTGCCTGTCGCTTCCGGATTCTGTAATATCCTCTTCAGCGGAAAGCGAGTGACCACTGTGATCTCATGTGCTTGAAAGTAATGGCGCAGCTTCCTCGAGGCCATGAGGAGGCCAAAAAGCAACTTCTGCACACCAGAGTACCTTGATCTAGCCCCCTGCAGAAGGGAACTGACAAAGTAAACTGGACGCTGCACCATCTTCTTCTGCTTTTCTTCTTGTGGCTGCGCAGGCGCATCCTTGCCGGAACCAGAACTTGCCGGATCAGGGCTTGTCGGGCCAGAGCCTGTCGGGGAAGCCCCCTGCTTGTCGCTGGACTTGCTTGCCGCGGCCGCTGGCTCGTCATCTGCCTCTCTCTCCGCCACCAACGCAGCACTAACCACTTGATTAGTTGCCGCAAGATATAGCAGCAACTTCTCTTGTGGCTTAGGCGCGACAAGTGTTGGAGTGGAGGACAAATATTTCTTCAAGTCCTGCAGCGCAGCCTCCGCTTCCGGAGTCCATCTCATCGGGTCTGCCTTTTTCAAGATTTTGAAAAACGGCAGGGCGCGCTCAGCGGACTTGGAAATGAACCTGCTGAGGGCAGCAACGCAGCCGGCAAGCTTTCGTACGTCCTTGACCCGCTTCGGTGCTTCGATTTGCTCGATGGCCCTGATCTTGTCGGGATTGGCTTCAATCCCCCTCTGTGACACAAAGAATCTGAGAAGCTTGCCGGAAGGAACTCCGAACACGCACTTCTCGGGATTCAACTTGAGGTTGATCTTGCGCATATCTGTGAAAGTCTCGTCCAAGTCTTGGATCAAAGTCTCTTTGTCCTTGCTCTTGACCACTATGTCATCCATGTAAGCTTCTACATTTCTGTGTAGTTGTGGCTCAAAAGCATGACTGACCACTCTCGCAAATGTCAAACCAGCATTCTTTAGTCCGAAAGGCATCCGTACGAAACAGTACGTGCCACATGGAGTAATGAACGCGGTCTTCTCTTCGTCCTCTTCAGCCATGAAGATCTGATGATATCCCGAGTATGCATCAAGGAATGAAAGCAGATCACATCCTGCTGTGGAGTCGACAATCTGGTCAATGCGCGGCAAGGGAAATGGATCCTTGGGACAAGCTTTGTTCACATCGGTGAAGTCAATACAAAGCATCCACTTCCCGTTTGCTTTGCGCACGACTACGGGATTGGCTAACCACGTTGGATGGAGTACTCCTCGGACCAGGCCTGCTGCTTCCAACTTCTTGATCTCCTCTGCTATGAACTCTTGACGCTCTATTGCTTGCTTCCTGACTTTTTGCTTGACGGGCCGCGCGTGAGGGCAGACGGCAAGGTGGTGCTCGATTACTTCCCTGGGAACGCCGGGGATGTCAGATGGTTGCCATGCAAACACATTGACATTCGCCCGCAGGAAAGCAACGAGCGCGCTTTCCTATTTAGGATCAAGCGTGGCACTGATGGTGAAAGTACCACCAGTGCCGTCCTCCTTGGCGGCCACCTTTTTGGTCTCCGGCGAGGTTATCTTTGCCTTCTTGTAATTGCCGGCGGAGCTCGATGGTGTGTCCTCGACGGCAGCGCAGCGCTCCGGGAAGGTGCGTTTGCCGGAGTGAGCACCAGAGCTATCCTTGTCGTACTTGGCTTTCTTCTTCCCCCGGGGAGCTTCAACGGCAAGTGGCTCGCGCTCTGCTGCGGCCGCTGCTTCCCGGTAGATCTTGTCGGTGCAGATGAGTGCATCCCTCTTGTCGCCTTGGACAGAAATGACACTCATCGGGCCGGGCATCTTGAGCACATTGTACGCGTAGTGAGAGGCCGCCATGAACTTGGCGAGTGCGGGTCGGCCGAGTATCCCGTTGTAGGGTAAGGGGATATCAGCCACATCGAACGTGACCCTCTCAGTCCTGAAGTTCAGTTCGCTTCCGAACGTCACTGGCAATGTGATCTTCCCCTTGGGCTTGCTCCTTCCCGGATTTATTCCTTGAAAGGCACCAGTTTCTTCGAGCTCGCTGTCGGGGATCTGGAGCTTCTTGAGCACTACGGAGGAAATCAAATTCAGGCCGGCCCCGCCGTCAACCAGCATCTTCGTGACCTTGAGGTTGCGGATTGTTGGTGAGACCAACATCGGCAAGCACCCGACCGCAGTGATGCGATCAGGGTGGTCCTCAACGTCGAAGACGATGGGCGTGCTGGACCACTTCAGAGGCCTGCGTGCCTCGATGGATGGCTCCGCTGCATTCACTTCTCGCACCCACTGTTTGAGTTGGTGGTGCGAGGTGTGCAGGGAGGCGCTGCCGTCGATGCACAACACTTCTGTCGCCTTCTGAAACTCTTGATCATCAGCCTCATCTTCCTCCATCTCTTCATCCTCATCTTCATCTTCGTCCTTGTCGCGGCCGCGGGGAGGCCTGTCTCCTTGCCGCGGCTTAGCCTTGCCGCGGTGTCCCCCCCGGGCGGGAAGCTTCTTGCCGGACCCTCCGCCACCTCCCTGGGCTCTCTCCTTATCGCGGCGCTCATACTCAGCTTTTTGCAGCTCCGCCATCTGCTCTACTTTTTTGCAGGTTTGGAGGTCATGGCCCTTGGTGCGGTGGATCTTGCAATATCGCTTGCCGGAGCCGTCCTGCTTGTCGGCGGCTGCCACAGCCTCGCCGGAGTCGTCGGTTTTGGCCTTGTCGGAGCCGCCTCCGTTGCCGGAATGCTCAACAACCAGTACATCCTTAGCTTTTCTCTTCCTATTGTTCCGCCTCCGGTTCTTCCTTGCCGGGGCGGCATCCTCACTGTCAGATCCTTCTGCTCCGGCAACCTCTCCGGGGATTTTCCTCCCCTCCTCAGCCCGTGCACACTTGTCGGCCAGAGCGTAGAGCTCGCTGACATCTCTGATCTTGCTCATCGCCATCTCCTCCCTCATCCTGCGATTACGCACGTTCTGATGAAACGCGCTAATAACCGCGGCAGGGTGGACGTCTGGGATGTTGCGCTGCACCTGGCTGAATCTTTGTATGTACTTGCGCAGGGGCTCCTCCTCCTTCTGGACGAGCAAGTGGAGGTCACTCTCCTGGCCATGAGGCTTGTGGCCACCCGTGAAGGCGCCGACAAGCTGATGACACAGGTCCGCCCATGAAGAGATGGAGCCGTCCGGCAAGTGCATGAGCCAAGATCTGACGTTAGGCTTGAGTACCAGCGGGAAGTAGTTGGCGAGGATCTTCTCCTCGCGCCCTCCGGCAGCCTGCACCGCGATGGTGTAGATGCTGAGGAACTCCGACGGGTGTATCCTGTCGTCGTACTTCTCGGGCACGTCTGGCTTGAAGTTCTTGGTTTTGGGCCACTGGACTTGCCGCAGCTCGCGGGTGAACGCAGGGCAACCTGCCGCGTACGGCAAGTCGCCTGGTTCTCCGGGTGCGTGCGCGTCGACAGCGGGCCCAGCGCGCTGGTCAGATTGACGTCGCGCTTCTCTCCGGCGCTCGATGCGAGTGCGAGCGTCTTCGTGTTGTCGTTCTTGGAGAACATGGCGTTGATCGCGGCGAGTTCGCGGGTCCGACGACGCGGTGGAGTCGCCGTCGGGGTTGGTACGGCGAGCTGGCGATCTTGGCCTTCGGGGCTGGGAGTGCATAGAGGTGGCACCCCCAGCGGTCTTGTCGGCGTCGGCTTGTGCCTGGGCGCCTTGCCGGGGCCTCGACGCGCTCGGTCGCCGGGGTTTGTCGCCGTTGGCGAAGCCGATGAGGCTGTAAATGGTCATCCTCCAGTCGTCGATCTTGTGCGGCGCCGGAGGGTAGTCTAGAAGCAGCTGGGCTCGGGCCAGCGCTTCCTCTGCTGTCTTGGGTGGCGGTGGTGACGAACGGTGCGAGGAGCGAGATGTGCTCGGACTCCCAACTGGATTGGGAGGTGCATCACCCCGTTCGGGCGACCGTATCTCGCTCGCGCCAGCATGCGGGCGTGCATGCTGACCTCGAGCGTCCCGCGACCCACCAGCTTGGCCTTGTTCCAATGCGAGCACGGTGCTAGGAGCACCGGGGCGTTGTTGACCTTGCACCTCCTGGGAAGGGTGCGGTGTCTGCTCGGTCGCCGACGCTTGCGGGGCCTTGTTTTTGGATCTGGTGACGACACGAGACCCACCGGCGGCGCCCGCTCCTCCGCCGGCGTCCACTCCACCGCCTGTTTGCTCCAGCGGTGGTGGCGGAATCGATGTAGATGGAGCAGCCACCTCCGAAGGCTTCTTCTTCGATGGCATGTTGACGATGATGTTGTTGTAGCGCGCGTGGAGACCGGATCAGGTGCTCACGACCTCGACGCCCCCCTACCTGGCGCGCCAAAGATGTCGGGGCGTATCTCTGTGGCCTCGAGCACCTATGGGGCACTGGGGGCCCCTTCTGGTTCGGCAAGGGAGCGGGGATCATGCGTAGAGCAGATCGAGGTCAAGCGCGCGCGGGGAGACGGGCAATCTTTACCCAGCTTCGGGGCTCTCCGGAGAGATAACACCCCTACTGCTGCTTTGTGTTTGTTATTTGATCTTGCTCGAGCGTGCGAGCGTATGGTGGTGATGTGGGTGTCGAATGGACCGAACCCCTTCTACGTGCGCATGGGCCTCCCTTTTATAGTCTGAAGGGGGGACCCACAGGTGGCAGCGTAGGAAGAGGGGGTAGAAAGGTAAAAACGCGTGTTGGTACAACAGTGCACAACAGTGCCCCTACCTAACTCTGACGGTAGGGGACAAGGGCATTAAATGCCCGTCTGGTCGCCCCAAGAGTGTAAAGAAACGACCGTTAGGTGAGCCACTGGTTGCCACGATGGCGCCTCTGTCAGCTCCATTTGCCACCTCGCTCCGCATGGCTGCGTAGCGCCTCGCCACGTGCCCGTGGGATGGCCTTGTAACGACACGTCGCCGGGTGCGCTGGAGTTCGGGTGGCAGCCTTGCCGCGGCAAGTGCCTTGCCGCGGCCCTTTTCTTGTTGTGCCGGCAAGCTTGCCGGCCGCCGGGCCTTGCCGGGGCGCGCGGGGCGCCGCGGCAAGTCTTCTGGTGATGCCCTGGTTGGCCTCCCCAGCAAGCTCCTCTTGCCGGGGCCTTCGTGTTCTTGGCTAGTACTTTGTTCCTGAATGGCAGTACTAAAGAGTGGAGGGCCTTGCCGGGCGCCCGGCAAGCCCCGCCACGGGGGTGCTGCGACTGCCCGTGCACAAGTTCGGGGTACTAAGGTACCCCCTACTTTAGTACACCGACAAAGATATACTTGAGACTCTTGTGATCGGTGAAAATGTCCACTTTCCTTCCCAACAAGAGATGTCTCCATGTTATCAATGCATGGACAACTGCCGCCAACTCAAGATCGTGAGTGGGGTAGTTCTTTTCGTTGGGATTCAACTGGCGAGAGATATAGGCCACAACTTTCTTCTCTTGCATTAACACAGCACCGAGACCTTGCAAGGAAGCATCACAGAAAACTTCGAATGGCTTGGATTCATCAGGAGGAGTCAAGACAGGAGCTGTAACTAGCTTCTCTTTGAGGGTGTTGAAAGCGACATCACACTCAGGCATCCAGACATACTTGACATGCTTCTGGAGGAGGTTGGAAAGAGGCTTTGCAATCTTAGAGAAGTTCTCAACGAATCTTCGGCAATAGCTTGCAAGCCCAAGAAAACTGCGGAGTTGCTTGACATTCTGAGGAGGTTCCCAATCCAGAACCGCAGAAACCTTCGCCGGATTAACAGCAATTCCCTTGGCGGAGATGATATGACCAAGATAAAGAACTTCATCAAGCCAGAACTCACATTTGGAAAACTTCGCATAGAATTGATGTTCTCTGAGCTTGTCGAGTACCAATCACAAATGTTTGGCATGATCCTGCTTGTTCTTGGAGAAGACCAAAATATCATCGAGATACACCAAGACGAAATCATTGGTGTAGGGGTTGAAGATAAAGTTCATCATGCAAGAGAATGTTGGAGGAGCATTGACAAGGCCGAAAGACATGACAGTATATTCATAAGAACCAAAGCTTGTTCTGAATGCTGTCTTGGGAATATCTTGTTCACGAATGCGAATCTGATGATAACCCATATGGAGGTCAAGCTTGGAGAATACTTTAGCACCTTTGAGTTGCTCGAATAGCTCATTGATATTGGGAAGTGGATACTTGTTCTTGATTGTCTTCTTGTTCAATGGACGGTAATCGACGCAAAGTCGGTCCGTGCCATCCTTCTTCTGGACAAAAAGAACTCCACATCCCCATGGAGATGAACTCGGTCTGATCAAACCCAGACGCTCTTGTTCATCGAGCTGCTTCTTCAATTCTTTCAGCTCCTTGGGTCCAAGCTTGTAAGGACGCTTGCAAACGAGTTCAGTGCCAGGCTCAAGATCGATAACGAATTCGACTGGCCGATGCGGAGGCATACCCGGAAGCTCTTCTGGAAAGACATCTTGGTACTCACAAACGACTGGAATTTGCGAGATAGCATCCAACTCGCCCTTCTCATTGAGAGAAAACAACCGAATGGTTTCAACACGAGCGGCATAGATGATAACATCCTCAGAAGGGTGTGTCAATTGAATTTGCCTGGCAGCACAATCAAGCTGAGCCTTGTGCTGAGAAAGCCAGTCCATCCCGAGAACTTGAGGCTGAGACTTGTTCTGGTAGCTTGGGTTGGGTGGGTGGGAAGATCCACGACCACCTGAGTTCTTCTGCTGATAAGGCTGACGAAACGGAGGAGGAAGGTAGAACTTTTGCTGCTTAGCTGCACCTTGAGAGGAAGAAGACTGAACTGCATCCCTGATTCTCTTCTTTGAAGCCTCACACTTGAGCTGAGCACCTTCTTGCTTGAGTGCCATATTATAGAATTGATCAAACTGAGTAGGCTCAATAAGAACAAGAGCTAACTACAGATCCTCTCTAAGGCCACCTCTGAACTGATAGATCATACTCTTTTCGTCAGGAACGTCTTGTTTAGCGAAGCGAGCAAGTTTCTGAAACTGTATGTTGTATTCGTACACTGACATGTTTCCTTTCTTGAGATTGCGGAACTCCTCACGCTTGCTCTCAACAACACTGGTAGGAATGTGGTGAGCTTTAAAGTCCCAACAGAAGTCAGTCCAAGTAATCACTCGACCACCTCTGGAATCCTTGTATTGCTGGAACCAATCAGCTGCCTGATCCTTGAGCTGAAAAGACGCGAACTTGACGTAGTCCTCAGGTCTGACATTGCTGCATTCGAAATGCTTGTTGATATCCACGAGCCAATCGTCGGCGTCTGTGGCCTCGACACAGTAGCTGAAAGACTTTGGCTGATTTGCCAGGAACTGGTTGAGGGTAGGAAACTATGGCTGATGGAAGAACTGCCCTTGACCTTGATTCCCTTGGTTGCCTTGGCCTTGGTTACGCTCTTGCATCAGCTGGATCAACAACTGAGCGTTGGCGTTAGTGGTTGCCATCAAAGTTTGCCATGCCTCCGGAGGCGGAGGTGGAGGTGGAGGGTTCGCCTGACTCCCATCACTGCGTTCCGGATTCTGACGCGTTGGCGGAGCCATCCTGAAGAGGGTGACATCCGTTAGCATCTTGATAGACAGATAGACAAGTTGAATCAACGGATAGAAATTGCAACATATAGTCTTCACAATAAACATTCGAACAGGGATGAACGAATGAATTCCAAAGTAAACATCACGTCCATAAAGGTGAGAAGCCATTTGATAAGAGATTGATGAATAAAAATAAAAACAAGGTATGAATGGAACAAATAAGTGGTAAGGATTACCCAATCACAAACCAAATATCTGCGGAAGAAGTGCTAGAGCTACTTGAATCCCACCTATAAACTCCCGAAACTTTCCTGTTATGCAATCAGGCGTTGGGGATACAGGGGAAGCAATATATCTCACCCAAACTAACAATCCCTACATCCAGCTGTATCCATCCTTCAACACATAACCAAGAAACCTTCGGAAATCGTGTACCTCAACCTTCGAAAAGCATCCGTTATGCGAGTCATGGCAATACTCCCGTACTCACCTCAGTACTGGGTTAGCGGGGTTATCTCACCAACGGACTGCATAAAAGAGATTTTCAATGTCGGCGTACTAAACTCAGGTATTCCAGAATTGCAACGATAAAATTATGACGACAACACCTCAGAGCTCAACTCCCCGGGACACCTCCACTAAACCCCTGCTGACGGGAGGCACCAAGACAATGTTGTCATCATAAAACAATCGGAACGATTCTAAGATACCCGCGTGATCCTAAAAAAAAATTTAGTGAAATTTGAGGAGAGGAAAGTCAAAACTTCTACGTCAGGAGACCTCACCAGAGCGACGAAGGGACTGAGGAGTAAAAGAATTCCTAACTCTCCGATATATATAATCCTAAATGACTCAAAACATTTTTCTAGACACAACTCGGCCGCTAAAAACGATCAAGCAGTGGGGGCTCCTAAGGTCGGGGATGGCTCTGATTACCAACTTGTAACGCTCTCGATGCGGCTATATCTCCCACGTGTCGAAGCACGACTTAGAGGCATAACCGCATTGAAAGCAATGTCGCAAGTGAGGTAATCTTCGCACAATCCATGTAATACATAAGGGAAAAGATACATAGTTGGCTTACAGTCGCCACTTCACACAATACATAAATAAACATCCATCATTCAGATTACACTCAAGGTCCGACTACGGAACCAAAATAAAAGAAGAATACCCCAAATGCAACACAGATCCCCGATCGCCCCAACTGGGCTCCACTACTAATCGTCTGGAAATGAAACATAGTAACGACCAAGGGCCTCATCAAATTCCCACTTCAGCTCAGTTGCGCCATCTACGCTGGTATCGTCGGTACCTGCATCTGTTTTGGTAGAATCTGTGAGCCACGGGGACTCAGCAATCTCACACCCGCGAGATCAAGACTATTTAAGCTTAAGGGAAGGCTGGTGTAAAGAGGTGGAGCTGCAGCAAGCGACTAGCATATATGGTGGCTACATCGCAAAAGAGAGCGAGAAGAGAAGCAAGGCACGGTCGTGAAGCTAGTAGCGATCAAGAAGTGATCCTGAAACTACTTACGTCAAACATAACTCCAACACCGTGTTCACTTCCCGGACTCCGCCGAGAAGAGACCATCACGGTAACACACTCGGTTGATGTATTTTAATTAAGGTCAACTTCGGGTTTTCTACAACCGGACATTAACAAATTCCCATCTGCCACATAACCACGGGCACGGCTCTCGAAAGTTTATACCCTGCAGGGGTGTCCCAACTTAGCCCATAACAAGCTCTTGCGATCAACGAAGGAATAGACCTTCACCCGAGACACTTCGATCAGACTCGGTATCCCGGTACATCAAGACATTTCGACAATGGTAAAACAAGACCAGCAAAGCCGCCCGATGTGCCGACAAATCCCGATAGGAGCTGCACATATCTCGTTCTCAGGGCACACCGGATGAGCAAGACGACGGGTTGGCATAGACCCTGGTTGCCCAGGGGGCGCCGGACATCGCTCAGGTTGGACCAACACTCCAAGGAGCACTGGCCCGGGGGGTAAAATAAAGATGACCCTCGGGCTCCGGAAACCCAAGGGAAAAAAAGGGCTAGGTGAGGCAAATGGTAAAACCAAGGTTGGGCCTTGCTGGACAAGTTTTATTCAAAGCGAACTGTCAGGGGGGTCCCATAAATCACCTGACCGCGTAAGGAACGCAAAATCCGGGAACATAACACCGGTATGACGGAAACTAGGGCGGCAAGAGTGGAACAAAACACCAGGCATAAGGCCGAGCCTTCCACCCTTTACCAAGTATATAGATGCATTAATTAAAACAATAGATATTGTGATATCCCAAAATATCCGTGTTCCAACAAGAAACAAACTTCATCTTCACCTGCAACTAGCAACGCTATAAGAGGGGCTGAGCAAAGCGGTAACATAGCCAATCAACGGTTTGCTAGGAAAGGATGGTTAGAGGTTGACATGGCAATATGGGTGACATGATATAGCAAGTGGTAGGTATCGCAGCATAGGCATAGCAAAAGAGCGAGCATCTAGCAAGCAAAGATAGAAGTGATATCGAAGGTATGGTCATCTTGCCTGCAAGGTTCTCAGAGTTGTCGAAGGCTTGATCCTCGTAGGCGTTCTCAACAGGTTCCTCATACACGTACTCGTCTCCCAGCTCTACCCAAAGCAAGAACACAAGCAACGGAACCACAATCAAACAAGGAACAATGCACAAGCAATATGATGCAATACATGACATGCTATGCGAGATGTGATATGCAATGCATATGTATGCTCCGGAAGGAAAATGATGAACCAGGCATCAACTTGGCAAACCAAGTATGCCGCTGGAAAGATGAGAAGATTTCGGTTGAAATCGATATAAAGATCACCGGAATAGGATGCACGGTTTGCAAATGGCAAGCAAAACAATAATGGCACAAATCTACGTTTAACAGCACGATGCTACTTAGCATGCAACAAGAAACTATGCTACAGCACCCCAACATAAAAACAAAGCATATGGCAGTGATCTACAGGAGATGCTTATCAAAAGAGGAACACTGAGCTACGGCTAGATCACATCATAACATGTTCAAACAAGCATGGTAAAAGTGCAAAAAATATCAGGTTCACAGACTTAGTGAAAATACTAGCAAAACAAGGCATGACATGATTCTACTCAAAGCATATATCAATAGTCCCTTACTGACCATAAGCCAAAAAGGACCATAAGAAATGGTGGCACCCATGTAAACATAGCAAGTTTTTATTACAGATTTCAGACTTAGCAGAAAACTGGGCATGGCAAAAACAGATAACAAGTAGGCATGTTCGTGAGCTCTATGCACTCACTACAGAGCATCTCATGATAAACTAAGCATACACCCATCAAGAAGACATGGCATAGAAGCTATACATGGCAAGAAAAACATCATAGCTTACACGGATCAACTACAACGACCTCGTGAAAATTGAATCTCATGCAAACAATCTGCCAGGAAACATTTTCAAGCAAAAGTAGAGCACGAAAATGACATGCTAGACTACTCCATAAATGCCAACAAAGGCATGGATGGATAGAGCACATCCATATGTTCAAAATACCCTTACTGATCATGCTCAAAAAGGTCATGGATCTCTCTGTAACAATATGAACATATGGCATAAAAATAACAGCAGGACAAGACTTAGTGAAAACAGTAAGTTCCTGAAATCAGCAACATTATCATCCCTAGTTTGCATGCTTGTTCTAGTCACCACATAACTCACAAAAATACATGGCATATACCCCTGGAAAGATGGCATGGCATAGTTTAACACACATGTAGGGCTCAAGTACATAAGGTGCACACATTAATCATGGCAAAAATGATAAAACTGCAAGTTCTGTTAAGAAACAGAAACTAACAATCTGAAGCCCTCTTCCAACAGTATTTCGGGCATCAAGATGAGCTCAAATGCAAATGATGCAATGGAACAAAATGATGTACTCTTCGAGGCAAACAATTTGACATATTATACGCCCAAAACGGAGCCACGGTTGCGGAGATGTGATGCGATGAAAATGCACGAAAATTATTACAGAAAATGACTTGGAGAGATTTCGGGGTATGGGAAAAGTCAACCTAGTGTTTTGGATCTGAGATCCGGAGGGTCGAGGTCGCCGGAGTTGGGGGCGCCGGCCGGATCTGGCAGAGCTCCGGCGCGGCGGCGCGGGGACGGGCGGCGACCTTCAGGCGACGGGGACCGGCGGGG
>NC_041391.1:609466943-609487631 GCF_002162155.2 Triticum dicoccoides | reverse complement strand
GCGGGGTCGGCGGCGATGTGGGGCGCGGGCTGCCCACGTGGCGGCGCGCGATTCGTCCGGTGGCGCGGGCGGACGTGTCCGGCCGCCCGGATTTCGTCCGGAAATCCGGGGGAGGGGGTGTTTTTATAGGTAGAAGGAGCTAGGAGACTCCAAATGGGGTGCGGTTTTCGCCCACACGATCGTGATCGAACGACCGAGAGCATGGAGGTGACTTAGATGGGTTATAGGGCTGTTTTGGAGGGGTGTTGGGCTGCAACTTAAAAGAGGCCTTTGCGAGAGTGCGGTTAACCGTTGGAGTACTAAACGAGCTCCAAATGACCCGAAACTTGACAGGTGGTCTGCCGGTGATATACCAGGGCCACTTGGCAAGGCTCAGTCCATTCCGAGAATGTTCAACACCCGCACACGGAAAAAGAACAAGAGGGGTGCGCCGGTGCATGTGGGAGTGTCGGAATGCAAAACGGACAACGGGGAAAATGCTCGGATGCATGAGACGAACACGTATGCATATGAGATGCACATGATGACATGATATGAGATGCATGACATGGAAAAAATGCAAAACAAAAACAAAACCCAACCACGGAGGGAATATCATAGCACATATCCGAAAATGGCAAGAGTTGGAGTTACAAATATGGAAAGATACATCCGGGGTGTTACATTTAATCCTAGAATAAATCTCTTAGATTGATCCCTAGAAAACCTCGCTGGTCATATGCCATCATCACACAAATTTGGACTTAGGAAATGTTACATAAATTTTGTAACATAAACCTTATGTCACCAACTCTATCTACCATTTTCATTGGACCCAAGTCAATATTTCAACCAAACCCATTATATACTTTATCGTAGAACCTTGCCTCACAATCCTTCAACCCATGATCCTAACTTGTATCAATTTGATCCAACCCCGGAATATGATTTATGTCATATTTTCAGTCAAGCCATATCTCAACCCTACCACGCCATAGTAACTAGCTTAGTAAAAAAAGTAAATGATTTGTATTGTGAATTTGTATCTTTTATTTGGATCTTCATTTGGATTTTGTTGTGTGTTGAATTATTTTCTTGTATCGTTAGATATATCGTAAGCTGGAGGAGAGACGACTAAGAGTAGAATATTTCATCTTCAAGAGACCCAGGTAAGTTGCAATTTGATCATGCCCTGACCTATATTATTTAAATTATGCATATCTCTTTAAATGTAATATTATGCATCTTTTGAAAAAAGTTTGCAAAGTATTTTTACTAGCTAGAGCCTTAGGCTCAAATGCTTGGCCGCGCTTGCACAAATGGGTGGGTTGAAAATCAAACAAGTTTTAAACAAATAAACTTGCCTTCTTTTGGGCAACGTTTTGTGATTTTTTTGAAAAACAAAAGTATAGACTATTTTACTTCTACTCCCTGGGCGGAATGGTATTGACGGGAGCGTCTACAAGTGATTGCACCCGTTGGGGTCTTGCAGTGAATGCGCCCGACTGGGGTCTTGCACATAGGTTTTTGGTGGGGACCGCCGTCCAGGGGACTGAGATCTTCCATGTACAGTTTGATGTAGCTTCCAGTACAGCCACATGCTACTATGGGCTCTGGCTTAGCTTAGTACTAACAGGAAACCCTACCCCAGGACCGCCATCGGAGAGAGGCCTTCATGCCGAAGTTGCGGGCGGCTTGGCGGTATAGGGGGCTGTTACGGAAAGGCTTCGTCACAATCTCCTCCTAGTCGTACACCCAAGTGTGTCATGATAAACGGGGTTGGTTGTGTCATGTGGGGAACGTGTACGACCTCTGCAGAGGGTTTAACCTAATCGATTAGCCGTGCCCCTGATTACGGGCAATTTTGAGCAACTGAAGACTTGGACTGAAGAAGAATCTCCCCTCTCTTTTCTAAAAGTCTGTTTTAAGGGAAGGGAAAGTTGAGGAATGAGCACAGTGAATGTGTTTCACTTCAACCATATATATGTTTTACCAAAATTTGGAGAATGAGCACTAGTGTGTATATCCATGTGTCTCACTCCTACCTTTTATACTAAACTATTTCTGTTTCAAAAGAAGTTAACACAAATTAGCATAGGAGAAAATTGGCTTTATGCAAAGGAAACCTCCACCAATACTTACCCTGCATATATATTCTGTTATACTTTCTTTTGTAACTTGCGAGTACATTCCACGTACTCACCTGCACCTGTCATGTGCTAATCTCAACAGATTAAGAGACGATAGGGTTATGGTCTACACTCAACGAGCCCAGTGGCGTTGATGGAGCCCTAACTTAGCGACTACGTATAATTCCGCTGTATTATGTGCCAGCATTGAGCTGTGCCAATGGTATGTATTTGTTTAATTCTGGATGTACCGTTGTAGTAAAATGATGTATGTTTTACTGATATTCATTCTTGTTACCGTGTGTGGTAGCTATGATCCAGGGATAGCACAGTAAGCACAGAGACTTGGATTTTTATCAAATTCGGGTCGTGACAGATTGATCCTTTCTAGAGAAGGAGTTTCTCTCGAAAGAAGTGAGTGGGAGGAAAGTAGATCTTGATAAGGTAATTGTACCTTCTCCTGAATTGGAAAGTAGTTCATCACAGAAATCAGTTCCAGTGATTTCTACACCAATTAGTGAGGAAACTAATGATGATGATCATGAAATTTCAGATTAAGTTACTACAAAACCTCGTAGGTCTTCCAAAGTACAGTCTGCACCAGAGTGGTACGGTAATCCTGTTCTGGAAGTCATGTTACTAGATCATGATGAACATACGAACTATGAGGAAGCGATGATGAGCCCAGATTCCGTCAAATGGCTTGAAGTCATGAAATCTGAGATGGAATCCATATATAAGAACAAAGTGTGGACTTTGGTGAACTTGCCCGATGATCGGCAAGCCATAGAATATAAATGGATCTTCAAGAGGAAGACGGACACTGATAGTAGTGTTACTATCTACAAAGCTCGACTTGTCGCAAAAAGTTTTTCGGCAAGTTCAAGGTGTTGAATATGATGAGATTTTCTCACTCGTATCGATGCTTAAGTCTGTCCGAATCATGTTAGCAATTGCCACATTTTATGAAATCTGGCAAATGGATGTCAAAACTGCATTCCTTAATGGATTTATTAAAGAAGAGTTGTATATGATGCAACCAGAAGGTTTTGTCAAATCCTAAAGGTGCTAACAAAGTGTACAAGCTCCAGCGATCCATCTATGGACTGGTGCAAGCATCTCGGAGTTGGAATATACGCTTTGATGAGTTGATCAAAGCATATAGTTTTATACAGACTTGCGGTGAAGCCTGTATTTACAGGAAAGTGAGTGGGAGCACTACAACCTTTCTGATAAGTATATGTGAATGACATATTGTTGATCAGAAATAATGTAGAATTTTCTGGAAAGCATAACGGAGTGTTTGAAAGGAGTTTTTCAAAGAAATACCTCGGTGAAGCTGCTTAAACATTGAGCATCAAGATCTATAGAGATAGATCAAGACGCTTGATAAGATTTTTCAATGAGTACATACCTTGATAAGATTTTGAAGTAGTTACAAATGGAATAGTCAAAGAAGGAGTTTTTGCCTGTGTTGCAAGGTGTGAAGTTGAGTAAGACTCAAAATCCGACCATGGCAGAAAATAGAAAGAGAATGAAAAGTCATTCCCTATGCATCAGTCATAGGTTCCATAAAGTATGCAATGCTGTGTACCAGACCTATTGTATACCTTGCTCTGAGTTTGGCAAGGGAGTACAATTTTGATCTAGGAGTAGATCACTGGACAGCGGTCAAGAATATCCTTAGTAAGGACTAAGGAAATGTTTCTTGATTATGAGGTGATAAAAGAGCTCATCGTAAAGAATTACATCGGTGCAAGATTTTACACCGATCCAGATGACTCTAAGTCTCAATTTGGATACATATTGAAAGTGGGAGTGTCGGTGTCAAAATCGGCGGATCTCGGGTAGGGGGTCCCGAACTGTGCGTCTAGGCGGATGGTAACAGGAGACGAGGGACACAATGTTTTTACCCAGGTTCAGGCCCTCTCGATGGAGGTAATACCCTACGTCCTGCTTGATTAATATTGATGATATGGGTAGTACAAGAGTAGATCTACCACGAGATCAAGGAGGCTAAACCCTAGAAGCTAGCCTATGGTATGATTGTTGAGATGTAATGTTGTGTCCTACGGACTAAAGCCCTCCGGTTTATATAGACACCGGAGAGGCTAGGGTTACACAGAGTCGGTTACAATGGTAGGAGATCTACATATCCGTATTGCCAAGCTTGCCTTCCACGCCAAGGAAAGTACCTTCCGGACACGAGCCGGAGTCTTCAATCTTCGTAGTCTGGGAGTCCGGCGGATATTAATAGTCCGGCTATCCGGACACCCCCTAGTCCAGGACTCCCTCAGTAGCCCCTGAACCAGGCTTCAATGACGATAAGTCCAGCGTGCTTGTAGTCTTCGGCATTGCAAGGCGGGTTCTCCCTTCAAATTCCATGTTCCTGCCGAACAGCGTCCGGCTTTACCTCGAATATTGTGCTTCTTGGCTTCTATGCCAAATTATGGCCCTCTTCCACGCGTCGCACGAATGCGAAAAGCCAGGGAATCTTTTACATTTTACCCCCTTGGTTGTGCGGGTCACCTGCCTATTAAAGGGGCAGGGATCCAGATCCAAACCGCACCATCTTCCTCCCGCGTATACTCCACCGAAGCGCCTCTGACCCTGAAATCCATTCTACCATGGATCGTCAACGCGGCTCTTCCTCACGCGCTCCCAGCCCATCGCCGAGGGATTGGAGGAGGTGCTCTATTTCGCACAACGAGCTAGTAAAGCTCCAAACGGAGGGATGGCTTCCTCCGGCCTTCATGGTTCCGGTCCGAGCCGGACTGGTTACTTATCAAGGTGGGAGGCAGGCGGAGGACACCCCAAGCCCTAACAGGGGGGAGCGGGTGTGTTTCGTCCCCTATCTAATAAGGGGGCTCGGATTTCCAATACATCCGTTCCTCCGCGGGCCCCTGAAGTTCTACGGACTTCAGCTCCACCACCTCACGCCCGCTTCTGTGTTGCACATCGCGGGCTACGTAGCTCTTTGCGAGCTATTCCTGGGCATCGAGCCCCATTTCGCATTGTGGAAGAGGTTGTTCTGCCTCGTACTCCGTTCTCACCAGGGGTCCATATATCAAGTGGGCGGCGCCGAAATATGGCGCATTGCTGGGACCGGATACCTATCCGGCACCCCCAAGAGGGCGTCCGAAGACTGGCCCTCGGAGTGGTTTTATATTGTAGATGCTTCGCTGCCTGACC
The DNA here is from genome assembly GCF_002162155.2 of Triticum dicoccoides. Taxonomy (NCBI): domain Eukaryota; kingdom Viridiplantae; phylum Streptophyta; class Magnoliopsida; order Poales; family Poaceae; genus Triticum; species Triticum dicoccoides. The sequence continues at coordinate 609,482,331 of NC_041391.1, read as the reverse complement.
CAGTCTGGATTGGCCTCCCGGAGTTTGATGCTGCTCCCTTGAAGAAACGCCTCAGCTGGCACCCGCGGAGCCCCCGTTTGGAGGAGGACAAGAGCGTCCATTACTTGATGGGCCGAATAAGACTAATGGCTCATTCCGGCTTGACCATGATTGGAGTCATGGCGACGTGCATCAAGCGGGGGGTGCAGCCGCTGCAATACAGAGGCCACCCCATGTGGGATTTCAATGGGGAGGACGATGCCACCCGGCACGGCCGCAAAGGCCCGGATTCGACCGAGGATCTGATGAAGATCTTGTCCGGCCTGTACAAGGGGGAGAAGGAGGACTTCCTTCGTCCGAACCCTGTGGATGGGTTTTCCATGGTCAATCCCAGAGGATGGGTAAGCGAACACCTCAAAAGGGTCTTTACCCGTATTTTCGAAGTTTAAGCCTTTTATATTACGTCTTCGGCGCAGAGTCTACGCCGGACTGTGGAGGACATGGTGAGTCCTGCTCCACAACCCGAGGACCCGGAAGGATCCCTGGGTCCGGCCTCCGAAGAGGATCCGGACCTCGGGGTGGAGCTAATCGACGGGGTGTATCACCAGCTAAGCGTTGATGATGCGTTGGTCGCCATTACGGCGGACTACCCCGGGCTAAGTTCGGCATCCCAGGTGACCAAGACCAAAGTCCGGACACCGTTATCTTATCCTTGCCTATTCTGACCTTCGCGAACGATGGTGTCTTGCAGGAAGCGCCAATCCGGCCGGGAGCCGAGCCTGCGGCGGCCGATGTACAGAGGTCAGGCCGAACCAGCAGGAGGAAAAGGAGCGCCGTGCGGGCGGAAACGTTGCCGCAGAGGTATAGCTCACGTTTGATCTTTCTGAGCAATGTTCTGAGGAAACTTCTAAGTGCTCATGATCTTCATAGAAGAAAAAGCGCTCGCCGGACTGCGAGCACGGGAATTGCCAACCCAATCAACACTAGCCAGGCTCCAGTGCCCGGACTGGAGGGGGAGGCAAGCGCAAGACGCGAACCGGATCCTTCTCCAACGGAGGATACCGACAGACTGTCCGCCACAAAGTCGGAGGTGGAGAGCGCTATGAATCATAGACGCCGCCGGACAGTTTTTCAAGAGGCGTGCTTTTCCCCTGAGGCATTGGATACCTTTAACGCAGGGGACGCGCATCTCCGGGCTGCTCAAAATGGTTTTACCAGGGCCACGGAGCAGTATGTTAAAGACATACGGGTAAGGGAATTTTAATGGTTGTATACACCAGTAGCCCCCGAGACTTAAATTAGTTATGTTAACTGATTTAAGGATCATATGAACTTTCAGGCTCTTAACGAGAAGAATGCCCAACTGTCCCGGGAGCTGCAAGATTGCAAGGCCCAACTTGGGGCTACACTTGCTGCCACAGGAGGAGACGGGAAGACCCCACCTGGTAACACGTTTGTATAAATTAATATAAGCGCTGTGCGGCGTGCGCACGAGTCTAACAACGACACTGTAGGTGCTGCCGAACAAGATCCGGACAGGCAAGCGCTACTACGCCAGCTAAAAGCCGGCGAAAATGTGCTGAACAGAGTTCACCAGGAAAGGAACAAGCTTCAAGATGCCAACGCCAAGCTCGGAGAAGAGCTGAAAGGCGCACAGGCCGAGCTGTCCGGCTCTGTTAAGGAGAATCAATGGCTTCGTCGCAGCATCTATAGTAAGTGCTTGAGCGAACTCTCTTAGGAAGAGGAGTTCGGCAAGGAAGCGATTTGACATAATATGTCTTGTAGGTATACTCATAGGCCATCCTGCGGAGGAGATGCCCGTATCAATGGGTGATGAACTTCCCGAACTGTTGCAGCTGTTCAAACGAGTTCGGCAGGCAATGACTGGCGTCGTATAGGCTTTATGGCCATCCCTCGTCCCGCCCGAGGGCCTCGGGGAGCTTGCAGAGAAGCTACAGGGAGTGCGGCAGCACTTCCGTTTGTCGAAGGTTTCGGCCTGCTGTCAAGGTGCCAGGGAGGCTTGGGCCATGGTGAAGACGCGGTACAAGAAGGCGGATCCCAACCATATGGCCGAAGTTGGACCGGTGGGGCCCGACGGGAAGGAGATCCCTGTGAGTTTAGTGTACAGCCAGGTAGAACTGGCTGCTAAATTTTCCCAACGGGACTGTAAGCTAGACAGCCTGTTAGACGGGATTGAGGAGGAATACAATCAATAAACTTGACAATGTATATTATCCTTTAAAAATGACATGTGAAATGCCTTCTAGCCGGATTGTAGATCGTTTGTCGTTGCCAACCTTTTCGCTTCGACCTCGGGACCCTAGGGTCCGGAGTGTGTCCGAATACCTTTTTGGTTAGTAAATAACCGTGGTATGCATGGAGACTAGGCGTAGGGGTCATTAGTGCTTTATCAGACAAGTGCCCAACTAGTTATGTTATATTACATGGTTGGTAAGAAACATCTTCCAGGGAGAATAGTTCCGTTAAGGGTTCCTTTCGCTGGGGTGGCATGCCCTAAAGTGCATGTCCGGACTGCCAATGGAGCAGTAAAACATCTGGGGGCAGATGGAAAAGAAAGGTAGGTAAAAAGTCATCTTTTAAATCACCGACCGAATATTCCCTTAAGAACGCTAGCTTTCAGCTTCACCCAGTCTGAGGTACACATCCGGCTGACCCGGCAGTAACAATCGCAGAGGTGCTCCCTTTACCACCTAGCCGAACAATCGGGAACGTAGGGGTAAGCACAGGAGCCAGGCAACCCAGCTTGGCCAAAACTTAAGTCATATCGATGCATATAATGGCGAGTAAAAGGTGCATGTGGAAGCATGACACATGTGTTGGGTATAAAACCCGTATAGTTGAGCTTCTGTAAAAGAAGCCCCCAGGAATAACGAGTGCGGGTGGCACATCGTATGTATGCAAAAAATGCGAAAATAGGCCCCGAAGGGATTTGTTAATTTATAAAAGGATAAAAAGAGAAAAAGAAGACAGCCGAAATATATATAAGGTTGGACGGGGGAAGGGGACGAACTCTTAGTCCGGCGCTAGGCATAGAATCGTCGGAGTCGGGCTGCGTTCCATGGGTTCGGCTCGAGTCGGTTGTCCGACGCGTTTCGTAGACGGTATGCTCCGCCGGTCAGTACTTGATCAATAATGAAGGGGCCTTCCCATCTGGGCTTGAGCTTGTCCTTTTTCTTGTCCGGCAGGCGTAGAACTAGTTCGCCGACGTTGTAAGTTTTGGCCTGTACTTCTCTGCTTTGATATCTTCGGGCCTGTTGCTGATAGAATGAGGAACGAGCCTTCGCGACGTCCCGTTCTTCCTCCAATGTGTCCAAGCTGTCCTGCCGATCTAGCTCGGCTTCTCTTTCCTCATACATGCGCACTCGAGGTGAGTCATGAATAATGTCGCAGGGCAAGACTACCTCTGCGCCGTATACCATAAAGAATGGTGTGAATCCGGTAGTACGGTTAGGCGTCGTCCGCAGCCCCCAGAGTATGGAGTCGAGCTCCTCGACCCATTGGGTATCGGATTTGGTGAGTGACCTCACCAATCTGGGTTTAATGCCGCTCATTATTAGACCGTTTGCTCTTTCCACTTGACCGTTGGTTTGAGGGTGATAGACTGACGCATAGTCGAGCTTAATGCCCATATTATTGCACCATGACTTGACTTCATCGGCTGTGAAGTTCGTGCCGTTATCGGTGATGATGCTGTGGGGGACTCCGTATCGGTGTACCACCTCTGATATAAAGTCTATCACTGGTCCGGACTCTGCCGTTTTGACCGGTTTGGCCTCTATCCATTTAGTGAACTTATCCACCATGACCAACAGGTACCTTTTCTTATGGGTTCCCCCTTTGAGGGGTCCGACCATGTCAAGCCCCCAGACTGCGAACGGCCATGTAATGGGTATTGTTTTGAGGGCGGTGGGTGGCATATGGCTCTGATTAGCGAAGAGCTGGCAACCAACGCATCGCTGGACCAAGTCCTGTGCATCTGCCCGAGCCGTCGGCCAATAAAATCTTGTACGGAATGCCTTTCCTACCAGGGCCCGGGCTGCTGCGTGGTGCCCACCTAGTCCGGCATGGATTTCAGCCAGGAGGTTTCGCCCTTCTTCTTCGGAGATACACCTTTGAAGGACTCCGGTAGTACTTTTCTTATAAAGTTCTCCCTCATGAACCTTGTAGGCCTTCGATCGCTGGACTATGCAGCGGGCCTCATTTTGGTCTTCGGGAAGTTCCTGCCTAAGTAGGTAGGCCAGGAAAGGTTCTGTCCACGCGGCGATTACTGCCATTATATCGTGGGCGGATTGTGTTATGTCGTCTGCTGAATCACCAGTTGGTGCGGCTTTCTCCGGTTTGTCGCTACCGGACTCCTCTTCCCATAGTACGGATGGCTTGAAGAGCCGTTCCAGGAAGATATTTGGAGGGACAGCGTCACGTTTCGCACCGATGCGTGCCAGGATGTCGGCCGCTTGGTTGTTATCTCGGGCTATGTGATGGAATTCGAGTCCTTCAAACCGAGCTGACATTTTCAGGACAGCATTACGATATGCTGCCATTTTCGGATCCTTGGCGTCAAAGTCTCCATTTATTTGGGATATTGCAAGGTTTGAATCCCCATGCACCTCTAGGCGTTGAATGCCCATGGAGACTGCCATCCGGAGACCATGTAACAAGGCCTCGTATTCGGCTGCATTGTTGGAGTCCGTGTACATTATTTGAAGTACATACTGGACTGTATCTCCGGTGGGGGACGTCAGTACGACGCCAGCCCCCAGTCCGGCCAACATTTTGGATCCGTCGAAGTGCATAGTCCAATTGGAGTATGCGCCGTACTCTTTAGGTAGTTCGGCTTCAGTCCATTCGGCGACGAAGTTAGCCAAAACTTGTGACTTTATGGCTCGTCGAGGTTTGTAAGTTATGTCGAATGGCAAGAGCTCAATGGCCCATTTTGCAATCCTGCCCGTTGCGTCGCGGTTATTTATAATGTCATTGAGTGGTACTTCAGAAGCCACTGTTATCGAACACTCTTGAAAGTAGTGCCGAAGCTTCCGAGACGCCATGAACACCGCATATGCTATCTTTTGATAGTGCGGGTAACGGGATTTGCAGGGGGTTAACACAGTGGATACATAATACACTGGTTTTTGAAGAGGGAATTTATGCCCTTCTGTTGCTCGTTCGACGACGAGGACAGCGCTCACAACTTGATGTGTTGCAGCGATGTATAACAACATTGGTTCGCCCTGAGTGGGCGCAGCCAGGACCGGATTTGTTGCCAGTATGGCCTTTATTTCTTCGAGTCCGGCCGTGGCGGCATCCGTCCACTCGAAGTGTTCGGTGCGCCTTAGGAGGCGATAAAGGGGCAGCGCCTTCTCTCCTAAACAGGAGATAAAACGGCTTAAGGCTGCCACGCATCCTGTTAATTTTTGTATTTGCTTGAGGTCCTTTGGGATATCCAACTGTGACAGAGCCCGGATTTTGGCCGGATTTGCTTCGATTCCTCTACCGGATACAATGAAGCCCAGCAGCTTCCTGGCTGGTACGCCAAAAACACATTTTTCCGGATTCAGCTTGATGTCATATGCTCTGAGGTTGTCGAATGTGAGCCTCAAATCGTCTACTAAGGTTTCGACGTGTTTTGTTTTGACGACTACGTCGTCTACGTAAGCCTCGACTGTTTTGCCGATCTGGGTAGCCAGACATGTTTGAATCATGCGCTGATATGTTGCGCCGGCGTTTTTAAGTCCGAAGGGCATCGTGTTGAAGCAGAATGGTCCGTATGGAGTAATGAATGCCGTTGCGGCTTGATCTGCTTCCGCCATCTTGATTTGATGGTAGCCAGAGTATGCGTCCAGGAAGCACAACGAGTCGTGTCCTGCTATGGCGTCGATAATTTGATCAATGCGGGGGAGGGGGAAAGGATCCTTTGGGCAAGCCTTATTGAGGTCTTTGAAGTCGACGCAGAGGCGCCAGGATTTGTCTTTCTTTGGTACCATCACCAAATTTGCTAGCCAGTCCGGATGTTTGATGTCTCTGATGAATCCGGCTTCCAATAACTTGGCTAGCTCTTCTCCCATTGCCTGTCTTTTGGGCTCGGAAAATCGTTGAAGAGCCTGTTTGACTGGCTTGAATCCTTTTAGGATGTTTAGGCTGTGTTCTGCCAACCTGCGAGGGATTCCGGGCATGTCTGAAGGGTGCCAGGCGAAAATGTCCCAATTTTCCCGAAGGAATTCGCGCAGTGCGGTGTCCACTTCGGGGTTCAACTGTGCCCCAATAGAGGCCGTCTTTGTTGGGTCCGTTGGGTGGACCTAAAATTTAACTATCTCATCTGCTGGTTTGAAGGAGGTGGACTTGGATCTTTTATCAAGTATCACGTCGTCCCTATTTACCGTAGAGCATAACGCGGTAAGTTCCTCTGCTGCTAAGGCTTCGGATAGCGCCTCGAGGGCTAGTGCGGCTGTCTTGTTTTCGGCGCGGAGTGCTGTGTCCGGATCACTGACGAGAGTGATTATTCCGCTGGGCCCAGGCATTTTGAGCTTCATGTACCCGTAATGAGGTATTGCTTGAAAAATTGTGAATGCCTCTCGTCCTAATATGGCGTGATAGCCGCTGCTGAACGGGGCCACCTGGAACGTGACTTCTTCGGATCTGTAATTGTCCGGAGAGCCGAACACCACATCAAGTGTGATTTTTCCGGTGCAGCGCGCTTCCCGGCTAGGTATTATTCCTCTGAAGGTTGTGCTGCTTCGCTCAATACGGCTCCAATCGATTTCCATTTTCCGCAGGGTTTCCTCATAAATGAGGTTTAGTCTGCTGCCGCCGTCCATGAGGACTTTTGTCAGTCGAAAGCCGTCCACTATGGGACTAAGTACCAGTGCGGCTGGGGCTCTGGTAGTTCTAGATGTGGGCTCATCGCTGGCGCTGAAGGTGATAGCTGTGTCGCTCCATGGATTTGCTGTTGCTACTTGGTAGACTTCGGCGAGTTCGCGGATTATTCGTTTTCGCATATTATTTGATGCGAAAGTCTCGAAGACTGTTGATACCGTGCTGGTATTGTTGGAGTGGTTTCCCGGAGCTAGAAGCTCTTCGCCACTTTTGGCCACCTGCCGTAATATCCAACATGCTCGAAGGCTATGCGTTGGGACAGCTCCCCCCGTATTATGAAGTTTATAGGGTCCATTGAGCCATCCCTCCAGTACGGTTCCGTTTCCCTTGCTGGGTTTTTGCTTTTTGGTTATTGCATCTAGGGCCTGATTGCGAGGCGCCCTTTTACCGCGGACTGGGTTTGGGGCCGGATTATCCCAAAATTGATTTTCAGTTTTCCGGAAACTTTCCGTCGCACAATACTTTCGCACTATGGACGCCAGATCGATAAAACGCGTAATCTTGCGACGATCAATGGCGTTCAGGATTCCCTTGTCCGTGCAGTTATTGCAGAATATTGAGATTGCGTTCTCCTCTCGGCAGTCCTTTATCCTGTCCATAACCAGGAGGAATCTGGCCCAGTAATGATGTACTGTTTCGGGAATCCGGACACAGATTGTTTTCAACAATGGCAACGAGTTGCCGAGTTGTTCTTCTACCACTTCGATGTGGTGGGTAACCTGGGGAGAGTTAATCTCTCTCAGATCGGTTTTAAGCCCAATCTGATTGTAGTCTGTTGCGACTCCCAGGGCGGCGATGCGATCCAAGAGCTCGTTGACAGATGAGAGCTCGATTGGATCTAACTGTTCGACAGCTTTAGGGCTGACGCAAAGATTGCTTTCGACGACTTGAGAAGTTAGTGCCGAAGCGACGGCCGGAGAGGCGGTCATAAGGAAACCGCCAAGCCGGATTGTTTGACCGGCAGCCAAGGCCCCGCCGGTGAGAACACCGTCCTTGAAGACGGGTAAAGGCATCCGGCCTATCGGTGACGACACAGAGGAACTCTCAATGAAAGCACCAATGTCGGTGTCAAAACCGGCGGATCTCGGGTAGGGGGTCCCGAACTGTGCGTCTAGGCGGATGGTAACAGGAGACGAGGGACACAATGTTTTTACCCAGGTTCAGGCCCTCTCGATGGAGGTAATACCCTACGTCCTGCTTGATTAATATTGATGATATGGGTAGTACAAGAGTAGATCTACCACGAGATCAAGGAGGCTAAACCCTAGAAGCTAGCCTATGGTATGATTGTTGAGATGTAATGTTGTGTCCTACGGACTAAAGCCCTCCGGTTTATATAGACACCGGAGAGGCTAGGGTTACACAGAGTCGGTTACAATGGTAGGAGATCTACATATACGTATTGCCAAGCTTGCCTTCCACGCCAAGGAAAGTACCTTCCGGACACGAGCCGGAGTCTTCAATCTTCGTAGTCTGGGAGTCTGGCGGATATTGATAGTCCGGCTATCCGGACACCCCCTAGTCCAGGACTCCCTCAGGGAGCAATTAGCTAGAGTAGCTCCGTGCGGAGCATTGTAGACATAGAATATTTGCAAAATACATACGGCTCTGAATTTGTTAGATCTGTTCTGCTGTTGCTTAAAATTTGACTGGATTCTGAATGTGTATCTGTTGTGTATCTGCTAGTGTGTATCTGTTGTTGCCTGGATTCTGAATGAACATGTCAGTATACTATATACCCAAAAAAACATGCTTACAGTTCTTTTCATTTCCTTGATCAATTTAGTTAGAGTTGCACATGTCAGTATACTATATACCAAAAAAATCCTAGCTAGTGAGAACATTTGTCACTCCATGAACACATACTGGTTAGTATTAGTCATACTATTTATCTACATGGCATTTGATATCAATTCTTGCTTATAAGTTATTGGATCACTCCATGAACACATTCTTATTCTTATATTTTCATTCTTATTCTTTGCACAGGTGAAGTGTGAATCCAAGGCCGAAGCTGTGAATCATATCAACAAAGAGGAGCATATTATGTGTTGTAATTGTACGCAAATATGGGTTGTAGTATACTGAATTGTAATAGACTAATGTAGTCTTGTTTTGGACGAATTTCATTTGCTCTCTAGTCTGTTCAAAACAATGATTGTGTATGTGATTTGAATACCCGTGAAATGGAAACCTGACAAGAGGGTCCAAGTTATAATGGTTGTTTGACAAATTTCGAAATTTTTACATGTGGGACATATTTTGAGATAAGCATGACATGTGGGGCTGGCTTACTAGTGGTACCCCAATGTATAATGGCTGAAAGTAGAAAAATCAATGGACTAAAAAGGCTACGACCCAAAAATAAAATGGCTTCAATGTTGGGCCTGGCCCATGTAGTTGACCAAAATTAATCAAGAAAAAATATATAAAAAGGCCGAATTGTTGGGCTATGCCCATGTAGAAAACCGAATTGGACAGGGCTGAATCTTGTGCCACATCAGCTTGCCATGCTGGATGCCTACGTGGCCTGGGGAGGTTGCTAGTGACCAAAACGCCACAGTGGACATATTTTGGTCATAAACGTCTTCGACCATTCCAGAAGAAAGGTCGCTATAGTCAGTTTACGACCGCCAGCTTTTGACCTTCTCTTTTTGGTCACAAAAAGGTCACAAATGAAAAACCATGACCTTTCAGTGACCAATAGTGGTGGTCACAAGTTGACATATTTCTTGTAGTGATATGACACACATCATCATTGTCATATTGCTCTTTGCATGATCATGTAGTTGACATCGTATTTGTGGCAAGGCTACCTTCATAATTTTCATACATGTCGCTCTTGATTCATTGCATATCCCGGTACACCGCCGGAGGCATTCATATAGAGTCATATCTTGTTGAGTTGTAATCTTGAGTTGTAAGTAAATAAAAGTGTGATGGTCTTCATTATTAGAGCATTGTCCCAGTGAGGAAAGGATGATGGAGACTATGATTCCCCCCACAAGTCGGGATGAGACTTTGGACTTTAAAAAAAAGAGGCCAAAGAACCCACCAAAGAAAAAAAAGAAAAAGAAAAAAAGAAGAAAGGCCAAAATAAAAAAAGGAAGGCCCAAAAAGAAAAAAAAAGAGAAAAGAAAAGAAAAAAGAAAAAAATGAGAGAAAAAGAGAGAAGGGACAATGCTACTATCCTTTTTACCACACTTGTGCTTCAAAGTAGCACCATGATCTTCATGATAGAGAGTCTCCTATGTTGTCACTTTCATATACTAGTGGGAATTTTTCATTATAGAACTTGGCTTGTATATTCCAATGATGGGCTTCCTCAAAATGCCCTAGGTCTTCGTGAGCAAGGGAGTTGGATGCACACCCACTTAGTTTCTTTTGTTGAGCTTTCATACATTTATAGCTCTAGTGCATCTGTTGCATGGCAATCCCTACTCACTCACATTGATATCTATTAATGGGCATCTCCATAGCCCGTTGATACGCCTAGTTGATGTGAGACTATCTTCTCCTTTTTGTCTTCTCCACAACCACCATTCTATTCCACATATAGTGTTATGTCCATGGCTCACGCTCATGTATTGCATGAAAGTTGAAAAAGTTTGAGATTACTAAAGTCTGAAACAATTGCTTGGCTTGTCATCGGGGTTGTGCATGATTAAATACTTTGTGTGATGAAGATAGAGCAACAGCCAGACTATATGATTTTGTAGGGATAACTTTCTTTGGCCATGTTATTTTGAGAAGACATGATTGCTTGATTTAGTATGCTTGAAGTACTACTATCTCTTATGTCAATATGAACTTTTATTTTTGAATCATTTGGATCTGAACATTCATGCCACAATAAAGAAAATTACATTGAGAAATATGCTAGGTAGCATTCCACATCAAAAATTCTGTTTTTATCATTTACCTACTCGAGGATGAGCGGGAATTAAGCTTGGGGGTGCTTAATATGTGTCCAACGTATCTATAATTTTTGATTGTTCCATGCTATTATATTACCTGTTTTGGATGTTTATGGGCTTTAATTTACATATTTATATCATTTTTGGGACTAACCTATTAACCGGAGGCCCAGCCCATATTGCTATTTTCTTGCCTATTTTAGTGTTTCGAAGAAAAGGAATATCAAACGAAGTCCAAACGGAATGAAACCTTTGGGAACCTTATTTTTGGAACAGAAGCAATCCAGGGAACTTGGAGTACAAGCCAGGGAAGCTTCGAGGAGGCCACGAGATAGGGGGCACGCCTAGCGCGCCCTCCACTCTCGTGGGCCCCTCATGGCTCCCCTGACCGACAAAATAGATCGGGAGTTCCACCGCCGCAAGACTCTGTAGCCACCAAAAACCTCTCGGGAGCCTGTTCCAGCACCCTGCCGGAGGGGAATCCCTCACCGGTGGCCATCTTCATCATCCCGGCGCTCTCCATGACAAGGCGGGAGTAGTTCACCCTCGGGGCTGAGGGTGTGTACCAGTAGCTATGTGTTTGATCTCTCTCTCTCTCTCTCTCTCTCTCTCTCGTGTTCTTGAGGTCATACGATCTTGATGTACCGCGAGCTTTGCTATTATAGTTGGTTCTTATGATGTCTCTCCCCCCCTACTCTCTTGTAATGGATTGAGTTTTCCCTTTGAAGTTATCTTATCGGATTGAGTCTTTAAGGATTTGAGAACACTTGATGCATGTCTTGCCGTGCTTATCTATGGTGACAATGGGATATCACGTGATCCACTTGATGTATGTTTTGGTGATCAACTTGCGGGTTCCGCCCATGAACCTATGCATAGGGGTCAGCACACGTTTTCGTCTTGACTCTCCAGTAGAAACATTGGGGCACTCTTTGAAGTACTTTGTGTTGGTTGAATAGATGAATCTGAGATTGTGTGATGCATATCATATAATCATGCCCATGGATACTTGAGGTGACAATGGAGTATCTTGGTGACATTAGGGTTTTGGTTGATTTGTGTCTTAAGGTGTTATTCTAGTATGAATTCTATGATAGATAAAACGGAAAGAATAGCTTCGTGTTATTTTACTACGGACTCTTGAATAGATCGAGCAGAAAGGATAACTTTGAGGTGGTTTCGTACCCTACCATAATCTCTTCAGTTGTTCTCCGCTGTTAGTGGCTTTGGAGTGACTCTTTGTTGCATGTTGAGGGATTGTTATATGATCTATCTATGTTATTATTGTTGAGAGAACTTGCACTAGTGAAAGTATGAACCTTAGGCCTTGTTTCGAAGCATTGCAATATCGTTTGTGCTCACTTTTATCATTTGTTACCTTGCTGTTTTTATATTTTCATATTACAAAAACCTATATCTACCATCCATATTGCACTTGTATCACCATCTCTTCGCCGAACTAGTGCACCTATACAATTTACCATTGTATTGGGTGTGTTGAGGAAACAAGAGACTCTTTGTTATTTGGTTGCAGGGTTGCTTGAGAGAAACCATCTTCATCCTACGCCTCCCACGGATTGATAAACCTTAGGTCATCCACTTGAGGGAAATTTGCTACTGTCCTACAAATCTCTGCACTTGGAGGCCCAACAACGTCTACAAGAAGAAGGTTGTGTAGTAGACATCAAATATTTATGAAATGTTTGCTTGTTTAAAATATGGTTATCATTGTTTTGGTAATGCTTTTGGGTTAGTGCTTACTTTCTTGCTATGTTATTATGCACCTGGTTATCATGCCCTGCTAGTTGCTAGTATTCCTTTCATATGCTGATGCTTTCTAGTATTACATGTTGATGTTGGTGATGGTCTTCGGTGCATGACTGCCGTCTATCCCGAGAACCGTTGTTATGCATGTTCCATTGCATCCAGTTGGTTAAATGCTTGCATGGTGGCATTGTTGGTATGTTCTTGCATGATATTATTGTTGATGCTAGTGGTCATGCTATGTTTCTGAGAAGTATGTACTTGTGATGTTCATGCTAGTTAGTATGCCATGCTCAGTTGGATATGATTCATTGTTGATATGTTGCACATCCATGCTTGTGTTGATATCATGTTCATGCATTGTAATCTGCATCATGTTATTTTATAATGGCTTGGCATATTTGCATTCAAGTTTAACTAGATTAAATTGAACTTGAACAACTATTGGCTGAGTCATCGTGCCACCATATCGAGCTGACCAGTGCAACCACGCTTGCCTTTATGGGAAGGACCTCACTGGGTCTATTGTCATGCCTCTCGCCGGTGCCTCCCATGAGGGAAGGTTATGGGCGCGCGCTACCCTGATCAGGTAGGCGGACATAAGCCTTGTGTTCCAGTTGTTGTTATGGTACCTTGTCCCCGTTTGGGACCGTTTATGTTTTGCCACGTCGGTGGTCGTTGGTGTGTTTGGTAGACACGGGGCCACCCATGACTTAGCCCAGTGGGGAGTGAGTCGGAGCGGCCGGGAGAGTGTCATGGCAGTAGATCGGTTTTGTCGGAACGCCGTTGGTCCACCCGAATGGGAGTGCGAGGCCATGGGTTTCGTGGTGTGGGTACAGTGTGCTAACCTCTGCAGAGTGTGTGTTAAATCTATCGATAGTCGTGCCCGCGGATAAGGGCCCAGTTCGTGTCGGACACACTATGGGTCAACAGTAATAATAATGATGTGCTTAATAACAACACTAGTTCGATTATGAAAGAAGTTGGTTGATATTTGTTGTGATCGTGAGAGGATCACCGTCGTATCGTGGATACCGAGTTGTTGGATATTCGTGATGTTGTGCGAGAATCATGGGTAAAGATCAAGCTCCTTGTGGTCATGTAATGATTACTACGGTATTGTTTATACCAAGATTGATTTGATCCTAAGATGATCGTGTGATGTCCGAGGTGGGTAAGTGATGCATGTGATGGTTATGAGGTAACCCGAGCAGAATAAGTTGTGCATGGTAGTGTCATCATGTTGCATGCTAGTATCGTTAGATTTATATGTTCATGCCATGCTCATATTGTGCTAGCTGTATCATGTTCAGATTGTTCATGCTATGTTGTTCTGATGATATCATGATAATCACTGCTTAACCTGTAATTGCCATGTTGTTGTTTGTCTTGAATGCTTCTGGATTATTGTGAGCTTGCAAGTACATTCAATGTACTGACCTGGTGTGTCATGCCAGTTTGCAGGTCACTCCGGATTTGGTTGCTTGTTTGCCGTGGAGTCCTTGTTTTCGAGCTAGGATAAGCATTTTAGTCAGAGTCCCTGCGGAGTGGAGTTCACCACCGTCGTCATTGTTCCGCTGCTAGAGTTATTTCGCTATTCTGAGTTGTCTGCTACTTGCATAGAGCAGCAGTGGCAGGCGTAGTGTCGCCGTGCCGATGTAACCCTTGTACACAATAGATTGTAATAAAGAGCTGCTTTGTTCTATGCTAAGCAGTGTCATATTCCAGAAGACTTCATATTGATCTCTGGGATGGAATATGGGGAGTTCCGGTTTTCTCTGAGCCGGGGTGCCACATTATGAATCTTGCGTTGTTGGAGATGTGCGCTACAACACCCTTGCACGTGACGAAGGCGGGAAGACACAAAACAGTGCCATCATGAGCACCGATAAGTACGGTGAAGAGACAACTAAAATGTATGCCAACATAACAGACATTGTTCAGTTGCAGTATATCACCAGATTCAAGATTCATTGATGTGTGCTTCCGTTGTGTTATCGTTGTTATAACCTGTTTTCCAGGATCGCAAACCCAGAGCTGATGATTATTTCAAATCCATCAATGTCAAGGCGGCGTACCAGACCAACGAGCCTTTTATTTTTGCAAATCAAGAAACACAGATATTTTTCTTAGAAGACACATTTGCACGTAACGATGACTGGAGAGTATTGCAAAGGTTTGAGTAGAGGAATTCGTTTAATGAAGTTGCATAACAAGATGATGCTTACACTGCTCCTGATGTACAGGATTCCACAGATGTTCCTAATATCTTTGAGAACCATCACGCCAATGACGCTGGCGAAAAGATTGCCTGTCAGGCTATGAACATATGAGAGTTGATCAATAATAAGCCAACGTTCAAGGACATTAAGGATGAAGAGGAAGATGACACTATGGGGAATTACGATTCAGACTGATACACATGGCGAAGATGTTGACGCTACTGCTGCGGATGATGATTAGATTGCTTTTGTCGTATTTGCCTGTCAGAAGACGTTTTTTGATCTACTATGTGAAATTGTGTTTGCTATGACAACTGAAACCTGATGAACTTGTTGTTTAGTATTTTGCTGTGAGAACATCACTTATTATGTATGTTGATTTGTGTTTGGTGATTATATGACGACTAAAACATGATGACATTGTTGTTTAGTTGTACTTATATTTGGTTATGAAACTTGAATTTGATGACATAGTTTGCTGTTGGACTGAAATTTGCTCGACGTCTTCGAATGGGAACAAAGCTGACTCGGCAGGGCCTCTGCTAACTTATTTATTTATTAGCAAAAAGGCCTCTGCTATTTATTTATTTATGAGCAAAATGGGATACCCCCCCC